>NC_064923.1:603276493-603596136 GCF_023897955.1 Schistocerca gregaria | reverse complement strand
TCTCATTACTTCTACTATTAACACTCGGTGAGTTTGTGGAAACACTGCGTGATTGCTCTTTCACTGTAACATCTGTCACAGGTAATTACATAATACCGAACTAACGGAAATAAGAGGGTTCTCGGATTTATTTTTAATGCTGTAACTACAGTATTGCATGTCCTCGCTGCATCTGTCACGCCGAATATGCAAGTCCTAGCTTTCGACGACAGCTATCACTGGTTTAGTGAGGAACACAGGTGACTGTCAGAGAAAGTACGGATTCACACGGATGTCAATAATGTTATAGTGAAACTTCCTGGCAGATTAAAACTGTGTGCCTGACCGAGACTCGAACTCGGGACCGTTGGCTTTCGCGGGCAAATGCTCTACCACCTGAGCTACCGAAGCACGACTCACGCCCGGAACCTACAGCTTCACTTCTGCCAGTATCTCGTCTCCTACCTTCCAAACTTTACAAGAAGCTCTCTTGCGAACCTTGCAGAACTAGCACTCCGGAAAGAAAGAATACTCGGACATCCGCCGGGACCAGCCGCACAGTGCACGACTGCAGCGCTTAAGACCGCTCGACTAATCCCGCGCGGCCATTTATAACAGGTGTTTCTTTCTTACTAATGACCAAGTGAAAGAACAAAATATGGTTTAGCCACAACAGCTACGCAAAAATTCTGCTTTTAATATTTTTTAAAATAAACGAGTTTTTTTATTCGTAAAATTTCAACTGCTTTGAAATATCGCTTTATTATAGAAAATGTCAAAAGCGGTCTGTGCTATTTTAGTCATAGTGCCGACAGAAACGAGCAACAAACACATGGTGTAAGAGGTGGTAGAGCACTGCTGAGACAATAATATACCTTTTATCACGGGGCATTACCTATTGTTGGACGGTACGCATGTACATGCAGTGTACATGACTTTACCCTATCTGGTCTATATGGTAGTTTGTTTCTGTTGTCGTCGGACATCAGTTGTATTACAGAATGGCACCATTCCTACTCTGTAAGTATTTTACAAAGTGCAGTTTCAATGACGTGAATACTTCATTTGCTTTAAAGTATTAAGAACGGGAGGAGCCGCAACAAACCTGAGACATCATATAAGGAGAAATCTTAAAACTTAACAGTTCATGCATAGTTTACAGTAAAAATAGCAGGTAGCTGATCCGTTGTCTGTGTATGCATGATATAGCTGTATCGGATGGCACCCCTTGAAAACGGACAATTTAACACGAAAAATAGTTCCCAAACCTCAGTTTTAACCCTTTAGCGCTGGGTGTTCGTAATGCTCAAATAGTGGTGTGGTTCCCAGTTACAACATGATTTTTGAGCACTGTTCCAAAAGATTAGAATCAGTATGAGTAACGGTAAGACAGAGATTTAGGAACCAGGTTTTAAATTGTAAGACATTTCCAGGAGTAGATGTGGACTCTGACCACAATCTACTGGTTATGAAATGTAGATTAAAACTGAAGAAACTGCAAAGAGGTGGGATTTTAAGGAGATGGGACCTGGATAAATTGACTAAACGAGAGGTTGTACGGAGTTTCAGGGAGAGCATACGGGAACAATTGACAGGAAATGGGGAAAGAAATACAGTAGAAGAAGAATGGGTAACTTTGAAGGATGAAGTATGAAGGCAGCAGAGGATCAAGTAGGTAAAAAGACGAGGGCTAGTAGAAATCCTTGGGTAACAGAAGAAATATTGAATTTAATTGATGAAAGGAGACAATATAAAACTGCAGTAAATGAAGCAGGCAAAAAGGAATACAAACGTCTCAAAAATGAGATCAACAGGAAGTGCAAAATGGCTAAGCAGGGATGGCTAGAGGACAAATGTAAGCATGTAGAGGCTTATCTCACTAGGAGCAAAATAGATTCTGCCTACAGGAAAATTAAGGAGACCGTTGGAGAAAAGAGAGCCACTTGTATGATATCAAGAGCTCAGATGGAAACCCAGTTTTAACCAAAGAAGGGAAAGCAGAAAGGTGGAAGGAGTCTATTGTGAATCTATACAAGGGCGATGTACTCGAGGACAATATTATGGAAATGGAAGAGGATATAGATGAAGATGAAATGGGAGATACGATACTGTATGAAGAGTTCGACAAAGCACTGAAAGACCTGAGTCGAAACCAGGCCCCTGGAGTAGACAACATTCCATTAGAACTACTGACGGTCTTGGGAGAGACAGTCATGCAGAACTCTACCATCTGGTGAGCAAGATGTATGAGACAGGCGAAAAACCCACAGACTTCAAGAAGAATATAATAATTCCATTCCCAAAGAAAGCAGGTGTTGAGAGATGTGAAAATTAGCGAACTATCAGATTAATAAGTCACAGCTGCAAAATACTAAAGCTAATTCTTTGCAGACGAATGGAAAAAACTGGTAGACGCCGACCTCGGGGAAGATCAGTTTAGATTCCTTAGAAATGTTGGAACTTACGACTTATCTTAGAAGAAAGATTAAGGAAAGAAGAATGCTGAAGATTAGATGGGTAGATCACATAACTAATGAGTAGGTATTCAACGGAATTGGAGAGAAGAGGAGTTTGTGGCATAACTTGACAACAAGAAGGGACCGGTTGGTAGGACATGTTCTGAGGCATCAGGGGATCACAAATTTAGCGTTGGAGGGCAGCGTGGAGGGGAAAAATCGTAGAGGGAGACCAAATTATGAATACACTAAGCAGATTCAGAAGGATGTAGATTTCAGTAACAACTGGGAGATGAAGAAAGTTGCACAGGATAGAGTAGCATGGAGAGCTGCATCAAACCTGTCTCTGGACTGAAGACCACAACAACAACAACAACAACAACAGGTGAATACTGATGATTTTCTGTAATAGGCAACAATTTAACACATTCCGAGAGAGCAGCGAATGGTGGACAGACTTTGTTTTCCTTCATTTGTTTATTTAATTTAATATTTTGCAACTTGAAACTGAGGAATTTTTCAGTCATTGTTCGATTTCTACGTTTGTTACAGGACGTAATGGGAATAAAAAAATGAATACTTCGATTGCTTGAGAATCCGATTATTTTCAGCTGTCTTAAAACTCAGGTTAAATGGCGGTGGAGAAACCGATACAACCAAAACCGTTTGTTTCAGCGATAACCGCAATCCCTAGTACCAACGGTGGAACATCACTCGCAGCGTCTTATGACAAATAACACAAGTCATGCGCAGCAACCGACACAAATTGGACGTATGTAGACGTTTCGGCCAGTCGACCGATCTGCTTTTCCTGTCTGGCTGTCGGTTGGGTACAACCAGTCGACAGCCGACCACCCCCGCGCCATCCCCACGTCACCTGATAAATTATACCGTGCGTAGCGCTGTCGTGCCAACGCCCGACAAAAGTTCGTCTTCTCTCACTGCTCCCGGTATTACCTGCTGTTGTAATATATGCATACATGACAGAGAGCAAGGTGGACTAAACTTTAGTCATAGTTTCTGGAGAAATTTGAAGACTGCAGAGGTTCGTGGGACACATCGTGTGAGTAGTACACCGATAGAAAGAAAAGAAATAAAGCTCTTGTTTCATTTTCAGCTTTTTCATAATGGTTTCATGTGGCACACTGAGTAGTAGAACGTATACTTTTTACGACTGATTGTCAGTCGAACTTATGTATTTAGATTTTTACAATTTTTCCAGTAGTTAACGGAGATGAAATACAGATTAGAGTTCAAATAGCTTTTCCAAAAAGTATCGGAAATAAAACTTAAAGGTCGAAATGTAGACAGTCGATAGACTTTCAAGAGGCATGTTTCGTGTTAGAAGCGTTAAAAAATGTCCAGCCATGGCCAAGCCTTCTGACGACTAAATTGCAGATTTCTTTTTTTCACAGCTGTAACAGTTGCTAAATGCTTCATTTCTGATGTTTCAGTCTTTGTGTTTGAGCGTATGGCATTGTTGGCCAGAAGGCCCCTTTCGGGGAAGGTCGGCCTCCAAGTGCAAGTCTTATTTGAGCCGACGCCGCTTTCGGTGACTTGCGTGCCGGCAATGGGGATGGAATGATGATGAGGACAACACAACACCCAGTCTACCATCGGAGAAAATCTCCAAGCCGGCTGGGAATGGAACCCGGGCCCGCTTGCATGGCAATCGAGCACGTTACCACACAGCTAAGTAGGCGGACTATGTTTCTGTTATATTTATTAGATGGAGTGTGCCACCACCATTTGTACTCTTCCTTCTTCTAATTAGGAATAAATTCGTTAAATTTATGGGGGGGGACATATTTCATTCTACAGACACAAATTAATAACGTTTACTTGAACATCTTTAATGATTTTATTTTACTTAACCGTGATATATTTCCTCGGGCAAGTATAACCATGTTGGAGGTTTCAGGAATCATTCAGATGATAATTGTGGGAATACAACTGCACTGAATTTGAGGACCTAGTAACATAAGCCAGTGGGTAGCAACCGTAATGCTCGTAGCTTACAGCATGACTGTATTCTCTTTCATTAAGAATGGTTTGATGATGTTCAGCAATTCTGAAACACATGTTTCGTCCATTTTTATTTAGTTACTAAAATGATCAGCTCCCACCTCCTAAATTAACAGACTACCGGTGAACTTCTTTCTTTGCATTAGCCACAGCTTTTATTCGGCTTTTCCGGCCTTGTTGCAAAGGAAAATACCAGTTTGTGTTCCCGCGCAAACCCAAGCAGCTTCTCGTCGAACATCATGAACTTACTAAAGGCAATACGCTAGCAGCGATAGGAACAAGGCGGTGCTGTAATCGTTGAATGCAGTTGGTCGGGACTTGTGTAGGCTGCCACGCTCTGCCGATAAACTGATGCATGTGTGAGCTTTAAGGTATGCCCAGTTCCGAAGGAGACCTACACTTCAGTGGCGTCTTCTTTACACCACGCGGGTGAAAGTGTTTTCCTAGAGGCAGCGTGATGGTATTCGCAACTGCACAAACGGAGTTAACGGCTTCTTAATAATTTCCACGTTTCTGGAGAGCTGTTTCCGCGTTTAGTTTTATGATGGATACATCCCGACCAGCACAAATAGCGGTAATCAAATATCTTCTTACAGAAGAGGAGCATGTTCCATAAATTTGTCGCAGGATGAAAGAGGTGTACAGGGAGCAAGTAGCCCGCAGAGTGCACCATATTCCAGTTCTGTCAGCCTTAAAGGCGCGACGTGTAATCGTCTAGGACATGACACGTCCTGGGCAGATGCTCGTCATCAGCGGTGCCACGATGTAGGCCGTGGAGGACACGGATGAATCGCACGGTCACCAATCTTGGCACTCCAATCGAACTGATGACAAGCAAAGTGACTGTTCATTACATAATAACCTGAAGCATTGTTATGGCAAATTTTGTGCACAGTGGGTGCCCAAGCATCTATCAGAGGCTAGGAAGATAGCTAGTTTGCTGATCATTGGAGCAAGGAATTTATTTCATTGCTCAGATTGTGGTATTAGGTGAAACGAGCTGTCACCACTTGGACGCTGCCTCCAAACTGATGAGCAGGGAGAGGCTACTTTCCAGCTCACCTCATCCAAAAATACTCTCCCTGCCCCAAAGGCGTGGAAAGTGACGCCCAGTTTCTTTTTCGACGAAGGAGGACCTCAACTAATCTCTAGGCTAACACTGAGTTCAACAGTTAACAATGACCAGTACTGCTACGTGTTGCTTAGGCTCAAACAGACCAGCAAGAAGAAGCGAAAGGGCTCTCAGCTGGGACTTAGCTTTTCCTGGACAACTCCAGGTAACATGTTGCCAAGAAGTCGCTGGAGACCAGTTTTAATCTGCCAGGGAGTTTCATATCAGCGCACACTCCCCTGCAGAGTGAAAATATTATTCTGGTTTTCAGCGGAAATTATTCATAGCTGTACTGTTCAACATGAACTGTAATTATAATATTGTTATTAAAGCATTTTTACGTATAACAGTAGTCTCCTTTTCATTTGTGCACATCTGACACAATACAGTCTCTCGGTATCAATTGTCCGCTTCTACTCGTTGGTATGAGACAATACCTGATAAGGATAATTCCCTAGTACTGAAGAAAACACTCAAATTGTGGTGTAACTAATGCATGTGCGTGCGTTTCAGATTTCATAGAAAACACAGAAATAAAAATTCAGTTTTTCCATCTTTGTTACAATGTTTTATAAGTTCCAAATAGCGACAAGTGACTATTGCCAGACTATTGATCTCGACATAAATTCCAAAAAACTGCAATACGATTACATAAGCCCTGATTACTAACAAGTTAACCTATCCAAGGTATACACTTCTGTTTTTTAGTGTAGAGAAAAATACGGGACACGTATTTTTTATGCATGCCCATACAACCGTTAGGGAAGTGAGACACCCCCTTGAATAAAGAATTATGTTTAATATCTCTGAATGAATATCGTTGAAACGGTAAAAGATACAAACAAAGTACTTCAAATAAAAGTTTTATGTTTTTTAGTGGACATTAGAATGCTGCACCAAGATTTGTCGAAATCCCCTCCCTCCTCCACTATTTTATTTTTCATTTCGACATTTGTCTAATAGCAAAAAGACTAGAATCGTGTAACCTCCCCACAAAATAAATTCCGTAACCTCCCAACAGTAAAAACAATAATTATTTATATCATTCACATTTAGTGTAAGCTTCCAACAGATTTATTCCGTAACCTCCAAACAGCTAAAAATAATATAAATAATATTCTCATTTAGCGTAACTACCCAACAGTGAAAATATGTATAGCATTGACATTTAGCGTAACCTACTAACAGATAAATTGCGTAACCTATCAATAATAAAATGTGACAAATTTGTCAATAAAAAATTGTCGTTCACCTACAACCTTTCAAAAATGACTGTAAATTTAAACTGGTAAATTTAGGACGTCAGCAGTGATGCGTCATGGCCTTGAAAATTCATTCTGAATAAATTGAAAAATCTTACCTCAATTAGGTCGCCGGATAACGCGTATATGTCTGCTCCTATAAGAAATTTGTCTGGCACATTCCAGCGCAATGCTGGCCGATAGATTTGTCATGTATAAAAAGAACAACTGATTTTTCTTTGCAATAATCGGGATGACCATGGATTGGAGAAATTAGTAAATTCTTTAAATTGAGATGATTGATTGTCAAAAGTTACTTTCTTATAAGAAAGATTATTATTAAGAGACTCTTTAGACATATTTACATGGGACTTGATATAACAATACTACATATGCGCGAGGCTGCTTTTACCTTCTCCGCCATCGCTCCACCACGACCGGCCCAGCCAACACGATACACCAGACTGCTCGCTAGCAACTACTTACTCCTACTGCTACACAAGTTCCTACTGCAGTCAATACTGCTCTTTGGTCTCAGATTCTCTTCTAGCTTACATATCGCAGGCAGCGCGTGAGCAATACATCGCAATTACATCTGATCGAGTGCGCTAGCAACAAATTCTTTAATCATGGACCTCTTACAATCGTTAACACCATATTCAGTCACATTTGATGGTTTCAAAAGATGGACTTCTCACAGATAAGCTAGAAATACAGTTTCATCGCTGTATGCGCGCCCGATATTTGTCCACTTCAATCCCAATTTCCATGTTGAGTTATGTACTAAATCATTCCCAGATAAATATATTATAAATGATATTCTATATATATATATATGTATAATTTAATGAAATATACTTATCTTCTGTTGTATTTGTGTTTTCTTTTTACATGTTGTGTATTTTATTTGTATTCATGTTGTAACCTTTTCAGATTTAATTATGTTATATTTGAAATTCTGCGTAAATTATTGTAACATTATCGTAAATCTGTACAGTAATGATGATGTGCAGAATAGTTCGGGTCAAAAAATATTCCTGAATCGTTTTCATTTAGTGCACCAAGCGCATCGGATAATTGCAGTGTCATGACAGGAGTCACAAACAGAATGAAAGTTTTTAAAACAAAAATGAACAAGTACCACACTTTTGGTGATTTCTGTTCTCTTGTACTATGCATATTTAAAAGGTTGATGAATGTGCGAGAAGAAAACTCATTGTGAATGAGGGGTTGAATTTTTAGAATCTTATCTCTTAAATGCAAGCTAACATCATAATTGTGTAAAACGTTGGAAATATGTTTCAAGAAATTTTTCCATGATAAAAATTATATAGATCTAATGGCGGAATCAAATCGTTCTTTCGGACAGGAATCGTTAAAGTATTCACCTGTTTTCCACGTTTATCAATAGTGTTAAATATTCTTTCGTTTTGCCTGGTTCATGAATGTAGACGCAAGACAGGTTTTTCATTCGTATTAAGTATACAAACCATTACATTATTAGCTCCGATGTCACTTTAACAGATGTGAATATTAGGATGCTGCCTGCTTTGTATAATTTGTATAATTCTTTTTCCACTTTTGGTTTGAATTTTCTAGATTTTTTTTCCAAAACTATGAGCAAGGGAGGTATTCAATATCAGCTTGAAGGAATAATGAGTTGAAAATATAACTATATGTTATGGCGTGCAGGTACTTTACCACAATTCCAAAACATGGTTCAAATGCATCTGAGCACTATGTGATTTAACGTCTGAGGTCATCAGTCGCCTAGAACTTGGAACTAATTAAGCCTAACTAACCTAAGGACATCACACACATCCAAGCCCGAGGCAGGATTCGTACCTGCGACCGTAGCGGTCGCTCTGTTCCAGACTGTAGTGCCTAGAACCGCTCGGCCACTCCAACCGGCCCAGAATTTCAAATTTGATGTTCGTGTGAAGGACAGTGTTCACTTCGCATGCATTTCCAAGTTGAAACATGACTGGTTAGAGTTATACACATTGGCTTTTCCAATCGAAACAATTTTCTATTTCAAAATATCCACAAACTCATAATGTTTTCTCCTAAATTCTTCTTTTTTCGCTTGAGTGATGAATTTATTGATTTTCCACGAAACATTCCGGTGTCTTGCTCTAGAAATATAAATCCATTTTTAGGAAGATTTGAACAAACGTTATGATAATTACCATCGGACCTCGGTTTTGAAGCTCACCTCTTCATATCCAGATCATGTTTTGGTACTGATATGTCCACGCCAGTTTGAAATTTATGTAGTACATACTTGGAAATACCTGATAACTTTTCATTTCTCGTCCCGCCGGCAGCAAGTTTTGGTTACTATTTATACCGATCTTCTTTCTTTTGTGACCTTTCGGTACCTGTGTTGTATCGTTTCAAGATTTTTTTTTTTTTTTACGAGGGCAACAAAATGTAACGGCTTTTTCTTTATACTCAAGGTATTATGTCACGTTTTTTTATCACCTTTTACAGTTTATTCATAATCTTCTTCACGATGTGCATAGAATCTGAAATAAAATTTTCGTCTCAAACCTTAGTCTCGGTGTTTGCATAAATATGTCACTACGAATAGCGTCTTTATTCACATCTTCCGTCACACGGCTTGTCGGTCGGTCCGCCGAGGCAAGTACAGGGGAAACCGACTCTTCCTTCTTGCTCCTGTCATGAAATCATAGTTGTCCCATGTGCTTGGTGCGCAGAAGTAAAGTGCATCGAGCCTTTTTTGATCCGAACAATTCTGCACCTTCTTATATTACACAGACTTACAATAATGTTACAACAATAATGTACAAACAGTTTCAAATATTATTTAATTAAATCTGAAAAGGTAACTATTTCAAAACAAATAAAATACACCAAATTTATAAAGAAAACACACATACAATGCAAAATATTTTACATTTCAAAAAATTAAATAAAATTTATGTAAATATGAGCTGTTGCCATTTTTCTTGGTGCACTCGGCCTCGTGATGCCAGTTGAGGAGTTACTCGACCGAATAGTAGCGGCTTCGGTCAAGTATACTGTCATAACGACCGAGAGAGCGGTATGCTGACCCCCACGTCCCTCTTATCCGCATCCTCCACTGAGGATGACGCGGCGCTCGGATGGTCCCAGTAGGCCACTCGTGGCTTGAAGACGCAGTGCTTAGAAAATAATATTTAGAGCACCTGGGACAGACTTATTAAACTACCCAAAATGAAAATTGGTACTGAAGCGGACACATATCGCCATACAGACTTTTGTTTTTATAACTGTTAAAGTTTCAATGGTGTCGTTCAGAAAAATTAAATTCAATATTATTCAAAGGGTACTTCACCAACAAATTGACACTTACATAAAAATGTGTCTCTTATTTTGCTCTACACTGTAACGTATTCAAAGCTAATGAAAAACTAAATGTATTTCTTGAGTAGGTTTACTTGTAAGATATTCAGTGTGTACCTTTTTGTCCGAAGACACAGTCATATAAGGCTGTTTCCAGCGAATCGACGCCAACTTTCCATTCACAGCGTACCTAAATCAACGCATCCGCATTTACGTTTTCTGTCGTTTTCTTAAGCGGCTTAAGGTGGTGCGTAGATAGTTTCTTTGAGAACGGCACAGCAAAATTTCTAGTCCTTCTCAGTCGTTTTAGTGCTCTGACATTGTCGTTGATGAGGCATTAATCACTTGTCTCCGTAACAGGATCTAACTTTGAAATCTTTTCACTACGCTGATAATTGCATGTATGCAGAGTTTCTCAAAGATACTTTCATTAAGACATATAATTCACTAAACATGCTTCTTCCATATTGAAGATAGTGTTCACGTCATCCTCGCTTGGATTTAATGAGTTTTTTAAATTATTTTTAGTGTTTTAGCGACGTTTGACTTTGTTTCAAGACGTTATACATACTCATTCAGAAAAATGGTGATGCAGCCGGTAATCGAAAAGCTACATACTGTTTCTGTACATTACAAACTACTGGACAGACAAAAAAATAAATGAGAAGTTTGGCCTGCAATTTATCTTTACTTTATAAGCGCAAAATTTCCGTTTGTATCGAAAAGTCACACTGTGTTACTCCGAAGCTAATAACGTGTATTAAATATGCACACCGTAGCTTAACGGAATATTTCAAAAACCGTGTTAGTAAATACACATGATTGCCGTAAAGGTTGTCACATGAAACCATATTCTTTAAACAAATTTAAATTAAATACTCCATGGGAAAAATAACAATATCGATTATTCTTGTTAACAGAATGAAACACGGAATTTAACTTAATTTGTTGCAAAACATATGAGAGTTACTGAATAGTCAATGTCATTTTGTAGAAGATCAGGTACTAAGGCGTTGTTCACGAATATAATACTTAATAACCATTTTTGATGCGAAAATTTAATATAACTTTTTTCTGAATAGTCTACACATCAGTCTGGCTAGGGAGTATGAGAGGAAGCAAACAAGGAGAAAAGAAATGGAAATGAAGGGAACTGTACAACCATGTTAGTCACAGCGTGATGTACAGGGTGATTTCGTAATAATGGCAGAGATTTACAGGGATAATGGTGAAGCATAAATGTGTCAAACTGAGGTAAGGGACCCTGGTACGGAAACAATCGAGTCGAAAGTTGTAAGAGAAAATCGTTCTGATACCTCTGACAGCGGAATACATTTACAGATTCTGTTGCTGCCACGATTTTAGGGTAAGCAGCATTCAGAGCTGGCATGGACCAGAGCAAGGAAAAACATTCTAGTAAAGATGGGTTCTAACATGCATACCTTAAAAGCAATGAACACTTGTTTATTTCGATACGGTGAAACACATCTCTCCTGCTAAAAAGTCTTTGGATTCCGTTGTTTTAGGAGAGGCAGCATACACCAAAACGAAGGAAATGTATCCAGTATTTATAGGCTCTAAAATGCATACCTTAAGAGCTATGGGCACTTGTTCAATGAAGAGAGATGTTTTAAGTACTGGGGATGAAAAAGTCATTATAGCTCTTAAGGTATGTATTTTAGAGGAACAGCAATTGTGTGCAGCCCTGCCTCAGGCCCGAATTTGCCAGTAAAAGTGGGTTCCACGGAATCATTGCTCCTGGCTTTCTAGCCAATATTACACAAGAGTTGCATCAATAACTACGTAAAACTGAGGAAATCAACTAAGTGAAGCGGTAAATTTAAATTGCCTTAGGTAATTAAGAGCTGCAATGTCCGTATAAGAGTATGCAGACGTCCGACCGCTCACACTGCACAAGCCACTGGCATCTCAAAGATAACTGACAAAACGTAGGTAATAAGGAATCTGAAGGAGGGTGAAAAATGTCATTTCACATGTTAAAATGCGGGAATGGTTAAAGTAACTTCCAGAGACCAAAACCGAGTCACTGCCGCTGCCAGGGTGGAGAACTGATACATATCAGATACAAAAGCTTATACATACCTCGATCTGCATTGCCTCCCGCTGCCTCTATGTCGCTACTTCCGTCACCATAAGTCTACGACACAGCAAGCCATTACTCCTCACCATCAAAAAGCACACATCGAGTTGTTTAATGTGTGTCACATAACTGACAAAGACTTGTGTGGGATTTTTATGGCGTTTCCCGACGTAAAAATAGGACGAGAATGCTATCTTGTTTGTATAAAGGCCCTATCATACTTGTTACTCGTTAAATAACGTAGTTGTCACAATACGAATTTGGGGGATAGCTACAGCTGGAGTGAGAGTATTGGTTAAGCACCCATTGAGCATAGAATCGGAGCAATATTCTTAGGCTTTGGAGCAATGCACGCTGCGAAACCGTCCGATCCCTTTTTTCAACAGAAGAAATGACTATCATCTAGGACGTACGCAGTAACAGAAACGCAGACATTAAGAAAGGGCTGAATAGTCCCCACAACTATCGTCGTATTAATTGCCCGCAATGTTTCCAAATTTACACCCTAATACAAATAAGCAAATAAATGACGCATCACAAATGGGACGGAAATCGACAGATGTAATGTACAGGTACAGACAAACAAGTGATTACAACTTCACAAAACATTGATGATTCATCAATACGAACTTCACAAACTGAGCAAGTCAATAACGCATTCGTCCATCTCTGGCCTTTAAGCAAACAATTTTTCAGCTTGGCATTGATTTATAGAGTTGTCGTACTTCCTACTGAGAGGTATCGTGCAAAATTCTAACCAACTGGCACCTTACATCACCATAAGCCCGAAGTGGTTGTAGGAAAGCTCAAAACGTTCTCAGCTGGAGGGAGATCCGGCGCGGTTGCTGGCCAGGGTAGGGTTTGGTGAACACGAAGACAATCAGTAGAAACTTTCGCCACCTGCAGTCGGGGATAATCTTGCTGAACGTAAGCTTAGGACGGCTTGCCGCGAAGGGAAACAAACCGGGCGTAGAATGTCGTCGACGTACCGCTGCGTTGCAAGGGCGCTACTGCTGGGAACCCAGTGGGGCCTGCTATGAAAAGAAACGGTGTCTCAGACCTCCACTCCTGCTCGTCAGGCCGTATGGCGGACGACAGTAGGTTGGTATCCGACCGCTATCTGCGGCGTCTCTAGACACGTCAACGCTGGTCATCGGAGCTCAGGTCGAAGCGGGACTCGCCACTGAAAACAAAACTACTCCAGTCAGTGAGATTCCAGGTCGAAGACATTACTCGTGCATGTGTCGCCACAGTTTGAACGAAGACGTTAGTTGAAATAATGTCGTCACATCACATAAATGACGTCAAACCAATTCCTTTAAACGCCACCAGTTTCTAACCAATGATGCTGTATGTATAAGATACACCACACCGCGATGGATAAACACCCACGACATTACTAGAGTGGCTGTCACGAAATTAGTCGCCTTAAGTCACGACCTCTGCCTGCAGTCCACAGGCGCTAAGCCCTATGATTCGTCCGCCTCATAGGTCTGGCAATAAAGCCACATTGTTGGAAGTGTTGTACGACAGGGCTACCACTAAATGCTCAATGTTCACATTTGGTGTCAGTCTTAAGTGGAACGGTTCATTGGCATGGGTTTGGCAGTGGGTGAAATGCCGAAGCAAGGGCCTGCGTAAGAGGGCACAAGGACATTTGAAAATAATCTAAAATTGTTGTATCAAATGTACCGAAGCTTTTTACTGATATGGTTAGTAGTAAAGAAACCAGCAATAATATAACTTTTGCTCAGGTTCATAAAATGACTGCAAAACTTTGTGGTATTTCTAAAGCGACTGTATTCCCTATTAACAGTACACTGAAGTCGGTAGAATCTATAGATGACAGCATGTGTTTTGTTCGCCAATTAAGAGATATAAATGAAATCTAGTTCTACGGAACTAGTAGATTTTGATAAAAAGGTATCCAACGGCTACAAATATACATGATGAACACAGTGAAAAACATTATTCTGGTTCAGAGACGTTGTCTTTTCCAGTCACTTGGTTTTTGATTCAGAAAGTGGAAGACGAAAATTGTTAATGGAATGCAGTGGCATTACAGCCACAAGGACTAAGTTTTGCGTATAAAGCGTTTATTGGTTGTCGAGGACAACAGTCATGTAGTATACTTCGATAAAACTTGACTTTCACAAAATCATACATACAGAAGTGTTTTGTTTGACTTCAACCGAAATATTAGCGTGAAAGTATATACAGTTACTTCTGTATAGCGTATATCGGCATGTGGGTGATGTGTACGGTGATGAAGGGTCAGTAAGAGAGGCAAATAAAAAATTTCCGCGAGCGAGGCGAGGAATATTTTCGGTCATATTAAGGCGAGCCGCCGGAACAAAATTCCTGCCGGTGGCATTCAAGTACTTGCGCGCTATCGCGCACGGACTCTCTCGCAAATAAAATGCGTTCATAAACAACACGATACAATAACGATGTCTCAGATGTTACCATAATTAATTTTACAATTATTTTAGCACATTTCTCGCTGAATGCTTTTACTTGGTCCAACAGTACGCAAATTCGTCAGCGACGATATTTTTTCGTTAGACAGGTGGAAGAGCTCCACGCTTCTTATGGTATTTATTTTTTATCTCAGGATACTTTTATGTTTTCACAGTAAAATATCTATTGCATAAACAGACTTTCAGAATGTGAATATATTATTTTTCAGTCCAGATACTTCAGGGCCGAAGTAAAAATATATTTTTCTTCAAAATGTATTGTAATGCTGGCTTTTATTTTTTTCGTAGTAACTGGCAAGAATTTTCTTTTAGAAAGCACTGCATCATATTCTGCACTAAAAATAGAGACGTCTAATATTTTTTCGAAATTATTAATAACATTTGAAATAAAAGCTAACTGGCAATACCGTAAGTGAGTGAGTCGAACTTCAGCTGACTATTTTCGTGGTGCTGCTATTGATGATGTGATGTTATAGTAAAATTCCGCTTACTTCACCCAGAGACTCGGTGTGTAACACTGTAAATGTGTAACAATGTAACTCTCACTTAGAGGTATAACTGACCAGTAACTACAACAACCACAGCAAAGAGAATGGTGTTTGCACTATAACCAACCCTATAACTTATGGATGTAGCCAACATCATTGGATGAGAAAGTTACGGTGTAATCCTCTTCAGCCTGGTGGCTAACAAGAAAGGTACTTACTGAGGCATCTATTGTCCATGATCATAGCGGTAAACAGGTTCCAGCACCTTGGTGTAAACATTAAAGACTGCTACAAATAAGCACCTAGATTAAGAGGAATTTTCCCCACTCCTGCCTCCCACCTGCATTCGACAGATAATGTAAATCACGCAAGATGCTGGTAAGATAAGGAAATCCTAGAGAGGCGACGTCCACCAACGAAACCATTGCCGCGATTGAGAGACCGCGACTGAGAGACGTCTACATCTCTTCTCAATGGTAGCTTCAGCCCCTTCCCAGCCAAGGTAAAGAAGTTTCATAATTATATGTGTAATCGTGTCCAGCCCGATGGCTGGCGCAAAGGATAATCATCCATGCTTTGCTGTGGAAACTGATATAAGCATCTCGCATTAAAGTCCGCGCTAAGTTTCGAGCTTCGGTAAAAGATCACCAATCTTGGGGACTTTGCGTCTGTTTAAATTTAGCTTGTATGTTTCGTTGTTTGTGCAACACTGCTCTAACCCGTTTTGTGTACAAAGGAGGATCAGCTCTGTCGATTGTTAATTTATTTGGTATAAATCTCTCAATTGCTGCCGATACAATTTCTTTGAATTTAAGCCACGTGTGGTCTACCCTTATATTATTAATTTGGAATGAGTGAAGATTGTCTCTCAGAAACGTGTCAAGTGAATTTTTATCTGCTTTTTTGGTAAGGTATATTTTTCTCTAGAAACGTGTCAAGTGAACTTTTATCTGCGTTTTTGAAAAGGTATATTTTTCTCTCATTTTTGGAGGATTTTGGGATTACAATATTCAGTCTCGCTACGACAACCCTGTGTTCACTAATCCCTGTATCGGTTTCGATGCTCCTTATTAACTCAGGATTATTTATTGCTGAGAGGTCACGTGTCTTTTCACAATCGTTTACTATTCGCATGGGCTCATGAACTAACTGCTCGAAATAATTATCAGGGAATGCGTTCAGCACAGTTTCAGATGATATTTTATGCGTACCTCCGGAATTGAACATGTATTTTTGCCAACATATCGAGGGTAAATTAAAGTAGTAGTAGAGGGGTTTTGGGCGCACGACAGCAAGGTAAATTAAAGTCACCACCAAGTATTACCGTATGAGTCGGGTATGTCTTTAAGCTCAAGATTTCTTTGAACCTTTCAGCAACTGTATCATCTGAAATGGGAGGTCTTTAAAAGGATCCTATTATTATGTTATTCCTGTTGCCAACAATGACTTCTATACTAACTCCCAGGAAGTATCTGCTCCAGTTTCGTGGCAAGTTAAACAACTTCTAACAGCAACAAACACGCCACCGCCTACCGTGTTTAGCCTATTCTTACGGAACACCGTAAGGTTCTTCCCAAAAATTGCGCTGAGCATCAGTGCTTTCTATTAGCGCTTGGAGCTCTGATACTTTCCCAACACAGCTACGACAATCGACAACTGTTATAACAATGGTTCCTATATCTATGTTCTTCCTGTCTTCAGCTTGCACTCTTTCTGACTGAAGCCCTTCTTGTGTTTTCCTGAGATCCTCTAACCTAAAAAACCGCCCAGTCCAAGCCACGCAGCACCTGCTACCCGTGTAGCCTGCGTATAGTGGTCACCTAATCCGATACAGCGTAACCCGGAACCGAACCAACCTTTGGCGCAAGTCGAGGAATCTGCAGCCTATATGGTCGCAGAACCATCTGAGACTCTGATTCAGACCCTCCACTCCGCTCTCTACCAGAGGTACGCAATCGGTCTTGTCGACTGTGATGAAAATGGCCAGCTCTGTTTTCATCTTGCAAGCAACCTTTGGGATGTTTTGGAACGCCAACTTCTTGCCATGCCTCACCGAGCGACATCGATACCTCTCGTCAATGCATCACTCCGTGAAAAATGGGCTGTCATTCTCCAAGAAAGGTTCCAGCACCTGATTGAACCTATACCTGCAAGCGTGGAAGCTGTCATCGAGGCTAAGGGTAGTCCAACACCATACTGAATTGCAGCGTTACTGATGGAGGGCGCCAGCCAGATGTCCGGATACTTTTGATGACATATTGTATCAAACCTACCAACCATCAACAATTCCCCCACTACGATAGCTGCCATCCATTCCACACCAAGAAGTCCCTTCGATACAGTATAGCCATCCATGGCCTTTTATCTGCAGTGATGAGTCGTCCCTCTCGGAATATACCTCACAGAGGCGTTAAAAGGTCTATATTTTTCCTCCAGTCCTGTACAAAAACAAATCTCATATGCAGGTTTCCAGTCACCCACCATCTCTCACTCTCCCACAGTCTGGCCACAGAGGAGCATTCCCCTCATTAGTCAGTACCACCAAGGCCTGGAGCAACTGAATTACATTCTTTTCCAGGGTTTTGACTGCCTCTCGTCGTGCCCGGAAATGGGAAATGTCCCACCCACTATCCTTCCCACGCCTCCTGCTGTGGTATTCCGCCACCCACTGAACCTACACAATACCCTCTTCTGTCCCTTCACAACGCTTGATCTCAACTCCTTGGCTCCTATCCCTGTAATATACCTAGATGCAAGACCTGTCACATACATCCCCCCGCCATCAGCTATTCCAGTAACGTCACAAACACCACCTATTTCCTCAAAGGTAGGGCTTCCTGTGAAACCAGTCATGTGCTGCAATCTATGTGAGCATGAATATCAATAAGCTGTCTGTCCACAAGAGTATCCACAGACAAACTGTGACCAAGAAACAACTGGACCATCCTGTTGCTGAGCCACTGCCCAAGATGTTCTTCATTTCAATGTCTGCTTCACAGTCTTTTCTGAATTGCGCAGGTGGGATCCACCCATGCATTATCTCATACGGTGCTGTAACCCTCCTGGCCTCAACATTCATAACTCACTGTCCTTACC
The DNA here is from genome assembly GCF_023897955.1 of Schistocerca gregaria. Lineage (NCBI taxonomy): Eukaryota > Metazoa > Arthropoda > Insecta > Orthoptera > Acrididae > Schistocerca > Schistocerca gregaria. Next base: position 603,577,811 of record NC_064923.1, on the reverse strand, counting down.
CATCTACCATATAGCCTCTTCCCTCTTCCCATTCCAGCATTATATAACCGTCTATTCCACAAACGCACTCGGTGTTTTTACTTCTCTCCTTTTTCACTGTCCCCATCTCTCCCCCACCCTCCCTCTTACCTCTTGACTGCGTCTAGCTGTCCTACCCTCTCTCCACATTGTCTCTGAACGCTTCCATAGCACCACCTTACAGACCCCCATTCCTATCCGGTTATCTCTCCCACTCTTCGCCTTAGCCTCCTCCTTAATTCCACCTAGTTGCCTCTCCCATCATATACTGCTGTTCATAGTTTGGCTCACCTGCCAGAGACGGTGGTCATGTGTGTGTGAGTTGCGTTCGTGTGAGTGTGTGTGTCTGTTGCTTATTTTCGACAAAGGCCTCGTTGGCCAAACGATCATGTTGTGACAATCTTTTTCTTGTGGCTATCTGCAACTCATGGTGAGTAGCAGCAATCCTTTTCATAATGTTATCATGTACATAAAATTTTCGCTGTCCATGTTGTCCACAGAGTCCCTTTTCATCCACTATCAGCAAACTTCTCATTTCATCTATAGTAATGTGTTATACTTCTTTTGGTTCTGAAAGTATAACACTTTACACCGCATCAAAATATTTTTTTGCGATTCCAAATACATATGACTTCCAACTAGCATGCACTGAGTGGAAAATGCTACACCATTTAGAATAAAATAGCATTATCGTTTCCTCGAACACAAGCAACTGTTGGGAGTATGGAAATTTCGTCTTCTGTCTCTAGAACGTACCATTATTCCACTATTAAGGCATGTTTGGAGCTAATAATGACTTCGTTTTCTCTAAGAATATGTGTTGTGCCATGTCTATTCCTCCCTTTGCATAAATAATAAAATTCATATTTTTGTTTTTCAAGGGGACTAGAATGAGCTCTCTATCTCAACATTTAGCACTGATCTCCCTCCGTTTGGTGGCAGATGGTGCTGTGATTCTGATAGATCACGCATTCTTATGGCTCTCCAGAAAAGCATCCAAGAAATCTCTCGACACACACTGATCTAGTACTTATGTCACATTTTGGCTGCACTGTAAGTGTAAATGCAGGTATCCTATGGGAATACTTTCTATCCGGTTTTTTTTTGCTGAGTTGTTGACATTTTCCACATTTTTCGATGTGTATCAGTTTTTTCCACATTCTATATGTAGATGTGCAAGAGTATACTTAGTCTTATAACTTACATAATCATGCATCGTTTGCTGTTTTTTTATACCTTCCAACTGTCTGAACACAGACTCCAAATGTCAACAGGAAATGCAAAGCCAACGCTAAAGGAGTCTCTCTCTCTCTCTCTTTCTCTCTTTTTCACACACACACACACACACACACACACACACACACACACACACACACACACACACACACACACATACATGGATTGCTGTGTGGATAGAAGAGTTGACATTTAAAAAAAAGACACACATGTAGCACAGTTACCCTGTTTCACGTATTGTCTTCCCCAGTGGGGACCTCACTACCTCCTTCCAACGATGCCAGAGCTGATAAATTAGGAATATGGAAAATTATGGTGGCTGTAAATATGAGAATGCACAAAACAACTAAGCATCTCTCAATGGTCTGACTGTCTTGCTAGCAAAGATATAGAACAAATTACATCTTCCTAATACGTAAAGAAAGCAATCTGCGTGGAACAGACTTAGTCTGATACTTATTAAAATTATCGTAGATGCAGTCCTAAGCTCTTTCTGCAATTTACTTTTGGGAGAGTAATACTAACTTTATTGCTCGAGACGTCTGTTTACTGTTATGACTCGCAAAAACTTGGAATATGTAAGTGTAATTTTTTTAGCTTGATGTCTACATGTTGTGTAAGACTATAGTTTGAATGGATTATTCGGTAATGGTAGGATTAAAAAAAAAACTCAATCAGAACCTAGAATGTTTTGCTAATGGCAGAAGGATTGACTATCTGTTCATCTAATCGTTTCGGCAGCTACGTTAAAGGTGTTGAAAACAAGTTTGTTATTTGCGACTGTTATGGCTGTCGAACACACAACCCTATCCAGAGGCTTTGTTAGTGTGTTGAGAATATGGAATGAAACTAGTGACAGTGAGTCTGATAATGCAGACGTGAGCGCTGGCAGTCTTGGAAAATATACCTTCCTGATATGCTTAGGAGGTATTGTTGACCCAGTAGACTTATACCATTACCTACTAAGGATTTCATGCTTGTCTGACTTCTAGGTCACTTATAACAGAAACAGGCGAATATGACATCTCTCTTCCAAAGACTCATACACAGTATGGTATCTTGTGCCACTCACAATAACAGTACCACAGAGGAATGTGTTTGTCGATCCCTAATTTTCTGAGTATGTGTGTCACTCCTCAAAAGTGTTTTCACGAAAATAACGTTGTATGATTGGAGTTCATATCATGCTAGCGTGGTGACTGAAACTTCTGGTACCAACCCCAATATTACGTTATTAGTTTTTTAAAAGTCTTTTTCTTAGCAAGGGTTATGTTACAAGCAACAAAATATTCACTGCTACGAAGTGTGGCCTGCAACATTATAGAACACGTGGCATGACGATAACTCCTTTTTACGTCTTTTAGAAAAAAGCTGCGAGTCAGTCTTGTGATGATTGATCGTGATTAACCACTATATACGTAGCCAGAACATATATTAAATGGCTCCCATCACTATGGTAAACATGACACAAGTTACTGCACATTTGTCTCACAACGTTTTTTCTTAGTATAATTGACTTATTAAATCCTTGCTAACTTTCGTCTCAGAAGCATTATTGCCTGAACTTGACTCCGGTATTAGCTGATTTGCGCTTCGTCGTCAGTCACTATGTCATAGACGGGTTGTTTGTTGTTGGAGATCTAAAAATGCATGTAAATCATGGGAGAGGTGAATTCACGATAAAATCTTAATGCCCAGCAATTTACACCTGATGATATTACTGTAATTAGTACAATTGGAACGTATTTTTCTTACCGAAAATAATGTATTTTTGTTAATAAAGATGTATGGGTAAATCCAGCTTCTCACAGATGTGTAATAAAATTAATTTTAGTGCGATTTTATTCATACTGCCCTAACGGCTGCATAACTGATTCGACAGATGGCACACAACAAAGCTTGTCGGGCGCAGGCTCGTGCAATTAGAGAGACAACACACATAGTGTGTGGGCGCTACTAGCCTTCTGTTTCGTTCTAACTGTCACAGGGGCTGTCTCAGTCTTCTGGACGTTCTGATCTCGGGCGGGAGGAAAGAATTTTTTCGCCATTACTGCTAGCGACACAAACACGCCGGGGATCCCCTTCATTTACCAGGACGTTTCCCCATTGTTACTTGAAGCCAATGAAATGGCTCTTCTCCAGGATGGCGTCAGAATACATGGATAGGTAATGGACGGCTGCAGTCTGCTTACTTTCCCTAGGCTCACAGTGCCGGCCGGCATTGGCACTGCGAGTCCTGTAGTTCGCTGTTGTGGAAGTGGCGATAGAGATGCGCAGCATCTCATCATACATATGATGGTGTTCGTCCAGTTATCAGGTAAGTGAAGCTCTTTTTTCCGGTAGACATTGAGTGCGTGTTGGTCGTAATTTGAAGCCACACAGTTGTAGGGTATTTGTAACTGAGTACTTCCGATTGTTCCCACATCTGTTTACGAATTTTAATGTAATGTCGCATTACTAATATCACAAGACCTTTTACTATGTCTGAGACCCATGGCAGATCTCATGGACAGTCTGCACTATTGCAGGATTGTACATACGAGTCTTATGGTATCGCCGCAAACTATTAACGTCGCAGATTTTATCTTGTGCACATATTGTAATTATAATAACGTCCACTCACTCCACCGAGGCATGCTGTGCCGCTGGAAATTGGTTCGGCCGCTCATAAGCGCAAATTTTAAGAACGCGGTAGAGGGAGAAGGGGAATCTTGTTTCTTATTGGTCTAGAGAGAAAGGGGGTTGGGAAGCGCGTGCTTGGTGCTTAAACCGTTTGCAACGTTTATCTGTAAACTTGTCCACATATTTTCTCTGTTTAGTGGGTAGGTGTCTGCAAGATAAGTCTGGTGTGCCTAGTTGGTATGCCCTCTTCCTGAAAGAGTGAGTTTCTTTTGTGGCAGACGTCATGTCAGAGATGATGATACCCATAATTATGCATCTTTCTCTACCATGCATTGGGAGTTGGTCTGGCTAGTGTTGGGCAGGATATGTGGAGGTGTCTCGTTCGCAGCCATCTGTGCAATGGTGGCCATGGGCACTCGATGATTTCCATACCTTACCAGCGTCTCACTTGACTCGTTTGACTTGTATTATCTGGCGAATGCATAGGTTGGGAGGGGGAATTCTCAAAATCTAGATATGTATTTGTAGCAGTCTTAGAAATTTCCACCGACGTGTTATGATCAGTTTGCAATTACTACCATAGGCGTTAGACCCCTTGGTTAGAAGTTACATAGCAGCAGTACCTTTTAGAGAACTGTGACCGCGTGGCCTATGTGCATAGGCTATCTTCGTGGCCCACACGCGCCAGCGGTGTGCGAGATAGAGCGTGAATGCGCTTCGTGAATGTTGACGAAAGTTGCCGAATATTACCGATGCTAAAGACAGCAGCGTGAGCACACGTACACTGGCAACGCAGCTGGCAAAACCACGTGTCCGCAGACACGCGGATTTCAAGCGTCTGCTGTCAATTGCACATAGGTTGCGTATTTGCAGTGCACAAATGCACACTGTGCGCTTCGCTTTGCACCAGACTTGGTCGAAATTTATGCGAATGACGAATAACTGATACAAATATAAAGTACTATTTGTTATTCGTAAACGACAGATATTGTTCGAAATATTATTCAGTTACACTAATAAAAATAATTATTCATCATCTGTGAATAAAAGTGTCTAGAGTAACAGACAAATCTGAAATCAAACTGTAGTTATTGCTCCAGTTCTTTGTGATTTGTTAAACGAATGTAATTTTCGTTTTCATAATAGTTCTTTCTTAGAAACGTTTCATCAGATTCTTTATGTCATTTAAGGAATTACCGTTGCGACACAAAAGAAAATGCGTTCTACAAATACAGTGCACTCCTGAATTCGTCTTTTATGATGACATCGATTTATGACTTCCAGCTCACAATCTTCTTCACAAAAAACTGAGAACTCATCAAGTCTGCTTTAATTTTTGGCAAATAATTCGTTGTGATTCCTCTTTAACTTCACATCTAAAATACATTCCAAATAAAACCTCCTTTTTACACTATACAGTCATTCAAAACTCATAACCCGTTCTTTTTTGACATTTCTTTGGGTGTTATATGTCTGAAGGTTGTTGTAAGCCTTGCTTGGTCATGGGCAACAATAGTGGTCAAGTAGTTGTTTTTAATAAGATTATTCTACATTATTTGCAGTTTGTGTAGAAACGTGAAAAACGTCTTCCACATCGTCTCTTGACACTTTCACAATACACAAGTTGCAAGTGTGCTGCAATACTGCAAACTCTTTTACATACTCTGGTTGAAAAACTATTGTAGTGTAACGACGTAAATTTTGCATAAATGATTTTCTTTTGACATATGACCATGTGCAGACTTCGTCACCTACGTCAGTCACAAAATACTTAAAAATTATTTAAATTCTTTTTGAAGTTGTCTCTGAATGGTTATTGAACGAAACTGTAATTAAAACATCAGCATTTGAGTCGTATGCGCAGAATTACGTCACTCAGTCCAATTGGTTTGCGCAAACTTTTTCCAATTTAGATGTCGTTTGTTTCTTCTCAGAAATTATATTAATGTAAGTTATCTGCTTTAATAAATATTAAAACCACGTTGAATAAACTTTTAAGATTCAAAATCGCGATGAACGTTGTCAAAATTAATAATCTTGTCAAATAAATCAGTAATACTTCTTCCTTCATATAATTCTTCATACATAGATTCTCGGAACACGTATTTAAACTTTTGTAGTATACACTAGTTTATTATCTTCCTATATACTACATATGGACGTGAACATGAGCCTTGACAAGATAGTACTGAATATTTACAACATGATTAAACTTTCTATGACGTCATTTTTGTAGAAACATTACAAATTCTTATCTTTTCAGTTTTTAGAAGCACGAAGCAACAACTCGGTTTCAGGATCTTCTGTTGCTCTTTGGCTGTCGACCCGCGACGTACAGTGGCCAGCAATTTTTTCTCTGGTCCGACAGCGAAGATGCTGTCTCCGTTCGTTGCGCCGCCCTCTCCGTACATGAAACATAAAAATAAATACAAAAACTTTAGATAATTCACAAATATTACAAGATACATAAACAAAACATTAAATTAAACTTATATTCACCTGCAAACGGGGCTGACACTGGTGGATGGGTGACGCGTCATATTCTAACAGCAAACATAGAATTAACCCTCAAACACTTTGAATGGCTTTGGACGTCCAGCAGCATTCCATAAACATTTTAGGAGACTCTAGATGAAACGTCTGGTGTTGTTAATTGTTAGGAACCGCAGCGTTGTTGCTTGATTAAATCGTTTTGTAGAACTACAACCACTAATTGCCTGATTACATCAGGGAGACCAAGCATATCCGTTAGTGTTACCAGTCTAAGAAAGGTGTTGAACATTGAGAGTTTTTGTTGGCTGAATTCTCATTGTTAGCTGCTTATTTACACTTGTTTCGCTAGGTTAGCCTTGGGAAGGGGAGACGCGCTGGCAGGTGCAGAGACAGCCTAAGGGGACCAAGCCGGTATTCCAAGGGCTGTAAAGTACTTAGCAGGCCGCCTGCGGCAGCCAATAAAAAGTTACGTGCTTTGAAGCCCGAGCAGCTGTGCAGTGGGATTTCATGGCTCTGCACTGGTGTTTGAAGGTTCTTTCACTGTTTGTTACACTCCTTCCGCCGTAAGGATGCATTAAATTTTCAGATATACCAGATATCTCATCACTGACAATGACACACGGCATCGGTACTCCTTTTTTCGTATAGAACGTTTCTCTTACATTCGTGAATTTTTACCAACGAGATTTTCATGCAAAATTTATTGCAAGAAAATAGATGAGTTGCTATATTTTTTATATGCCCCAACATATATGTAAGTGAACTTATTATTCACAACGCATAAGGCAAGAAAACCGAGAGAAAAATAATTTTTATAGTTACAGTAAAGAACGTTTATTATGAGAAAAAGGGCATAGCACATTACAAGTCCATCTCGCTCGGATGATCGGTCATGACTGACCGTCAGTTTGTCGACTAAGCTGGCTACTCGACATTGTGGCTGTTTAGTGCATTATTGCCCAAACTTCTGAGGCCGTCCGCATATAAGCATTTTTTGTTTCATTTCTTACGCTATCGATCAAATACAGCTACATTCATCTTGAAGGTGGTTTCAGCACTGCAGTGCTTTACTAGGCATTGTGGTGTGCCCTTGAATTCTTCCCGCCTCTGAAGCGACGTATACAGCTCATTAGAGGGCATTATTGTCATTGTTATTGGTGCAAGAAGGGATAAAATTGTTGAAATGGTTGAAGCAACCGGGGATCGAACCGTGAGCCTACGTTTTGAAGTCTGGAACTTACGTCCCTAAACCACAAAGGCACCTTTCTGGACAAACCATTAATAAGTTATTTATCAAACAGAAACTGCGCTGAGCCAAAGGAGTAAACACTAATTTCGTACAAGAAGTAAACGAAGAAAATACGGCGGCATTATATGTTATTCGTTTTGTAAGTTGCAGATAATTTATTGGCGAATGAATTTGTATAAATGTTCTATTTATTAGAATAAATATCGAGACAGACTTCTTTTAGAATAATACCCTTCCTTTCTCATTCTGCTCATATTATCAGATCTAATGAATCCTACTAGTTCGTTTTCTCGATTTAGTCATAAAGGCTTCCGTTGTAGTTGGACTGATTTTTTTAAATTATAAACAAAGTCGAAGTTTATGGTCTATTGTCACGTTCTAAATGTAAATCTTTTTAATTTATTCTGTTCACAATACGACTCAACATCAGTGCGATTTTAGAATCTGACGAAGGCGAGTATTAATTCATAAGCTATTATTTCACAGAAATAAACAATTCCACAAATGATACAGTGACCTACAGTAACACTCAATATTCGGTTACCACTTTAATTTTGGTTATACTGTGGTAACACATGGTGAATCTCAGGTATACAGCACACACTAATTTCATAGGAAACATGGAAAATCGACAGCTAAAATCAAATTTTAATTCTAAATGCATTAGAACGGTTGCCAGGCGCTTGTGTCGAAGTTGTATGGTTACAGGATGTATTTCCGTGCCCACGTGGCATGGGCACACAGCTGTTGCCAATCACTCTGCGAGTGAGCACCGCGTGATGCCGAGTGAGTGAACTGCCAAGTGCATGATTCCGCGTGCTTGTGCATAGCGAGTGACATAGACGAACGCTGCTCACACGGATTCGCCAGGCGGATGCAGTGCTCTGGTACCTGTTGTGTCGGCCGTCAGTCCGGAGACGATTACGTCGCAACTTTCTCGGCCGCTTGTGGTTTGAGTGGCAGTGTGCGCGGCTATGCCTGACACATCGAAGTTTGAGGGGCAGACTATTCTGCAGGCGACATAATTTTCGCTGTGGTTGTTACAGTTACTGCTCAGCTCTGTCTCCAGGTGAGTATCTTCTTTAGCACTGTGCTGCACATCGTAGCTTTTGTTGGAATCATCAGAATTTTACTAAGACGTTACACTCACTGGTAATGATGGTCACCAAGCAATGACAAGTATATCGCACCATGCTGCGAGAGTATCACGACGTAGGTAGAAAGTGATGCAATGTTGAGGTGTCGTCGTGACGCGACATGATGCTGCAACAGAACATTTCGATTTGACGTGATATCATTACGCGACACGAGGTGATGTGATATTGATGCGACGTCGGCACAGAATTAGGTAAAATGCTTAAAGATGTGGACAATTACAGTTATTACATTCTTTCCAGTGTGGGGTTTCTGCTGGGGCCTCGAATGACGAAATATTTCATTACGTTAACAAATTGATTTTGAGTTACATAATTTATAGACAAAACCTACAGCCTCTGCCGATGGTGGCCACTCAAGTTTCGAAATTATGAAAATTGACGAGGGAGATGGGGTGCTTCAATAGCAATGATACGTAATTCGGAGACATCCTGCCTTCTGATTGGCTGGGAGCAACATGATGTCGACGCGACTTCAGAAACAGTGGTATAGATATTGCGTAGTTGGATAAAATACGAAAAATGTGGAAAAACTCATATAATTATGGAACATGTGCCAAAAATCTGAAATAGTTTATAAAATACGTTAAATTGAGGAAAATACGAAAAATTATGGAAAAATACGCAAAACTGGGAATGAATAAGAGTACTTATATAACTGCCAGGGCGTGGTCTCTGCTGGTGTTTTGAATGATGTAACACAAGAAAATTGTTAACACATACCAGAGGTCGGAACTCAAGTTACGTGATTTAACTTAACCTGTTATTAACAAATAGACACAGCCTGTTACTCTCCTATGGTGCCCAGTTCCTGATTCTACTTCACCCACCCAGTATCACATTTATGTAAGATGAAGATGGGGTGTGGCTGGGAAATGGTGAGGAGAGGGTGCTTCATCCTCATTGGTCCAGCGGGAAGGGAGGAGCTTCGCACCATTTTATTGTGCTCCCATCAGTTGATCGCAGTTTCCTGCTAATTATATACCATGTGACCAGTATCGAGCCCACTGGCGTTGGAAGTGACAGTACGACCACATGACCACTATTAAGTTACGTCATGACCTTGAACATAGCTCGCACAATTGCCTGAAGAGTTCCACTGGGTGGCCATGACCAGCTCCTGGTGGAGGAAGAGTGGCGGTACCAAGAAGCCAAAATGGGTAACCTGACACCAGATGTAGAATACGACAGCAGATGTATTAAGATCGTTACCTCGCCGAATGCCGGCTGATATCCTATGTTCGTCAGTGATACTCTGTACCTTGTACCTTGAACCAGAACAGGGTCTTCTGCTATACAAAACGTGATATTAGGAAATAAGTGGGTTTCTTTGTTGTGATAACAACTTCCCATATCTTGACAATGGAAATTCGTGTAAGTGACCTTAGCCTCTAGTGCAAAATGTTTTAAACTGGTTTTTGATAATAGTTCCCCTTGATCTGATTTCACTCACTAGTTATTGGTATGTAGTAGAGTAATAGTATAACACAGACTATTGAATGAAATACTGGCAAGTTTTTCTCAACTGGTTTTAAATTCAAATAGGAAATTTGTTCCTAAGTATACGATAGTGATTTACCTAACAACAGTTTTTCACATGGGGAAAAAACTTACATTTCCTGAGTAGTTTCAAGAAAAGACTGCAGCAAACATATAGGGAAGGCTAGCGTTTCAAAACAGAACAAGAATGTATAATAAACTTCTAATACAATGCTGATTTTAGGTGAAAGTCTGTAAAAGTCCAGAGGTACAGTGATGACTAGAGTTGAAAGTCTGAATAAGTTGCAAGGTACGTCTCCCCTACTTGTTGTATCAGCAGGTCGCTGCCGATGCAAGCGCCTGGCCGACCCCTGTTAGACCCGCTTCCACGAGGCTCTTGCATTACCCATGACGGCGCTTTTATTTTATTCAACCGTGCCCTGCCACTCGCCTACCACTACGTCACACTGGTAAAAAGAAGAACGAAAGTAGGATAATGGTTTGTAAACTCTGTGTGTGCTGTTTCCTATATGTTATATGAAAGGATAATCAGCCAAATGTGAAATTCTAATTGTTAATTTTATTTTGATTCTCCCCTAAAAAAAGAAGCACTTTCGCCTTTTAAGACGAACATAGACGTTCCTCTCATCATACACACATATTTTTATTTAAAACTTTCCGTTACATTATCATGTGTAACAAATAAAAGGCAATAAGTATTTTAAAGAAAATCTGAAAAAAATACATCAGAGGAACTTTCCCGTACGTTTTAATGGTACGCTAACTCCTGTACATCAAATGAAGAGCTCATTGAGAATTTAAAGGACAATGTTTGACATCAAATCTTAGAATGTTAAAGAGTGCTGAGGATGGGTGACTGATGGAACTTCAAATTCTTAATCTGCACCCCATTCCTTATACAAGTATTTGAGCAACATTCAAAGGAGCGTCAAATGTTTCCCTAAAGTGCTTTATTCACTACTTGTAGACAAATCATTTCACATAATATTCGACCGATTTCTTCATTTTGGTTTTCTACAAAAGTAAGTCTCACACTGGGCAATTACATACCCCATTTATCCATTTCTCACGTTTCATTTGACTTCGAAAATACGGAAAGAAATTTTTTCGAAGGTTACAAATGAAGGTTTTTCTTGATTACTTTGATAAATTTCGAATGCTGTTCTTTCCGTTTTCTGCAAAACTAGACTTCACGCAGCTCAATTTGCTGCACTATCTGTTCATTTCCAGCTCTTTGTCTGGTTGTGAAAATTTCAGACAAAAATCCGTCGTGTGATTTCTAGGGAGCCTTTTTTTCTATTCAGTCAAACATTTCATGAAGTATAAGAGGGTAAATTAAAAAAGGGGATCCGTAATGTAATTGAAATCACGAGGGGTAGTTATCAAGTAAAAGACATCTTTGCTACTTTGAAATTACTTTCTAGTAAAAATGAGTTGAGACTATTGCTATTTATCGGCGGGAAACGACAAGGGAAACAATAATGACTGGCATAAACAATTTTCTTTTTATTGTTCATTCCTTTACGAGCTTCTTCTAGAGCTAAGGAATGCTGTTGCTGTACACTGTCAGCGACTGCACCTGGCTGAAAGCATTTCGGTTTCTTTCTAGTATTTCAAGTTGCCCGGAACCTAAACACTTCCAAGCACACACCAGGTCTATGGAATATTTAAGTATTGTTAACTCGCTCAAGATTGACAGACTGCGCTGTACGGCGAGAATCGCGAAACGTGCTGGCATTCATAGTTCGTAATAACGTGGCGCGTGGGAGCTATTACTTAGAGCAGATGGCTCTCGGAGACCCAACTGGAGTTACATCTCGACCTGGCGACTTACTCGTTTTCAACTCTTTCAGTTTCTCCTCAGTGCCAGGGATGACACAGACTATTGCTACGTCTTCGTTGCGGGAGTCCGTGCGACGGTCAAGAGATCGAATATCTGTATGATCCTCATGGGTGAATGATTTATTAAATGCAAAATTTAGAAATTACACTTTTCTTTTACTCTCCTGTTTAACTGCTTGCCACGGCAAGACCTTCCGCTAAAGTGTACATTGGAAGTTATTGTGTACTTCAGGTATGGACCTTTTTTGTAGACGTACGAATTTCTTTCAAATTTTACCTGTCGAGATTTTCACGTTCTCTTTTGAACCGAGAGAATAGCACACTCTGCTTCCTTGACTTTTCCGAATTTTTATATTAAACCACGATGGGGAATTTCCCCTTAATCCAATGATTCGGCACATAAAGTGTGGGGCAAAGAAAAGTGGCCCGGACGAGTGCATACGATTGGACTTGAATGTATGCACATAACTACACCCCGTGACGCGCAACAAGATGGAGCAGCTGCCCATACACCTGACCGAGCAGATCTACACATTCTTCGTTGTCAGCAGAAGTCAGTCTGGTCGTCGCCCTAGCTGGCCACCCAGGTCATCTGTTCTGTCAGTGTGCGATTAATTTGTGTTGGAAGCCCTCTAGTCTAAGGTGTATCGCAATAACCCTCATAATCTTCAAGTACTGCATCAGAATTTCGGATGAGACTGCAGTGCGGTTGTAGGCGCTACAGTCTGGAACCGGGCTACTGCTACGGTAGCAGGTTCGAATCCTGCCTCGGGCATGGATGTGTGTGATGTCCTTAGGTTAGTTAGGTTTAATTAGTTCTAAGTTCTAGGCGGCTGATGACCTCAGATGTTAAGTCGCATAGCGCTCAGAGCCATTTTTCTCCAACATTTGCCATAGTTAGGTCAGTATTTCCTTTCCTCTGCCGTGTTTCTTTCTACCCTGGAACTATGTTCTCCGGACCACTTTTATTTGCCCCACCATGTACTTTTCCAAAGTTCGATTTATAATCAATTTAAACTTTGCCCAGAATATCTACAAGTCCGTCATATTGGAACTGAATGGTAACATTTATTGTCTGAGTACGAGGCTAACAATTGTTTATCTTTCCAGCATAAAAACTCTCGTAGCCTACTTTATGGATTTATTAGCTGCGGTAACCATCGTCGGTAAGATGAAATTATGAGCACTAGTCCCTGTGTCTGTACTGACTGTCGATAAGGTCATGCCTGACTGTAACTATGAAGTTTAAATTATTTCTATTGTGTGTGGGTTCTGTAACTATCTACTTAAAACAACTTTCGAAAAACGTGTTCAGAACTGCTCCACAAGATCTGTACCATAGGCAGTAAATCCACAGACGTCACATTCGATACATTTATTTCATTTTCAACTAATACAGCAAGACAGAGATATTTTCACGCCTCTGAGCGTAGGAATTCTTAGAATGGTTCTACAGCTGTAACGACGGAATCGGGAAATCTATAAAATCATCCGATGACTAATTCGAGCACTCGTACTCATCCATAAAATTTGGAACTGAGACTCATTTTCGATCTCTACTGCAATGAAAATTCACACTTCCATGGCGATTAACTTGTCTTTTAGGTGTACATTCCATGACGTGGAGAATAATTTGAGCACGAAAACGTTCCTGGAGGGTGTTAAATTCAGGAGCTTTGGATAAAATTCTTTGGCAATTTAAAGTTAAAATTCTGATGTTCCAAATTTCTATTACTTGCACGCAATCAGATTTCGTACTGCTCGCAACGACTGGCGAAAGGTTCAAAAAATGGTTCAAATGGCTCTGAGAACTACGGGACTTAACGTATGAGGTCATCAGTCTCCTAGAACTTAGAACTACCTAAACCTAACTAACCTAAGGACATCACACACATCCATGCCCGAGGCAGGATTCGAACCTGCGACCGTGGCGGTGCCACGTTCTCAGACTGTAGCGCTCGGCCGGTGGCGAACGTTCATCAAAGCACCTCAAACTACACTGAAAGTAGCCTAAAGAAATCATGTGCATCTCACACGTACTTTGCTAACCAGGTTTCTCCTCCCTCTGTGCAGAGCACCACTGACGTATCAGTGGAGTTCTATAAATCTCCACTCCATAGCACAGAACCACGTATCTGCAGCTGAGCCTCTGGTTGAAACCCTCCATTCGGCTTTAAACCAAAGGACGACCATCAGTTCTGTATAAGACAGTGCAAATTGTGAGTTCTGCCTGCACCCCACCAGTGAGTCATTACCACTGCCGCCAGCCACCCGCACGAACTCAGGATGGTCTCTGAACCCAAGCCCCAGGTATCGTTGATGCGGATACGAGCTGCAGCTTGAAGATGTCTGTACCTTGCACCTGGAGATATTCTGATCGTACATTGGTCTTCTTTCCAGCCCTGTACGCTATTCCGTAAATGCCAATACAATGTGCCTAACGTTGTAGCTTGCAATATTTAACAATGGCCTACCCCCTCTCCCGTGTGCGTGTTCGGACACTGCTGAAGGACCGACCACTAGTCAACGCACAGGGTGAATGGGAAAGGTCCTATGGTAAGTCCCCAATTTGATTTTCTGCTTCGAGGGATGAGAATGCGTTAGAAGCTGCCATTAAGTCTGTATTAATTGCAGCCGCTCCACGTCGGGTTAGCTAGAAGGTGCCTCTACAGCTTACCCCTTGGGCCAAGTGTCATCTGCGGTGCCCCATATCTCCCATTACCTACTGCAATCTACATCCTTCTGAATCTCTTTAGCGTATCCTTCTCTTGGTCTCCCTCTACGATTTTTACCCGCCCCGCATCCCTCCAATACTAAATTGGTGATCTCTTGAATCCTCAGAACGTGTCCTATCTTTTTCTACTCAAGTTGTGCCACAAATTCCTCTTCTCCCCATTTCTATTCAGTACCTCCTCATTAGCTACGTGATCTACCCATGTAATCTTCAGCATTCTTCTGTAGCACCACATTTCGAAAGCTTCTATTCTCTTCTTGTCTAAACTAGTTATCGTCCGTGTTTCACTTCCATAAATGGCTACACTCCATACAAATATTTGCAGAAACGACTTACTGACACTTAAATCTATGCTCGATGATAACATAGTTCTCTTCTTTAGAAACGCTTTCCTTGCCACCGCCAGTCCACATTTCATATCCTCCCTCCTTCGAACATTGTCAGTTATTTTGCTTACCAAATAGCAAAACTCCTCTACTACTTTAAGTGTTTCATTTCCTAATCTAATTCCCTCAGTATCACCTAATTTAATTTAACTACATTCCATTATCGTTCTTTTGCTTTTGTTGATGATCATCTTATATCCGCCTTTCAAGACACTGTTCATTCTGTTCAGCTGCTCTTCCAAGTCCTCTGCTATCTCTGACAGAATTACAGTGTTGTCGGCAAACTTCAAAGTTTTTATTTCTTCTCCATTGATTTTAATTCCCACTCCAAATTTTTCTTTTGTTTCCTCTACTCATTGCTCCATATACAGACTGAATAAGAGATAGGCTACAATCATGTCCCACTCCCTTGTTAACCACTGCTTCTCTTCCGTGACCCTCAGCCGGCCGCTGTGGTCGAGCGGTTCTAGGCGCTCCAGTCCGGAACCACGCGGCTACTACTGTCGCAGGTTCGAATCCTGTCTCGAGCATGGATGTGTGTGATGTCCTTAGCATAGTTAGGTTTTCAGTAGTTCTATGTCTAGGGGCCTGATGCCATTTGAAGCATTTGAACAATGCCCCTCGGTTCTTGTGGCTGCCATCTTCTTTTTGTACAAATTGTAAATAGCCATTCGTTCCCTGTATTTTACCCCTGCCACCGTCAGAGTTTGAAAGAGAGTGTGCCAGTCAACATTGTCAAAAGCTTTCTGTAAGTCTACACATGCTAAAAACGTAGATTTGCCTTTTCTTAACCTATCTTCTAAGATAAGTCGCAGGGTCAGTATTGCCTCATGTGTTCCAAAATTTCTACGGAATTGTGACACAAATGAGCACCAATATCTCTGCTGCCGCTGTTACTCGAGGCTGCAGGCTGCAGACGGCTGACCACATTGAACATCGTCTTCACCTCCTCACCTACAACGGCCAGCTCCTCCTGCAGCCGCACGCAGCATGCACACTCCCTATCCACTCTACTACTAACATTCTATTGAAAATAACCAATACATGAAGAAATTACAACAAGCCTTTGTTGTCTTTCAGACAAGGATTTGCACAACGAGGCTTGATAAGAGCAGAAGTTCAGACCCCAGTGGCAAAAGAACAAACAATCTAATCTCCTGCTTATTCTTAAGTGGTAGCTGGAACTTCACTGAATTTTATGCAACGGCCGTTGGCTGCTCAAAGCATACAAACGATAGCAGCGACGCAAATTGCCAAAATCCATACTACAGTTAGTAAAATGCGAGACTACGCCTCTTAAATACACACATTGGGAAGGAATTTAAGAATTAAACCACAAAATCATAGTAAAAGTTAAATAAGTAAACTCTTTTCTGTTTTGGAGCACGTAATACAATAAATAAACAAAATACTGTCCTCCCTATTCTCAAAAGGAGTCTGGGTGGCACCTGACCCAGTGTTTCGGTGGAGGCACAACACTTGACGCCAGGGAAATTCGGTGGGTCATGGTCCATCGAACATTGGCCGGTGTGAGGTGGAGGGTAAACCATTAAGTTAAGTAGTGGTGTTGACTTTGTACATATATACTGTTTGTGTTTTCCTTTTCTTTTTCGTTTATAAATTTATAGCTATGGTGTTCTTTTGATCACTGACAAAGGTCTTCCTAGGCACTTGTGGGTTTTATTGTTGTTCTGAAGAAGTTGTAGTTATCTACGCCGAAACCTGGGTTACAACTAAACACTAGGTGCTTTTTTCGCAATCGAGGCAGGTTTTTAGTTTTTTAATGTATTTAACCAACGATCGTTGACGCGCTGCGATGTTGAAGGTTCTTAGGTACTTATATTCAAGTAATTTTAATAAGAACATTGTGCCGTCAGGAAACGTCACTAAGCCGCAGCAGTGTGGAAATCCAGACGTACAGAATTGCGATTGCGTCAGCGTGACTCCATGAGGGCACTTGCTGCGACAGAGGCTACACTACACCAACGCTGGCGTTGAGTCGGCGTGCGAGAACACATCGGGAATAGCTGAAAGTGCGACTGAGCGAGTAACATGATAGGGAAATCTAGAGTATCACCGGGCAGTCCAACGGGACGGATTTGACATAACGCCTGTGTAACCGTAACCCAATCACCGATGTGCTTGCCAAACAGCGTTGAGTGCGGCACGCCCTGTGTGTTTTTACTATAGCGCAGTCTGTACGCGGCGGTTCGAGGAAAGCACAAATTTGTGCAGCGTCATGAGCTATGTGAGCATGTTTGTCATATAGCGCCTCCCTCATTTCTTGTCAAGTTGTTTTTAAATCTTTTCTTATGCGACAAGTGTATTACTTATAGAAAAGAGGAGTAAATGTTACTGGTGCATACTTAGGTCATTTGTCTGTGAAAACTATGACTATTTATTGTTGTGTGGCTGTTAGGAATTTTGTAATAGGTTATCCCTGATTCTGAGTACTTGTACTATAATCGGCCATTTGTGCAGTGGTGCTCAGTCATTGTATCTTTGCCGAGTGATGTAAGCACGCTTCAGTAAAGCAAAGCCTTTTCATATTTCGGTGCCTTCGTTCAGCTGGTTCCTTTTGCAATCAGTGAATTGTGAACCTCACAAACCCTTGTTAAGGCTGCTGCACATAACTGTCGGTTTCGAGTACTCGGTCTGAAACTGTACTGTAAAGGATGAGCCAGACGGTAGGGGGTATTACTTCATTATATGAGCTTTCAAACGGTAACTTCATTTTTCCATTACGGCCAAGCCACAGCCGGCAGTGTTGGCTGCCTGTAAATTCTATCGCCCCACGGTCTAGCAACAGGAAGTCAGCACCGAGGAAGGGCACCTGATGAGGGTACGCTACGCGCTCTGGACAGTTCTATGCCGCCCACACGGTTTTCTCCGTCCTGACCAGTCAGGGCGGAGGAAGCCACGTGGTGCGTCGAATGTACCCGGCCGCCCGTCGCTGGGCCCGCTCTCTGGGATGCACGCCCCGGAGCAGTGAACATCTCCCTCTTGACCCGGTGCTGCGCCCCCGGGGACGTAGTTTTCACAGCCAGCATGCCGCTCGAACTGGTCCGATTGCCCGACGCCAACTTTCGTTAGCTTCGCGAACTATGTTTCGCCAGACTCTACGCTGTGGCTCACCCTCGCCTCCCCAGGCCTGGCTATGTGACCCCTTTTTAACATGCTTTCACCAATAAATGGCCTTTGTCTAAATTTTATCCTAATCATTCCATAACGCCCACCGCCTGCCCATCCACCCATCCTGTACAGTACTGCGTGTTATTTGAAAACATTCCCTCATACTTTCGTATTTTTGGACTGCAATGAAATTTATTACGCTTTGTTACGTTTCCGATTTCTCTCGCCTTGTTATTTTGGCAGAGGCTGTGTGCACCATTGTCTGGAGCAAAGTCCATATATGTACTAGTGTCCAAAATTAATGCAAGAAATTTTACAAGGTTGGTCATTATAGAGCTGCCGCCATAGCTGCCACCATCTCGCAGCGTGTCCTTCAGACAACTTGAGTCCATGGCTTCATGATGCCTGCACCAAATTCGAGTGCTACCATCAGGTGTTACCAACTGAAATCAGGACTCACCTCACCAGTCGCCTAGGGTCCAACCAATGTGGTTACGTGCCCAGAAGAGACACTGCAGGCAATGTCGTGCTGTTAGCAAATCCATTAGCGTCGATCGTCCGCTGCTATATAGTACATTAACGCCCAGTTTCGTCACACTGACGTAATGGATACCTTAGTTTTACGTCCCATATTCATTCCTGCGGTTATTTCAAGCAATGTTGCTCGTCTGCTAGCACTGACAACTCTACGCAAACGCCGCTACTCTCGGTTTTAAGTGAAAGCCATCGGCTACTGGGTGTTCCTGGTGAGAGGTAATGCATGAAATTTGGTATTCTCGACACACTCTTGAGTCTGTAGATCTCGGAATTGTAGCTTCAACTATCATTTCGTGTTCAAAGCCTATTAATTTCCACCGTTGGAAACCTTTCCACATGAATCACCTGAATACAAATGACATCTCCGCCTATGCAATGCCCTTGTCTACACGATACTGGTGCCGACTGTATACGGCATATCGCTATCTCGTGACTTTTGCTCTTCAGTGATTATGTATTATGGGGAAGAATATATATGGGAGAAACTATTTTTTAATAACATAAATTCCTCTCTATCATAGTTAAAGTTGGCTGCGATAAAGAAAACAAAATCCTACATTTTTACTTCACAACAAGGCAGAGCATTATCCTTCCCACAGTCAGTTTGAACAGAAAACATGTACACTGTTGTTTAAAAAGAAATATGGTCTATGCTCATCTGAATGTATATTTTGCTATCACTTAAAATTTGAAGTAAAACAGTGCCTATATTCGTTCAAATCTTTATTCTTGTTTTGTAAATTAAACTGCCTTTTGCTGCTGCTATTTAGTTTATTTCTCCCATACGCGTTTCGCCTTTTCTTTTTTTAAGGCATCATCAGTGGGATCTACAAAGATACATTTTTGTTTAGTTTTAGATTATGTATCTTTGTAGATCCCACTGATGATGCCTTAAAAAAAGAAAAGGCGAAACGCGTATGGGAGAAATAAACTAAATAGCAGCAGCAAAAGGCAGTTTAATTTACAAAACAAGTATTTATATGCATGCTGCGGAAGATGGCCACGCAAACAAACATGTAAGTCTTTATTGGTGTGAAGAGCAAAATTTGAAGTATCGGTCAGAAGCGTTTTGAGATTTTTGGTAATAGACTTTCCCCTTTATGTGGTATCGATACTTATATATATATTATATTCTGAAGGCGGCAGGGCTAAAATACAGGGAGCGAAAGGCTATTTACAACTTGTACAGAAAAAAAATGGTTCAAATGGCTCTGAGCACTATGGGACTCAACTGCTGTGGTCATTAGTCCCCTAGAACTTAGAACTACTTAAACCTAACTAACATAAGGACATCACACACATCCATGCCCGAGGCAGGATTCGAACCTGCGACCGTAGCAGTCGCACGGTTCCGGACTGCGCGCCTAGAACCGCGAGACCACCGCGGCCGGCACTTGTACAGAAACCAGGTGGCAGTTATAAGAGTGGAGGGACATGAAAGGGAAGCAGTGGTCGCGAAGGGAGTGAGACAGGGCTGTAGACTCTCTCCGATGTTATTCAATCTGTATACTGCGCAAGCAGTGAAGGAAACAAAAGAAAAATTCGGAGTAGGTATTAAAATCCATGGAGAAAAAATAAAACTCTGAGGCTCGCCGATGACATTGTAATTCTGTCAGAGACAGCAAAGGACTTGTAAGAGCAGATGATCGGAATGCATAGTGTCGTCGAAGGATGATATAAAATGAACATCAACAAAAGCAATACGAGGACAATGGAATGTAGTCGAATTAAGTCGGGTGATGTTGAAGGAATTACATTAGGAAATGAGACACTTAAAGTAGTAATGGAGTTTCGCTATTTGGTGAGCAAATTAACTGATGATGGTCGAAGTAGAGAGGATATAAACTGTAGACTGGCAATGGCAAGGAAAGCATTTCTGAAAAAGAGAAAATTGTTAAATAGAGTATAGATTTAAGTGCCAGGGAGTCGTTTCTGAAAGTATTTGTATATAGTGTAGCCATGTATGGAAGTGAAACATGGACAAGAAGAGAATAGAAGCTTTCTAAATGTGGTGCTACAGAATAATACTGAAGATTAGATGGATAGATCACATGACTAATCAGGAGGTATTGGTTCAAATGGCTCTGAGCACTATGGGACTCAACTGCTGTAGTCATAAGTCCCCTAGAACTTAGAACTACTTAAACCTAACTAACCTAAGGACATCACACACATCCATACCCGAGGAAGGATTCGACCCTGCGACCGTAGCAGTCGCACGGTTCCAGACTGCGCGCCTAGAACCGCGAGACCACCGCGCTCAGGAGGTATTGAATAGGATTGGGGAGAAGAGAAGTTTGTGGCACAACTTGACTAGAAGAAGGGATCGGTTGGTAGTACATGTTCTGAGGCATCAAAGAATCACCAATTTGGTATTGGAGGGCAGCGTGGAGGGTAAAAGTCGTAGAGGGAGACCAAGAGATGAATACACTAAGCAGATTCAGAAGGATGTAGGTTGCAGTAAGTTCTGGAAGATGAAGAAGTTTGCACAGGATAGAATAGCATGGAGAGCTGCATCAAACCAGTCGCAGGACTGAATACCACAACAACAACATGCATTAAAATGTTTATTAATAAATGTTCATTACAACGTCTTTTAAATTTTTAACTAGATCTGTCAAGATTATATTATGGCATCAGTAACGGCAGCATCTTACCCAAACGTTGTGAACATTTTAAGACACTGCATTGTTGAAATTTCCACTCCCTTGTGCATTTCTTTACCTTTTTCACTCGATAATTTAAACGAATTGGATTCATTCGTTACCATGATGTGTTTTTTTTGTCCTCAGCTACTGTTGTTGTTAAATATTGATATAAATTTCTTTTAATAATTTGATTAACTGCTTATGTGATGTGGTTCTCACTGCATGATGAGTGCATAAAAAAAGACAAAAAATTGAATCTCTAAATATCATTTTCAGTCCGACAACAGCGGCAGAAAAAGCAGAGTTACAGCAAGTAAGTAACTGAAGAATTAGACGTAGGAGTTACGTGACAAAGTGAAAATACAACGAGGAAACAGGAAAGTTAGTCTAACTGCCTTAAACATTTTCTCGCTCAGAGCTCACAGTATTGACGAAAGGAGAAGTCACTGAGATGCAGGCTTCCCGCACGACACAACAGGCTGGCGGGTAGCCGACAACAGGGCGCGGAAGTAAATTGTGGCCATAAAGCGTCGGAAGCGGCGATATACGGCGGCAGCTAGCGGGAAGCCGCCCAAGCTGCCACAATTCAGTTAGGAGGCGCGTCGTGGCACTTCTTCAGATGCGGCACAAAGCTCTGCCAGCAGTAAACGTCGCCACGGTGCGCCGGTCTGCGCGCTTCCAGAGCGCCTGTGGCCACGGGATATTGCTCTGAGTAATCCTCCTGTGAGGCAGTCAGCCATAGAGTTAACCCGTTATTGCTTCGAAAGAGCCATAAAAACTCACGTATTTTAAGTGCTATTGACACTGGAGCTACTTCTTGTTTAATTTGTCCAGTTTAATGCTTCGATTACCGCAAGGAGGAAAGGGCGTCTTTGAGGCAACGTTTGAATCTATCCGCAACAGAGTTCTGTTCCCTAGATGACTTCTACGCTTGAGTAGTCATATGTACGAGTGCAAGGAGAAAATTTCTAGAACTAGCAATGAAATACTTTATCATTTAGGTTTAAAAAACATTTACTTTTCGGTACAGTCTCCTTATAGGTCAATATAAATATTCTTTCATTTATTCATCTATCGTCTTCTGGTATAGTCAGTCAGAAAATCACATGGATCATGTATTTAAGCTCAACGCTAGAAGAAATACACCGGCAACTTAGCAAAGGTTATCATTTTAACGAGGCATCATATCAGTCTTATGATTACTGGGTGAGTAATTCAGTGATAGTAAAAGTACGACCGTTACCAATTCACGACACCATACTTACTGCCTCTCAGGTAATGCAAAATGACAAACTGCGTTTGTGTCATTACCCTATGACACAAATCTCTGCCCATATCTCATGTTCTAAGGACTTCATTAAATTGTGATTTCCATTACTTACTGCCGCTCAGGTAATGCAAAATGACGAACTGCGTTTGTATCATTACCCGACGACATAAATCTTTGCCCATATCTCATGTTCTAAGGACTTCATTAAACTGTGATTTCCATTATACAATTTTCACTTTTTTATGTCCTAAATGCAAAAACTAGTTTGATCCAAATGTCTACGTTAGTCTACCATGTACAAGCCCCTCTATGTCTACATAACTATCACAACGTGTATCTATGTGAACCTGCTTATCGTATTGGCTCCTTCTACAACTTTTACACCCGATGCTTCATTCCATGACCTAACTGACTATTCTTCGATGTATTATCAGTCGGTCTCCTCTTAGTCAATTTGTGTCACATATTTATTTTTACCCAGTTCTGTCTAGTACCTCCTCATTAATTATTCGATATACTCACCAAATTTTTAACATTCTCCTGTAGCAGTGAATTTGAAAAGCTTTCAATCTCTTCCAATTTGAACTGCTTACCATCCAAGTTTCACATTCGTACAAGGCAACACTCCTTTCACGTCCTTCGACTCTTTATAACTCAGGTCTGAATTCTGTTGTCCTGTCTTATAAGCCAAATAATATCTCCGCATTTATTCGTATATTCTAGTTCTAGAAAGCTTATTTACATACACGTAGTTGAAAGAATTCGGGGGATACTTCCCTATACCGTGTCGGACCTTCTATTGTCCACCATAGTGCAGTAACTCGACATGGAATGAACTCAACAGGTCTTGGAAGTCCTCCGCAGAAACAGTGAGCCACGTTGCATCAATAGCCGTCCAACATTACGAAAGTGTTGACGTGCAGAATTTTAGGCACGAACTGGCCTCTCGATTATGTCCCATAAATATTCGATAGGAGACATGTCGGGCTATCTAGATGACAAAATCGTTTGCTCTAATAATCCAGAATGTTCTTCAAACCAATCCTGAATGATTCGTCCCGTTGTCTTTACTCATTGCCATCCATAAAAATTCCATCATTGTTTGCGAACGTGAAGTCCATGAACGGCTTTAATAGTCTCTAAGTAGTCGAACAGAAATATTTACAGGCAATGATCGTTTCGAGTGGACCAGAGGACCCTATCCTTGTCATGTATACACAGGCAGCACCATTATGGAGCCACCATCAGCTTGTAGATTCCCTTTTTGACAACTTGTGTGTCTGCGACACACTCTAACCTTACCATCGCCTCTCACCAACAGAAATCTGGGCTCATCTGACCAGGCAACTGTTTTACAGTCGCCTAGGACTCGACCGATATGGTCACGAACCCAGGAGAGGCGCTGTATGCGACGTCGTGCTGTTAGCAAATAGACTCGCGTCGTTCTTCCTCTGCCGTAGCCCATTAACGCCCAAATTCGCCACACTGTCGTAACGTCCCAGAATGATTTCTGCTGTTATTTGACGCATTATTGCTTGCCTGATAGCACTTGCAAATCTACACAAACACCTCTGTACTCGGTGGTTAAGTGAAGCCCGCCCGCCCGTGTGTTATCCTTTAAGAGATAGTGCATGAAATTTGGATTTCTCGGCACACTCTTGACGTTGTGGTTCTCGGAATATTGAATTCCCTAACGATTTCGGAAATGGAAAGTCCCATGCATCTAGTCCAACCACCATACATCGTTCATAGTCTGATAATTCCCGTCGTGCGTCCACAATCAGATCGGACACCTGTTGTCATGAATCACCTGAGCACAAATGACAGATCCTCCAACGCAATGCCATATTACACCTTGTTTACGCGATACTACCACCATCTGTATATGTGCCCGTAGCTACCACACGATTTTTGTCACCTCGTGGAAATTACTGCTCTAGCCACCATACAGAGCATAGGGGAGGGTACCTTATACCACTACGTCATTTCCTTTCCTTTTCCATTCACAAATGGAGCGAGGGAAATTAATTACCTATATGCCTCCGTTTTCGCGGTATTTATGCGAAATGCACGTTGGCAGGAGTAAAAGCATTGTGTTGTCAGGCCCCAATTTCGGAATTCTAATTACTCTCAACAGTCTGAAACAGGAGGAAGGGCAGCATCTTTTGTAAATTTTTAATCTGTTTAGTGCAAATCGATTTCAGCTACTGTGATGCTATGTTCAGAGTAATTATCCCTTAAAAATGATTACAAACACTTAAACTTAATTGTGTTTCTTGAAGAGGGCGTTGTTTTTCTTCTACTGACTTCGATTTGATTTTACAAAACATCGCCGGAATACTCGTTGGGAGGGTCGAACTCACAGATAACGAATTTAGCAGCGCGCGTCTCTATTGCTCCGATATCTTCCAATAGTCCGACATGGTGGAGATCCCAAACATCCAGAGCTAAAGAATAAGTTCCACAGGTGTTCTATAATCAACCTCCATTTTAGATGACATACACGTAACTGGGATTCTTCCAATGGGCCGAAGTAGACCATTCGCCTTCACTGCTCCCATACTGACATGCTCGTTCCATTTCATTCCGGTTTGCAAAGCTACTCCTAGATATTTAACAGTTGTGATTGTGCGAAACAGCACACCACTGATATTGTACAAGAGCATTTTCCTATTTAAATGCATCGACTTCTATTTTTCTACATTTAGAGCAAGCTGCCATTCACCACGCCAAACAGAAATTCCTTGCAAGTAATCATGTACCCTCCTAGAGCCACTCAATGACGTCAGTTGCCCGTCACTAAAACGTCGTCGGCGAACAATCGTTGATTCTTGCTTACCCTATTCATCAGACAGTTCTCCCCACCGAATTGTTCAAGTGTTTGGTTGCATTCCAGAACTGTCGAAAAAGCTGCCACAGGACAAGAAACCCACCACTTTGTTACGGGAAAGGCTGTGCGTCATTCAAGCATATACATGTGACTGTCTTATCAGAATTAAACAGTGTTTCCAGATCGAATTTTTGCTCTAAAGAGAAGTGTCCGCTGATTTATTACGTGCTGGTAGATTAAAACTGTGTGCCCGACTGGGGACGAGCACCTTGGACCTTTGCCTTCCACAGGAAAGTGCTCTGCTGACTGAGCTATACAAGCACGACTCTTCATCCCTCCCCCCACATGGCTCTACTTCTTCCAGGGTCTCATCTCTTGCCTCCGAAACCTCACAGAAGCTCTCCTTCATACCATACAGGACGAACATCCCTCGAAGAAAGGATATTACTGAGATGTGGCTCAGCCAGGCTCTCAGGAAGCATTTTCACTCTGCAGCGGAATGTGCACTGACCTGAAACTTTTTAAACGGAGTGATTCTTCCCCATGTGAGACAAACCCTTCGAATAAGCCATCCTTGACTTGTCTTCTGGAAAAGACCCAACATCTAGCGTACTGGTAGCTGCAAAAGCGTCACTCATATCCTTGATGCCCAGCGATGAAGTATTATAGTTTACATGATAAACTGGCGCTCTCATCCATCGGCCGAGCACAGTGAACGATGTGAAGTTCATGCTAGACAGAACTTGGTTTTTAGGTTAGTTTATGAGTCTGTTGTTGACTCATAAGTCTGTTATGCGTCTGCATACAGGAAAGAACCAGCTCTTATGGATTTAAACAATCAATTTTTGACATGTAAGTGTCTAAATATATTACAGTGTAAAAGTTACGTCCGCTTATAGCGAACAAAAACAGAAAGGAATATAAGTAACGAATATTCCAGGAATTCTTCTGTAACAGAAGACAAACAAATCGTAATATAGCCCAAAGATATTTACAGAGGTGTATAAATTCACTCTCGACTTGGGAACGCTGCTACATGACGAGTTCCAGAATGTATACGTAAGTTCCTGCCATCGTACAGGTGTCAGATTTAAAATCCCCACAGCGTTTGAACTTCGCATCAATGAGAAATAGCCTGCTTTATTGTTATTGGTAAGAGTCAGAAACCTAATGACACACGTCACATCTCTCACGAATTTTACTAAATACTACATTTAAATCCGTAAAATTAACTAACAACATCATTGAACATACATACACCGCAACAGACTCGACAAAACTGCCTGTCAGTGTTAATATGCAGGAGTTACATCGTCTTGATATGTGCATAATCCATTTGGGATGAAAATATTCCGCTGTCGACTGTCGCTGGAGGCATACTTTTCGGAAGCCACTAGTATTGTAGTTCGTTGGCTTTAGTATATGCACGATGATAACATTTCTGGCCCATAAAACGACTGTGAATGTCAAGTTCGCAATTTTTAAAGTGTCCAAAGACCACAAGTCGCGGAATATGAAACTGCATTTCGTCCGTTTATACTACAGGTGTCACACCTGTTACGTCAACTTATGGATAATATTCACGTACATAAAACAACTGTTTAGTTGTTTTAAAACCCGAAAATTTAAAGCGCATCAATTTTTGAAAGTCACGCCACAGGAAACAGTTCAGTCCAACGTATGTTTTGTTAATGCTATCCGTTGTATTTCACGAAGTTCTTAGTATCTGAATTAGTTTGATACTTTCTCATACAATATTCATAAAATATCAATTTCATCTATTCCGACATGACACGAACGTGCTACCTTCTCGGCACTCACGCGAACACTTCCCCGCACAATCACTGTTCGACCCTCTAATAATCGAACTATCAGTCGACCGCTGCCTCAAGTATACCAGTTCCATTTAGTGCAGTTGCTGCAAAACATGTTAGCTGAAACTAAAATATTCTACACCCAAGATTAAAAATCCCAATAACAGCACAATTTTACTGCTTACTATTTGACAAAGCACGTGAGCGAGCACAGGTATATAAATGTGTCCTGTATTGCAGTAACGTAGAAAGCAAAATAGAAAAAAATTATAATACCATTCAGATTTTGCAATGTCTTCACAACGCTAAGGAGTTTAATGAGATGTTTGGCTTTTAATTTCAATTGTTGGTTTTGAACTGCCTAATTTGAGTTTATTTAAGAATAATGATGTACTGTCAGTTGTGAAACATTTGTGTACTTGTTCCATTATTCTTCTGGCTGTGTTAGTATGCATGGTTCAAATGGCTCTAAGCACTATGGGACTTAACATCTGAGGTCATAAGTCCCCTAGACTTAGAACTACTTAAACCTAACTAACCTAACGACATCACACACATCGATGCAAGAGGCAACATCCGCTTCTGCGACCGTAGCAGCAACGCGGTTCCTGACTGTAGCGCCTAGAACCGCTAGGCCACAGCGGCCGGCTGGTATGGATGTCTTTGGGCCTTTTATCAGTAATATGTGTCATCAGCGAGCATCATCGTCTTTAAACATCTCACATGGGTGAGGCGCACTCCAGACGTTACCCAGTTACAAATACCTTAAGGTTTGTCATAGTTTAATGACTAAGGAGTAAATTATAGTGTATAGCGTGCATTTTTCGAGATCGTCTATCAGATCTCCAATTTCAGATGTCGAGATCACCTTTATAGACATATGCATGTCCTCACGAAGGATGACCTATGCGTAATTTCATTAAGTTGGTCGAGAAGAACTTCGTAAAACAGATCAGATTTATTTCAAAACTATTGCAAAAAAATGATAAGTATGTCAGACTATGGTAGAGAAAGTTGAACGAAGAAAATTTTTTCAGGTGACCATAGGTCGAAATCGTACCGTTCTGGAGCTGTGGTTATAGGAGAGCGCCCGGTCAGCAATGAGCTTGGAAGTCAACAACCGTTTGAGGCCGTTCAACATTCCCTAACAAATCTTATCTTCGATCACGATAGCTTTGTAGCTATCTGAAAGACTTACATTTCTACAACTTATAGTAAGAGATGTGAATTTAACGGTGTTTAAAATTATTTCATGTTTTCTTTTTCAGTTTTGATTTAATTTTAATTTACTGGTTCACTCACTGGAAATAAAAGTTCATTCATGCCTTCTTCGCAATAAGAAAAATTAAAACACCAGTATTTGCTTGCGATTCTTAAAAAACATTGCACAAATTGATTGCCTTAATGCAATACTGTTTCTCTAGAGCAGTTTATTGTCTTGACAAACGAACTACATGAAGATACTGCAAGCCAAGTAAATTTATTAATTACACTTATTAAATTTATTAATTAAACTAAATAAATTTATTAATTAAACGTTAGCCATTGAACATCACAAACAAATCATATGCAGTGAAACCAGCCGCAGTTGCGAATCTAATGTGTTAATTTCACTAGTTACTGCACTCTTTAGCATAAGAGGTACTAGGCAGGCAAATTGAAAGCACAAACTTTTACGCGCTTCTTGCTGATTGCCTGCCGTTTTATAGCCATTGCCCGATAATGTTGGCGTTTCCGACCTTTGATTATCTGGATAATTCTGCTGGATTCGATCCCAACGTGACTCTCATCTTATTACATGGGTTGGATAAAAAGTGGTGGCAATAGTGCCGTAACATGAAACATGTACGTCACATGGCATACCTGCTGCCTGAGGGTGATAGCAGATCAGTTGAAGTTTCACAATGAGCGACGATGGCTGTGTTTGAGTCATTTACTCTGTGTACTGTCTAAAAGTGCGAGAGGCCGGTTCGAGCGCCCCAACACTATATTTAAGAAACACGAACAACGTGCGTGGATCGAGACATAAGTGGAACGTGGTTGGAGCGCACCTTGTGGCACTGCATCTCATCATCCTTCATGACATCGCACGATGCAACATGGCGAACCCCGTGCAGAAACTCCTACGTACGTGGGATATGGAGATACTGAAATATCCGTTGTTCTGCAGTACCTCGAAATCTTCCGCAAAGTTTGGTATTTTTCGACGTTCTGCCTGTTTTGTGGAATCGCTGGTCGTGTAGAATCTCTTTGCCAGAGAGGCTCGTGGTGCGAATGTTGTCCACGAGGTGGCGTGGATCGGGGAGGGATGAGGTATTGAGTTAGTGGAGGCGCAAGGAAGATGGCGAGCGGGTCACTGCGCTGGGAGCAGCCCTTGTATGTACCACAAAACGACTTGGCCACGCCTGAAGTGGTAGCGCGGCCTAGTTTTAGTTGGGAGCTGTTATTTGGGAAGCTGTAATTTGGAAGGAAGCTCTCCCTTTGCATGCAAGAGAGCTTCAGTTGCACAATACTGGTGTTAATCGAAGGAGATCGGCGGTTAAAGCAGCG
Source organism: Schistocerca gregaria (assembly GCF_023897955.1). Taxonomy (NCBI): domain Eukaryota; kingdom Metazoa; phylum Arthropoda; class Insecta; order Orthoptera; family Acrididae; genus Schistocerca; species Schistocerca gregaria. The sequence goes on along the minus strand of NC_064923.1, from coordinate 603,547,796 downwards.
GTTGGAGGTCTGTACAGCCGTCGCTATACAGTCTCTGCATCATGATTGCATTGACACACGAGTATTGGATAGCTCCAAGTGAATCTGGGTAGCCTTATTATTAACTACTTGCCCATCTGTGTATTTCAGTTGTTTATCTTACAAAAGAGTAATAGAGTCTAGTCTTTTGGAGCACCATTAGTTCCACTATTTCCTGCCTGATCATTTGATTGTTTTAGCTGTTCACATTACGAGGTTGTCTCTGAGTTTACCAGGGTGGGGCCCATTATTTGTTTGAATGTGTGGGACCAGTGGTAACTGATTTATGTTTCAGGTCTTATCACGCCAGTTTAATGATGTGTATAATGTATTGCCTGGAAGTGTGCGCAAGACTAAGGTGTGAAATAACATAAGATGGCAAGATTACGGCAGTGTAAAAACACTGAGGTAGCAGCGAATCTATTGCTGCAGATTTGTTCTTGAGTTAAGTAATTGCTTTCTGTAATTGAACTATTCAAGCATCTTAACTTGACGTTCATCTGAAGAAGTTTTCAACTAAACTGGTTTGAAAGTGTTTGGTACTTCTGTACACTAAATAAGCAAACTTTAATCTGTGGTGATAAAAAAACTGACATGTACAAAACTTGTGATAAGGGAGTCCTGCTGAAATTTGTTGTGTACTTAAAGTGCTTTTGTCAAATTGGATTTATGTAAATACTTTTTTTTTACATTTGAACTGCTGTCAGTTTGTTAATACAAATTTGTATAAAGGTTACTACATGCATTTTTGAAACAGTCTTGGGCGTTTTAAACCCATTGTCACAAATAGTTATCGAGCTTGAATTGAAACATTTAATTGATGTTATAATTGATTTCGGCTCAAATTTGGCACTACTATATCACTGGTATTTTACCCTTGATGTTGAATCAATGTAAATTTATTATGAGAATGCCTTGTAATAGATATCCTTTAACCAAAAAGTAAAAAAAAAAAAATATGTAAAGAGGTCGGACAGTACGTTTTCTAATAACTGTTACGTAACAATTGTTTGTTAATAAATGTCTTTCAAAGGATGTTTGAATTCATGTTAGCCTAGCACCTTCTCACTCGTTAACAGCTTTAAGTGCCCCGCTCGCCACCTTCCTGATGCCGCTGCTGACGCAAGACCTCATCCCTGCCCCAGCCATGCCACTTCGCGGACCACCTTCGCACCACAATCCTCTCTACACAACCAGAGATTCCATCAAATAGGCAAAAAGTCGAAAAATACCAAACTTCCCGGAAGGTTTCGACGCACGGCACTTATGAGTCCATGCCATGACGACCTGTCCGCCAAAGAGAAGGAATCTCTTCGTGGCAACGCTACAGGAAACAAGACATCATCCGTGCCCTAGAGTGATCCTTGGAAGACCTCAGTAGAGATGAATGCACTGAGAGTGTTTGACGTCTTCTATCTTTGTGGCGGAAGGTGATCGAGATGCGAAGCTTACACTGAGGGCATGCAATAAGGTGAGCGTCTGTCAATAAAGTATGGTATGAATTCTAACCGTGTTGATACTACCTTTTCTCTACTCATGTACGTGTTCTTCTGTACTCTGAGTGCACGTCAGTCAGAGATGCAAAGTGATAAAATTGACTATGGAATAAATGGAATACAGTCTCCATTGTTACCTGGTAAATTATAACCAGTCAGTCTAGATGCGAAGTCGACCTCTAACAGCTCAAACAAGTCATAAAATCGTGTATCGTTTTGTACTTTTTTTAGGAAGTAAATGGATTTCTTCCAACCCACATTTATAGGCTGAACGATACAAAACGTTTGTCACTTATCAGAAGTGGTTAGTTCCTATCGAGAGTTCATAAGATGTGGGTGTAAAGGCCATACATCTGTTAGTATACACGAATAATAATGGTTCCATTCAGGAAAACGCAAATAGAAACCTTTTGATGGCTACTACGCTAAGTGTGGGCATGCAGTAGCGAATTTGGTATTCTATGGTTATCAACGAGGACTGCAGAATTTGTATATGTTTCGGTTATCGTTGTTGATGGGTGCGAATTATATCTACTGCCCCAATAATAGCTGTCTCTATCCTGTAACATGCCAATGTCGTCTTCAGGGTCAGAAGTGTAATTATAAAACCAGTTCCTAAAAATATAGTGACTGTGTGGATTTTCTTGGCCTTTTTTTTTTGTACTGTCATTTTTCCTGTAGTAACTAGTGCAAGGCTTAATGAATACATATGATAAGGCCCGTCAGAATTGCTAATGCATGTACAGGAGCTGACTTACATCTTGTTGACTGAAATATGGCTGTTTCAACCTGTCGTATGTGTACAATTTCGCAGTTGTGACATATAAACAAGTTTCAGTGCGTTAACAATTATTTTATTTAAGACAACACGGTTACCGTTACTGTGTAGAAATGTTATCACATCGTCGCTACATAATTGTTACTGACCTTTCCTATGTACGCCGATGACATTTTTAATTGAGCCCATCTCTAAAATAATTACTATTGCTTCATCAAGAATGAATGACGACCTCAAGATGGACAAATCTATCGATCTTAAACTAAATCCTAAGAAGACACTGGTCATCTCATAAAACATTCAAAGATGATCAGCGGACATCAAAGACCAATACAAGAGCTCGACAAAATCTTGGATGGGCTTGTAAACTGAGAAGAACGAATTGTCGCAGCATGCAGGAAATATTTCTTTTACCTACATGCTGCACAAAAATTTAGAAATATAATTGTACCCAAAGCCAAAAAATATTCTGCCAAATTTATATTATTGTGATGTTCAAAACGGCGCAAATAATTAAAATTCGAGACGACCTGAGCTGGCTATGGATGCTTGCGTGAGATATGTGTGTGACGGTCGGGTAAGTCCTTCTGCTCATTTAGGAAGCATGCGACCAGACAAGCGAGATACTCACTTGCTCTGCTGTCTTTTTAAGTTTTTTAGTCACTGGTGTCCTTGATATCTTCTCATGCCTCTCAAATAACTTTCATAATAAAGCATCTGATACGTCCAGCATCCTGGATGCTCCATCTCATTTTGCGTTTCAGCCATACAACTCTGGAACAAACTAACCAGTAAGTCTCATCCACAACCACTCTGCATTCACGATTAGATTCAGGCTTTACTTAAAATCACCGTGGTAGCTTCTCTGTCAAAATATCCTGTCATCATTTCTATTCAACAGTGAACCAGTACTTCTGGCTTATTTTCAATTCTACCCACGCTTTCCTAATCCTTCTCTATTTTTTCTTCTATCACATCTACAAACGTTATTCTATTATACCTCAATCCTCATCTTCTCGAAATTGAATTCTATCTAGAACTGCTTTATATTTCATTTCATCATTGCTCGCATAAAAGAAAACATTGTGAGGAAATTAGCTAACGAAGTCTTAATTAGACTGACGAACCTGAAATATATTCGTTGTTGTATGTGCTATAATTATTTATATGTGGACCACGTGGAATGCATTCCTCCCCACATTATTTTCTGTCTCTAATGACACTGATATCGATGGAAAATTTGTAGAAATTGTCTGTTGCACTACATCTGCATGGCACGTTGGAATTCTGGTGCTGTTCTGATGTGGTGTTTTGGTCTCGACATACTGTTTTTTCCTAACTTTAAAAGACACCTGTTTATGTCCCAACATTTATAGAAGTCGTTACTTGGTGTTTACATTATGTATGGATCTTCATGGGCAATTTCGTTTCTTTAATAATTTGTCGACATTCGCTCACTAAATCATGATGACTATTAAACTGCAGGCCTATATTACAAGCACGTCGTCTTTCCTTCCAGGTCTTGAGATGTGACAAACTTATGAGCATTTTCATTTGGAATACTTACAGTATGGCTTGTTATATTGCCGTACTGAAATCTGGGACCGCTACAGAATTTGAAAGGTCTTTTACTATCCAGACATGAAAGAGCTTGTTTCCTTCTTCAAGCAAAATTCCAGGCTACTTTCTTTGAATTGTAAATCAAAAACCACTATTTGGCTCTTTCTTCCAGCTTTACAGCTAACAGAGCCGCCTGAAAGGAAGTTGACAGTGAACAGTCGCATCTCATAACGGCTGAATTACTGGACGATCGTTATATAACAACTGAAGATGAGCAGATAATGTGAAACGCGTATAACGACGATATTAGATAGTAACATCACGATGTTAATTTGTTAATTGTATTCGTGTTCCATGGATAATTTCCACAATAAATTGTAATAATGTAGAATGACTAATTTTAAATTCAAATCGCAAATTGTTTTGTAAATATGCCTACATGCTGATCATTTACAAGTACATATACGTATTTATCTCTTCTTCCTTTCTTTTATACGAATGGACAGGATACAGATATAAGTCCTTAATTCCTACTTTTATGCATTACAATGCTAGAAATTCCTTTACGGAATAGGGGTTGTCAAGGAGAAAATTTTTCGCTTTATTTTCAAATTTTACTTTTTTGTCTGTTGGACATTTTATACCACTGGGTAAGCAAAATTTTGATTTCATCTTTGTGCACCCATTATGTGGTAGAGATAACCTTACCAATGCACAGTGAATGCCATTGCTGGCTCTCGTGTTGTAATTATGTAATGTACATCATAGTATCTTTTGAAATGTAGTGGATTGTTTTCAGTGAACTGCATAAGGGAATAAATATACTGTAAAGCTGTAGTTAAAATGGCTAGCTACATAAACAGCTGTCTGCACGATGATCGTGGGTGGTCAACACATATTATTCTTACAGGAGTTTTTTTTTTAAATAATGAAGACTTTTTTTCTTAAAGATGAGTTACCAAGCAGCATTGTTCCACATGACATTACTGAATGAAAATGTACAAAATATGTCAACTTACTGATTTGAATCTTCCCGAGATTGTCGGTCATTCCAAGCATAAATGTGGCAGAACTAAGTTGCCTTAGGTGTTCCAACATGTGTTGTTTCCAGTTTAAATTCAGATCAATATGGACACAGGATTTTGAAGTTTCCACCGTATTATTTCCTTACCACGTGTTCTACATCTCATTTGTATATTACACTTAGGTCTGCGAAACTGATTATGTTATAACTTTTTAAACATTAGAGTGAGGCCATTCGCAGAAAACCAGTGAACGATAATTTTAAAAGCATTGTTTACTATTGCTGTATGTATGTTTGGAGTCATTACAATAATAGTGTCATCTGGAAAACGAACTAATTCTGTTTGTTTTATTTTAAATGGAAGATCGTTTACGTATTTGAGGAGGAATAGCGGAGTTGAGACTGAACTTTATGGGAGACATTGTATGGTTCAAATGGCTCTGAGCACTATGGGACTTAACATCTGTGGTTATCAGTCCCCTAGAACTTAGAACTACTTAAACCTATCTAACCTAAGGACATCACACACATACGTGCCCGAGGCAGGATTCGAACCTGCGTCCGTAGCAGTCTCGCGGTTCCGGACTGTGCGCCTAGAACCGCTAGACCACCGCGGCCGGCCATTGTATGGTCTCTCCCCAGTGAGAATAATGTCCCCAGGCTACAATGGTTGAATTACAGATATCTGTATTCTTTTGGTTAGGTATTACATCATCCATTGATTGGAAAAACCATCAATTCCATAAAAATTTGACTTTATCTAGGAGAATATTGTGACCCAACTGTGAAATGCCTTAGACAGGTCGAAGAAACTACCAGCAAGAGTTATTTTGTTATTTACGGCATGTACAATTTGCTGAGTGAACGTGTAAATGACATTTGCAGTAAACAACTGTTCTGAAGTCCAAACCTTGGTTTAAAGAGGATATTATTTGCCTTTAGTTTATACTGCATACCATATTTCGTATAAGCCTGGGTTTATTACAAGGGAACAAATCGTTAATACTGTGTTGTAAACGCCATCAAATCCAGAAAAGGTGTTATTTTTAAGATAGTGTATTATTTTCTTTACTTCGGGACGAGAATTTGGTGGTACATTAATATACCCGAATTTTGTGAGAGTTGCTTCTTCAACATACTTCTGTGATTTTTCTCTAGAACTGTTTCGCCCTATATTTCAGAAATGATTATTAATTATTTCTGTTACATGTGACTAATCATTCGAAGATCATCCACTTAATTCAGTAGTGATGTTATCCTGTTCTGTTATTTGGCTAGTCTGTCTCTTGTTTCAATACATTCCATATAGAGTTAAGTTTGTTGTCAGAATTGCTGATTTATGATGTATAGCGCATGTTCCTGGATTTTTTAATGACTTTTATTAGCAGCTTTGAGTATTTTTTGTAGTGAGCAACTACTGCAGGATCCTCACTTGGTCTTGACAACAGATACATTTCCCTTTTCAATTCACAACATACTCTAATTCCTGCAGTGATCCATGGTTGTTTACATGGCTCTTTAATGTCGCTTCTGATTGACTTATGAAGAAAGTCGTTTTCAAATAATGATGGAATAGATTAAATTTCAAGTCAGCATTTGGTGGATTATGAATTTCTAAAAGGTCATCTCTGGTAAACTATTCTTAAAAACAATTTTCCTGGTGTCATGAATTATTTTGATTTCCACTGTGAAGTAATAATACTGGAAGCCGCCATATGATACCTACTTGCAGTAATTAATCAAATAAAAGTTTATAATTAATTTTTTTAATAATGAAATGTTTATTAAGCAACTTGTATAGGCTCCACAATGTTGGTTCGGTTTGTTGCGTCTGTGCAGCACTATTTGTGTATGGTATTTTTAGTAAGCTTATAAATTACACTGGAAATGTTAGTCGCTATTCCTGCATTGTCTGAACGAACGTTTTCTGTATCACAACTATTAAATGAAGAAATAACATCCAAATTGGGGCCTATAGCGTTAGACTTTAAACACTGAGAAAATGAAGCTAGTGAACTGAACGAAACTCGTAAACTTACACAGTGTGAAACACGTCGTATATTGATGGAAATGAAAAATTACGGTTGTAAGCAGCAGAATTAACAACTGCTGGCAGAGTCACAGCAACATCGCCAAACTCAGAGTCCAATTATACAGTGAACAAAATATGCGACTTTAAAAAAGTACGGAATGGCATTCCGCTAAATATTACATCCCATGTAACCTATCGGAGCCGCCGTAAATACTCGCTCACACAGTCGTGAAAAATCAGTATGCGAAACGGGTAAACAGTTCCCCAAAAAAAAAAAAAAAAAAAAAAAAAAATCCGGTTTATCTAGGTGTTCGTGACCGATGTGGCCAGCGTAAAATCGTTTTAATTCCTCGATGCGCCAGGAATGGTGCGTTGCTGGAGCATGTAATTACTCGCGAGCTCATTGTCCATCTGTCAGTGGCGCGGCTGGGTTACGGGGCGAACACGGCGCAAAAAGCTATCGAATAACGCGCGTCTCTCAAAAAACTGGAAAACGCAATTGATTAGCTGCAGAGGAGGTGGAGAGGGGAGGTGGATTAACAGCAGCAGTGCAGCTGTGCTGCTATTCTCAGTAACAGACTATCAGTACTCCATTGCAGGCAACAAACAGTTCATTGTGCGATTCAGAGTCAGTCATTTCAATCAAATATTCATCAATAGAGTTGAGTAGAATAAACATATTAAACTAATTTGTAGCTCGATTTTTGAATACAGGGTGAAATGGAACTTCTTCGACAAAATTTCAGGGGTTGTTAGGGATAGTTCCTGAGTATTTTGCTATAAACACAGTAGTCTCTAGTGGTTTGTTTAATTTTTTACTCGAATTTATCTTTGTATATGCACTTCACTGAAAACATCTGCACAGCAGTCCACGTGTCGACGCTATGCACTGTGTATATCTTTCCAGTGACGTTACCTGCAGCTGAAAACAATATTGCCCTTCGTTCTCATGCTTGCATTCAGTATTATTCGGTTATGTCTCGGGTTTCCATTTCCGGTAGTGTTAAATATATATGTTTACATTGACACATAGTATCAGGAATAGGTTAGCTAGTGTGCACGTCTCGTATCTTTTCAGTGAATGTAATGGAACAATGGCACAATGGCGCTATGTTCAGCTATTACTGAAGGGACGAACCACATCACAGTACTTCTGTATTCCTATAAAAACGCCTACGAAAACTGGATACCTCCATGTAGTACGTTTTAGATGGCATAGTCACTATTGTAGAATTATTTTGATAGAGACAAAGGAAATTACGCAAACAAAAATAGAATGAATCGTTATTACATTATTACTCTATAGCTAATTACAGCATACCACGGGTCCCTTGTAGCAAAATATTCAGAAAATGTCATTCAACAGCTTCCGAAATTCCTACAGTACTCGTGTGCATTCTGTCATTGCAAAATTACGGAAATATAAAGCGACTGTTTTAATAGAGAAAGATATATGAGCTCTTCCCGTCTTTTCCCTTAAATCGGTTCATCTGTCTTTTATCATCATCAGGACGTTATTCAGGTTATGATGCTAACTTTGTTAAACTGATACTGAGCCACCACATTACACATGTGAACAACTAACATTACTGAGGTTCGTTGATGAACTTGAGCAATTACTGAGACAATTATTGTGGCTGGGCGATCGTAAGGAAACGAGAGCAAGATATAATAGTTCTCCTGAAATACGGATAAATCTAAGATCTCATCTTCAGGAGAAAGGAGCCTATATTATTCAGTTGCGTTGGTAGCTGTTACATCTGGAACACGTCATAGTATTTGAGTATTTAACGATAAAAGAAAGAAGCGGCGAGATATGAAACGAACATACTAAGCTCTGCAGTTGCCTAAGCTAATAGGAAATTTAGATTTATGACATGATACAGCTACCAACCTCTAATTTAAAGATCTGCGTTAAGACATTTTATTGTTCCAATCCACTAGGGGTTTCTAATTCTTGTTCATCATCAGATGGCTGTGTTACAGTGTGAACTGCCACTCACACCTTGGCTGTTTTGCTACCGTGAAGATATATTAACTGATAATTATTCATAAACGAAATGAAGATAAATGAAATTTGGACAATCCATAATGTCTGTTTAGCACCATTACTTAAAGTGAACGTGTACTGATAGCTTTGAAGCCTCGGGTTTCTGTAAGTTTTCATGTTCCATTTACTAGTAGCATTGTTCCAGAGCTATAAACACAATCTCAACCACGCGGAGTAAAAGGTAGGTCATGTGTTGGGACACAATGATTTGCACGTTTTGGTGATGTAATTTTTTAAGGGTTCGTTTCTTCTATTGAAACAGCACGAGACAAATAAATTATGGGAAAAGGAACTTGTAAAAATTTGTAAGCACTTGTACACCGACTATACTGTTCGAAGAAAAGCCGAAGGTGATCAGAACTGGCTAAAAGCACATCACTGACCTACTTCAGTTAATACTTCATTGATTAAACCGTTTAAAATATACGTGAACTGTTTAAACATTGCCGGTTTTACAGATAAAACGAAATGTAATGTAAGTACTTAAGCTTACATACAAAAACTGGTTCAAATGGCTCTGAGCACCATGGGACTTAACTTCTTTGGTCATCAGCCCCCTAGAACTTAGAACTACTTAAACCTAACTAACCTAAGGACATCGCACATACCCATGCCCGAGGCAGGATTCGAACCTGCAACCGTAGCGAAGCTTACATTCATTAAAAAGCGAAATCACGTAAGATGTTTCTAGTTATGCTTGCATTGACACATGCTCCTGTCTTTGTATGTGCCGTCTACTGTACGAAAGATTACAGCTAACATGACGCATGTATTTACGATTACGTCAGAATTCTAAAAGTAAATCAACTACATCACTTCATCCACATTTATTACGACTGTTTTATCAGTAAACAATAGGCTGTTTACACGGCCTTTGCGCTCCGCACCATATAATGATACTAAACTGCTGGCTTCAGTGACACCAATGGAACTGTATACGGTATTGCCGGTATAGATATGTCGGTGATTAACAAGCAGAAGAGAGCAGTCAAAGTCAGAGATTCTTGAGCGACTAATGAAAGCAAGCTAGGTAATCCAAAGTATTCAAGAGTTAGGGAATTTTCACTTCAAGATCATTCAACTGATAAAATCGTAATAAAGTAATTAGGGCTATTGTTTGTGTTTAAAACGATGTCAGAGTGAGTTACCTATTTAAAAGTAAAGAAAATACAAACGTCTGGTCAGTTTTTTTGTTCTGAAGTTAAAAAGGTTTACGAGCGTAATTTCTAAACATAAAGGCAGAGACGAATGTTTATATCATTGACGGGCGTTGCCATAGCAACGAAATAGACAATTGAACGTGTCTGTCAAAATTCATACACTTGAAACTTTATGATTTTTGGTGAAGGTAGTGAGCGTAACTAAGAAGAGAGCAAAATATATCATCCTTTACTGTAATATTGCTAAAAAGCTGAATCGCGAAGTGAGTGCATTTAAGGTCTGTGACTCAGTTAAAGAGCGCTCTCACGTTTGCAATGCTTGGCCAAGGTTACAAGTAAGAAAATTAAATTATTTACGTTACAGAATCAGTTCCAGAGCGCTACCCCTTACATACGTGTTTAGACAAAATAATTTCAGATTATTTTAGGTCGATTTATGATATTTCATTTTTGATATTACTGGATAGTGTGCGATATGCAATTGCATTTTTCCGTTAGTGTGTTGACGTCAATTTAGGAGCAACTGCCTACTAAAAGTGACGGCTTGTTACCTTAACATGATAATAACACATAATGGAAAGGTATTTAAAAATTATATCGATAGCGATCTACCCAATTAGCTGCCGTTTGTTGCCTCAATTGCAGTTCCCCAGAACCTGAGAATATTACCACTGCGTTCCTTCACATTAAAAATCATGATTCTTAATACTACTTAAAATTTTTCCTTCTGAATTTCTTCTCCTATTGCGTTGCGTCTGTTACTAACAGGACTATTTACGTGAAGTTATAGGCGGCAATTCCGACACACAATGCTGCCACCATTGAGCTGTTACAACGAATAGTGTGATTTCACATTTACCTCACAGGTATTACATGTACCGTTAGCTTACAAAGACGCTACAAAGCAAAGATGTAAGTTGCTTACGTTAGGTGTCAGAGGTCAGAGACGCCCGAACAGAGACAAAAATACAATTTATTTTCGAAATGCTTCACCACCTGGATATTATATATATATATATATATATATATATATATATATATATATATATATATATATATATAATTAATTGGGTCGAAATCCGTGATGACGAGTAGTTATGGTACCCTTGTGAGAGTAGCACAGTCAACACCCTCACTATTTGATTATTTTACTTCAATCTATATTTTCCTCTACTTATTGTACTCTCTACACCTCCCTCTCGTACCGTGGAAGTTATTCCCTGACATTTCAATACTTGTCCTAACATCTTGGCCTTCCATGTACTCAGTGTTTTCCACATACTTGTCTTTCCGATTCTGTGGAGACCTTCCGCCTTTCTTACCTCAACGGCCCAGTTAATTATAAACATTTTAAACGCTTGTATTCTATTTTCTGGGTGTCCCACTCTTCATGATTGGATTGGATTTTCTTTTGGATTTTCTTTTCTCACTGTCGCATACTTCAGGATTCATTTTCACACAATGCTCTCACCCTGCGCATATTTGAAGAAACTTTGTCTTGAAATTAAGGCCTATGTTTGGTACTAGTAATTTTATTTTCTCCCATGATACCCTTTCTGGTTGTGGAAATGTTTTTTTTTATGTCATTGTTTCATCCTTCACGTTTTATTTTGCTTCCAAGGTAGCAGAATAGCCTCGTGTACTTCGTGGTACCCAGTTTTAATGCCACGTTTATCACTAATCTCTTTTGTGCAAATACTCATTACTTTCCCCTTTCTCTTAACACTCAGTTCCTGCTGTGTGCGCATTACAATATAATTTTTCATTACTTTCACTGATTATGGTCAAATCATCAGCGATTCTTATCATTGACATTCTTGCACCATGGATTTCAATCCCACTCCTCTTCGGTGCATAGACTGAACAGTACGGAAGAAAGACTATATCTCTGGTTTACCATCATTTTTCATCCTTTGTCCTGGATTCGTATATACGTTCTACATTACCCATCCCCCTTTTTAACTTACCCTGTTTTTATGTCTTCGAATATCGTGCAGAATTATATTGAATACTGTACCTGAGTCGACAAATTCTATAAAAGTGTCTATATGTTTCTTAAACATTACATTCATAATTAGACGCATTGTCATAACTGGCTCTTCAATGCTTTTATTTTCCTTGATCCAAACTGATCGTCATCCAACACAACCTCGATTTTATTCTCCATTCTTCTGCTGAATCAGTCCTTTTCGAAAACCGTTTCTTTTTCGATTTCTTCACATTTGCGTTGCTACTATTTCGCTGTTGCCTCCCGGCATTCCCTATTTATTTCACCCCTGATTTGCGTAGTCTACTGTGTTTCTGTCTTTACCCAGTGCTTCAGTATCCTATATATTATCAAACTGACCCCTCCTGAGGATTCTCTAAAATTTCAACGTACTCTTCATCATCCAGAAATTGTGAACTGAGAATATGTTTGCCCCTGGGTACGCGTTATGGCGTTGGTTCAAATGGCTCTGACCACTATGGGACTTAACTGCTGAGGTCATCAGTCCCCTAGAACTTAGAACTATTTAAACCTAACTAACCTAAGGACATCACACACATCTATGCCCGAGGTAGGATTCGAACCTGCGACCGTAGCGGTCGTGCGGTTCCAGGCTAGCGCCTAGGACCGCTCGGCCACTCCGGCCGGCCCTTATAGCGTGTGCCCCATACTAATGGAGGACAGGGCGGCTGCTGGCATTTTGTGTGTTGTGGAGCAGTGGAACAGGGCGGACAGGAAGAGGATCCCTAGCAGCGGAGTGGTGGTTGGTGTCAGACACTACGAGCGTGTGGGCCTGAAACCTGGAAGAACGAGGTGTCTGGCGTTGTCATGGTGCCAGGACGCTTATTTATCCTGGAGAGCACTGACCTGGGTAGTGTCTTGGCTGTGTATTGGGGTACATACGAAGGTACGCGAAGCTTAGTGCGAGTTGTAGTGGAGTCTGCCACTACACTTACGGGAACAGAGCAGGGGAGTAGTTCCACGCAAACCTATGTTTTTACAATGTTGATAACTGAGTTTCTGTGTTATTATTACGAATGGTTATGAATTAACGAGTAACATTATTTCGGATACTTCTTGCAGAAGAACTGAGGGAACCAAATTTAATATTTGTGATTTATGATACATTTTCATCGGAGAGATACTAATGTTTCGGGATGTATTAGGGTATACTGCTTCAAGTTTTATTTCATGCTGGAATTCTGAGAGGCTGTGAGCACGCCAAAATGAGAACAATTATTTTGTGCGTTTTGTGACTTATATCTAGCGTCAGATGATTGTGCTGTCTGGTACCATTCGCGTTAAGCTCAATTACAAAATTTTCTTGTGCATTTTTTGTGGTGTCCTGCCTATTCGTCTCTTATAGGCTGCCTAAAGGATGCTGCTTTCTCGGATAGCCAAACAGCAATTCAAGCAAATCACACTAACGGTTTTTATTACAATAAAGTAGATTGACAATACTTAACTTTGGGTCGCAAGCAATGGGTGACATGCTAATAACCAATGTCCTTCGCTATATACAATGGCAATGCAAATAATTCACTCCAGTTCATACGGATCACAAGGAACGGCTCTTCATCTACATCTACATTTATACTCCGCAAGCCACCCAACGGTGTGTACTTTATGTGCCACTGTCATTACCTCTCTTTTCTGTTCCAGTCGCGTATGGTTCGCGGGAAGAACGACTGTCTGAAAGCCTCCGTGCGCGCTCGAATCTCTCTAATTTTACATTCGTGATCTCGTCGGGAGGTAGAACTAGGGGGAAGCAATATATTCGATACCTCATCCACAAACGCACCCTCTCGAAACCTGGCGAGCAAGCTAAACCGCGATGCAGAGCGCCTCTCTTGCAGAGTCTGCCACTTGAGTTTGCTAAACATCTCCGGAACGCTATCACGATTACCAAATAACCCTGTTACGAAACTCTATCTCCTCCGTCAACCCGATCTGCTACAGATCCCACACCGATGAGCAATACACAAGTATAGGTCGAACAATAGTTTTGTAAGCCACCTCCTTTGTTTGATGGACTACATTTTCTAAGGACTCCCCCGATGAATCTCAACCTGGTACCCGCCTTACCAACAATTAATTTTATATGATCATTCCACTTCGAATCGTTCCGCACGCATACTCCTAGATATTTTACAGAAGTAACTACTACCAGTGTTTGTTACGCTATCATATAATCATACAATAAAGGATCCTTCTTTCTATGTATTCGCAATACATTACATTTGTCTATGTTAAGGGTCAGTTGCCACTACATGGACCAAGTGCCTATCCGCTGCAGATCTTCCTGCATTTCGCTGCAATTTTCTAATGCTGCAACTTCTCTGTATACTACAGCATCATCCGCGAAAAGTCGCATGGAACTTCCGACACTATCTACTAGGTCATTTACATATATCGTGAAAAGCAATGGTCCCATAACACTTCCCTGTGGCACGCCAGAGGTTACTTTAACATCTGTAGGCGTCTCTCCATTGATAACAACATGCCGTGTTCTGTTTGCTAAAAACTCTTCAATTCAGCCACATAGTTGGTCTGATATTCCGTAGGCTCTTACTTTGTTTATCAGGCGACAGTGCGGAACTGTATCGAACGCCTTTCGGAAGTCAAGGAAAAAAGCGTCTACCTGGGAGCCTGTGTCATATTTTCCGGGTCTCATGAACAAATAAAGCGAGTTGGGTCTCACACGATCGCTGTTTCCGGAATCCATGTTGATTCCTACAGAGTAGATTCTGTTTCCAAAAACGACATGATACTCGAGCAAAAAACATGCTCTAAAATTTTACAACAGGTCGACATCAGAGATATAGGTCTATAGCTTTGCGCATCTGCTCGACGACCCTTTTTGAAGACTAGAACTACCTGTGCTCTTTTCCAATCATTTGGAACCTTCCGTTCCTCTAGAGGCTTGCGGTACACGGCTGTCAAAAGGGGGGGGGGGGGGGGGGCAAGTTCTTTCGCGTACACTGTGTAGAATCGAATTGGTATCCCGTCAGGTCCAGTGGACTTTCCTCTATTGAGTGATTCCAATTGCTTTTGTATTCCTTGGACACTTATTTCGATGTCAGCCGTTTTTTAGTTTGTGCGAGGATTTGGAGAAGGAACTGCAGTGCGGTCTTCCTCTGTGAAACAGCTTTGGGAAAAGGTGATTAGTATTTCAGCTTTACGCGTGTCATCCTCTGTTTCAATCCCATCATCATCGCGGAGTCTCTGGATATGCTGTTTTGAGCCACTTACTGATTTAACGTAAGACCAGAACTTCCTAGGATTTTCTGTCGAGTCCGTACATAGAATTTTACTTTCGAATTCACTGAACGCTTCACGAATAGCCCTCTTTACGCTAACTTTGACATCGCTTCGCTCCTGTTTGTCTGAGAGGTTTTGGCTGCGTTTAAACTTGGAGTGAAGCTCTCTTTGCTTTCGCAGTAGTTTCCTAACTTTGTTGTTGAACCACGGTGGGTTCTTCGCGTCCCTCACAGTTTTACTCGGAACGTACCTGTCTAAAACACATTTTACTATTGCCTTGAACTTTTCCATGAACAGTCAACATTGTCAGTGTCGGAACAGAAATTTTTGTTTTGATCTGTTAGGTAGTCTGAAATCTGCCTTCTATTACTCTTGCTCTCTTCTAGTGCCGGTCAATCTGTGTCCGCCAGAGGGTGGCAGGAGCGGCGCTTGTATTCTCTTCGGACAGAGGCCGCTTATGTCGTGGTGCGGTCCCAGTCAGCGTACTATTGGCTGACGTCGTCTCACAGCCTTCTCTGCGGCTACGATCGATCTATGTGCCGACGCTTGTCGTTACGAGGGCAGGTCCCTGCAGCCAAGGTGCCCATCAGCTTTGTCAGTTATTCGCAGAGGCAGTTCAGGTGGCTTCAGAGGGGCACCAGGACGTAACTACTAAGAGCGGAACAGTTAATTTCGGTTTCACCGAGATTTCATCCTTTATTAAATTTCCTTCCAGTCCCCATTTATTACACACAACTGTAGCACATTATGTTCATAGTTTGAGGAACTTGAAATGTGTGTGTACCTTCGTGCAAAAGGTGCGCGAATAGAATTAACTTCAGGTGATCTGTTAGCAGTGTCCGTGCTGGGTAGTATGGCCACAGTAAACATAGAGCAGGGCTGCTAAAGTTGACAAGGTCAGAAAGTGGCTGATAAACGCGTTGATACGGCCAGTGGGACAAACAGTTTTCAAGGTTGCCACATATTTTAAGAAAGATGAAAGACTGTTAGGCATTTTCAGTTGATACAATTCCTGATAGTGTTCAGTTCCTATTCTACTTGGTGTCAGAAACAAGTGTTTGGGCTCAGACATGTTGAAATGCTGTAGATGAAGTATCCTTACGTAAGTGGAAGTCTAATTCAGCGAGTGGCTAGGGTCACAGTATCTCGAGAAACTGCTGAATGTTTTTACAGTCACGTTTCTCAACACATTATCCAAGCAAGAGCAATGCAACGTTTGATTGACACGCATTTCAGTCATTAACAAGGTGACAGGGAACCCTTTTGGGGAATATACAAACGGAATGAAAAATGTAACAAGGTCCTTTTGTCAGTCGTATATTGAACACGAAGTAGAGGCAAACATTGTGGCAGGATTTAATACTTTCGGATGCTTCGCAGGTCATGTCCCTCCAACTACCCAAGAGCTTCATGAACTGGGAGAATTCGGTGGATTTGACTGAAGGGATTACGTGTGTTGATAATCGTCAGAGGGCTAGTAGTGTAACGGATACGTTCAGTGGGGACCCTGATGGGCGGCCATCGTAGGGCATGAGGTACGCCGCTTTGTTTGAGTGGTGGTCAGGGGCACTTCAGGCATGATTGTCCACAATGGAAACGAGGTAAGATGGAAGCAAGGTGGCGGTATCTTAAGGGAGGATGCTCGCAGCATTGGGTGAGGGTAAAGATATGCAAGCACAATGCGGGCATCAAACCCCGTTCGTATGCTGCGAAGTTAATAATGAGCCTCTTTGCTGTCTTTTAGACACAGGTAGGTAGCTCTGTCAGAGTTTTGTGAGGAAGCTGGTTCCGTTCCCAACAGTCTCAGTGTGTGAGGATCCGGTGTCGTATGTCACTAATAATTCCACTTCATTGCGTGTTAAGATGGATGCGGTCATGTTGCATATCCTTTTGGATGTCATCTATAATACAGGGACAATCTGGAGTTCTGGACGGGGCTATTTTACTTTCAAACCTTGTAGCAATGTGACTGTTATTTAGGAAGGAAATTCAAACAGCAAGAAATTGGTATGTCCATATTTCTCAAGTGTAAAATATGCTGTTAGATCATACTGCTTTCCTCTGGTTCCTCTGGGATGTGTTGTAAGTTGCTGCTAACTTAAGAGAGAAATCAGTAGTCTGATCTCTCTTTGTATTACAGTGAGACGTCCTTCCTTTTGCGCTTACAGAGCTCCAAAAGGTCTAGTACGAACTGTTGTGAAGATTTATGCTTACAGGAAACAGTCCCGCCCCTAGAGGTATGAAGTGTATAAGGTTAATGGTTCTATGCAAAGGTGACCACGTTCGTACACTGATATTAACTAAGTGTGTGTGTGTGTGTGTGTGTGTGTGTGTGTGTGTGTGTGTGTGTGTGTGTGTGTGTGTGTCTATGGGCTATCATTACTGCGGAGTTTTTGTAGGAGTACTGATAAAATCAGAGATTAGAGCCCACACAGAGGCATACCGACAATCCTACTTTCCACCAAAAATACGAGACTGGAACAGAAGGGAGAGCCGATAGCGGTACTCAAGGTACCCTCCACCACACACCGCCAGGTGGCTTGTGGAGTATGGATGTAGATGTAGATGTAGAGTACATAGTGAATTAAACATAGCTCAGTGGTCAGCGTGATGGATTGCCGTCCAATGGGCCCGGTTTCGATTCCCAGCTGAGTCGGGGATTTTCTCTGCTGAGGGACTGGGTGTTGTCTTGTATTCATCATCATTTTATCCCCATCCGGTGCGCAGGTCGCCCAACGTGGCGTCGAATGTAATAAGATCTGCACCATGGCGACCGGACCCACCCCATAAGGGGCCTCCAGGCCAATGACGCCAAACGCTCATTTCCATTTTCATTTGGTGATACATTTGCACTTAACAGGTGGCATTGTTTTTTGGTGAAATAGTCTATGGTGACTGAATTATTTCATTCTGGTATTTTGTGGCGTTGTGAGCAAGACAGATTGGGCATAATTACTCTGTTCATTTTATGGCTAGAGTCCAACGTTAATTAATTGTGTTCTGTGATACCATCTGCATTGAGCTTTATTATGAAATTTTGTTTATTGTGGTGTATTTTACTTCTGTGATTCGTCCTTGGTAAAATAATTCTCTTGTTTTGGATGATATGGGTCATGTCCTTTTATTCCTTAAACCAGAGAACCTGTGCGAAACTATTGCACTATTATACGTTTAAATAATGACAGTATTTGGAAAAAATGTAGTCGTTGAGATAAGGATAGGAAGATAAAACATCTTGAAAAGTGAACCGAACGATGTGAAATAATAATAATGTAATTATGGTACATCCTAGAATAAAAAATACATTTCCATGCACATAATTTTGAACAAAATTCTTAAGAGAGCACTAAGGACATTATAATAGCCGGTGTAAGACTGTAATGATTGTGTACTTTCTGTTTTTCATTTTCCTTAAGGGATACTAAAGTGTTAGTTCATTCGGTTACCCTTCAAAAGGCTACATACAATTCTCCATGAGTAAAGACGTAATTTAGTAAATAAAGTCCTTCTCTTTGAAGGGTTTGTCTCTAAGACTTGTTTATAGTGATTATAAATGCAATTTTAACAGGCAACTAACTTCTTTTCAACTGAAAAGTCTTGCTTGGATCAAATTATGTTAAGTTTAACCGTGGTACTAGTTCAGTTTGCAGGTGTCAGTCATCTGAGCTTTAATTGTAAATTCATTGGGTTTAGTTACGAGCAAGTGCGCTCCATTGGCTAAGCACTGTATAGTTTCCAGGTTTCTTATCACACGACAGTAGTATTTTTCTACGGTATAAGTTTACATGGTGCTAATCATGATGGATCTAATGAATGTAAGACTTCTACAGGATGTTTGTCTTTCGGGAAATGTAATCGTTTAGAACATGCAACTTGTATGACAGGTATGACAGGCAGAGTTAATAGACTATCGCAGCAGTCACGGTTATTCAAATGGTTCAAATGGCACTGAGCACTATGGGATCGGTATTCATTCTTTGAAGGTGGCTAAAAAACTATTCTAACAATAACGCATTCCTACAGGTACAATTTGTACGTGTTGAAAATGAGGATTGTTGACTTGAGAAATAATATACATTGAGCTGACAAAAGTCATGGAATACCTCCTAATATCATATCGGACCTCCTTTTGCCCGTATTAGCCCAGTAGCTAGACGTGATCTGGACTTAACAAGTTGTTGGAAGTACCCGCAGAAACAGTGACCCATAGTGGCTCTATGACCATCCATAGTTGCAATGGTGTTGCCGGTGCAGGATTTTGTGCACGAACTGACCTGTTGATTATGTCCCAAAAATATTAGATGAGTTTCGCGTAGGGCGAACTGGAGGGCCAAATAGTTCGTCCAAATTGTCTTCTCCAAACCAATCGCGAGCAGTTGTGGCCCGGTGACATGCCGCATTGTCATCCATACATATTCCATAGTTGTTTGGGAACACGAAGTCCATGAATGGCTGCACATCGTCTCTGTGTAGCTGAACATAACCATTTGCAGTCAATGATCAGTTCAGTAAACATAGCACACATTATTATAGAGCCCCCACCAACTTGCACAGTGCTTTGTTGACAACCTGAGTCCATGGCTTCTGCGCCACACTCGAACCTTACCGTCACCTCTTACCAACTGAAATTTGTACTCATCTGAGCAGACCACGGTTTTCCAATCGTCTAGGGTCCAATAGATACGTTCACGAACCCAAGAGAAGCGCTGCAAACGATGTCGAGCTGCTAGCACAGGCACTCCCATTGTTCGTCTGTTGCCATAGCCTAATAACGGCAAATTTCACCTCGTTGTCCTAACTGATATGTTCGTCACACGTCCTATATTGATTTCTGCTGTTGTTTCAGGCAGTGTCGCTTATCTGTTAGCACTGATAACTCTGTTCAAACGCCGCTGCTCCGTTCGTTAAGCGAAGGCTGTCGGTCACTGCGTTGTCCGTGGTGGAAGATAATGTCCGAAATTTGGAATTCTCGGCACACTCTTGACGTCGTGGATCTCGGAATATTGAATACGCTAACGATTACCGAAATCGAATGTCCAATGTATCTAGCTGCAAGTGCTATTCCGCATTTAGAGCATGATAATTCCCAGCGTGCTGCCATAATCACGACCGAAACCTTTCCCCATGAATCACCTGAGTACAGATGACAGTTCCGCCAATGCGCAGGCCGTTTTATACATTGCCATCTGTATATGTACACATCGCTGTCCCATAGTTTTCTCACCTTGGTGAGTATCATCTTGTTCTCTCAGTTTTTGGATTTTAATTATACTAGGTTTCGGTCTTGTTATTCTGTTGTGCAATAGCTTATTTCGAAATCCCAGTTTCACCCACATGTAACATAGGTGATATACTCGCGTGTCTCCATGTTTTTTCCAAATATACCTTCTCCTGTTGTGATTTTTGAACAGTGTACTGCTTATTACTAGCTGCAATTTATTTGTAGAACTCGCTTAGTCTTCTTCTTTTATCATACCTACTACGCAGACCACATTATCATATAACTCTATCTTCTATTCCGTCCCCTGCTACGGCATTCCGACTCCCTTACTACTAAATTTGCATCTATTTTGCATGCTGTGTAACCCTTTTAACGACCTCATGAATTCTATCTCTATATCTTCTGCTTCTGACGTCGTCAAGTATACCTGAACTATTGTTATTTTATTAGTTAGTAGTCGACTCTGAAGAGAATAACTGTATCAGTGAGTTATTCACATTAACTCACCCTCTGCTTTATTTTTGTGTTCGTAACAGAACCGAGCGGTTCTAGGTGCTACAGTCTGGAATCGTTCGACAGCTACGGTCGCAAGTTCGAATCCTGCCTCAGGCATGGATGTGTGTGATGTCCTTAGGTTAGTTAGGTTTAAGTAGTTCTAAGTTCTAGGGGACTGATGACCTCAGGAATTAAGTCCCATAGTACTCAGAGCCATTTTGAACCGTAACAGAAACTACTCCATTTTTAACATTATCCTCCGCTATTGATATCACCCTCACCAGAAATCT
Organism: Schistocerca gregaria; assembly: GCF_023897955.1. Lineage (NCBI taxonomy): Eukaryota > Metazoa > Arthropoda > Insecta > Orthoptera > Acrididae > Schistocerca > Schistocerca gregaria. The sequence continues at coordinate 603,526,424 of NC_064923.1, read as the reverse complement.
TGATCTTCTTTCCGTTTCAAGTCACTGACGAACACTACTCGTAAATATTTCTCCTTCTTCTTGGTCTTACGACGTATCACCACGGGGATTTCTGATGCCACCACTCCCCCCCCCCCCCACCCCCTACTTTCTTTGACGTAATTATTTTGCCTCTTCTGTATGCACCTAGTATTATCTCATTGCAAGCTTGAGAATGTTTTCTAATGTTTTCGTATTGTGTAACTGAGGCGGGGTGTGGGTACCAGCCCGATATTCCCATAGTTGGATGTGGGAAACGGCCTAAAACCCATATCCAGTCTGTCTGGCACACCGGGCGGATTCGATCTGAGATCGGCGCTCCTGCCTGTGTGCCTGATACACTAGACTGAGCATTTGTATTTTACTTTCTCAGATAGTACAGCTTCCCTACCACATTCAGAATATTCATATTACACGCTCTGATTCATAGAATGGAACCATTTCATTGACTGTTCAATCCTTTTCTCGTGGTTATCTCCTTCTTAACAGCTCCCAGCGGGGAATTAATGTGCACCCTTTTGCCAATGACAAGGTTAAAAAATGGTTCATATGGCTCTGAGCACTATGGGACTCAACTGCTGTGATCATCAGCTCCCTAGAACTTAAAACTACTTAAACCTAACCAACCTAAGGACGTCACACACATCCATGCCCGAGGCAGGATTTGAATCAGCGACAGTAGCAGTCACGCGGTTCCAGACTGTAGCGCCTAGAACAGCACGGCCACTCCGGCCGGCCCAATGAGGAGTTCATAATTACAGGCTACATATATTCTGGATACATGTTATGTGTTTTTCATGCCATGGTTGCCATTGCTTTCCGCATCTTATGCCGTTTCTTACAGCTGATTCTTCCCCTTGCAGGGACAGGTTCCACCCCAAATGCAAGAGGATGCCCCCAAACTCTGTCGCTCGTTCTCCCTCCTAGATAGGGCCACTGGCAGAGCGAAGGTGTGTTTGAATAGTGGAAGTCCTTGGCCGCCATTTCCAGCCACGTTGTATTCAAAATTTAAGCTGCGACGACGGTCATACCTGGGAGTCAGGACGATTGGTGTAAGAGTCGGAGACGTTACCGTTGGACGTGAGTGACCTACGAGCGATAATTTAGATGTAATAAGCGTGTGTTATTGAGGGCAGGCGACCACTACGAGACAGATATCCTCTGTCGTGTGTCTCGGAAAGACGTATGAATGCTCGAATGACGTCACTGTGTTGTACGCCAAATTGGCGGGCAACTTGCCGTGCTGACAATCGTTCTTGCCGTACAATGATTATGTTCTGACAGTGTGAGATTCTAAAGTCATATTGACAGACAGATCAGTTTACAGAAGTCGAAATGTACTGTAAACCATTGGAGACAATGTGCGTGCTACGGAACTGCACAGAGAATGCAGAGATAAATCAGTTTTCCCCTGCATTCCAAGACCAACGATGACTAGTCCGGTTAGAAAACTATCGGCTTGTGGTGGGAGAGAAACTTTCAGGATCACATATAAATGTTAGTTATGAATACGATGGCGAAATTCAGCAGAGTTTCGGAGAACTTTTTCTGAATTTCCAGCTCAAGCTGCTTCGACGGGCAAGGATACCAGTCTTGTCCAGTTTCGCAGAACTGGCGTCATTCAATCTCTCCATCTACTGGAATGGAAGGACGTAAGGCCACTGACCAGAACAGATTGTACCCGCAATCTGCTGTAGGACGTGTTTCTGCCTGCGAACGCTCAATGTTGAGAAGCATCTGAATTGACAAAAGTGTGGACAGCCGCTGTCAGAGCCACAGTTCGCTCTAGTTTTAGGTTAGAATCACTTTGTGGTAACACTAGAACGTGCGTTATCACCATTCTGTTAACTATGAGCCTGCTTCCGTTATGTGGTAGCAGCCATGGATCGACCAGTTTGGTTTCGTTCCACAGTTTCTGACTAGGACGATCGCGATAATTTCGGTTGCGATTCTACTAGTACAAAGGATGAAACAGATTGCATCTCGATCGACGGGCGTGGCTATTTTTTTTCTATGCTCACTACGTAAGCTGTTCGCGCTGCCCATGTGCGTCCTTTTGTTCAAATGGAAGCCTCCCTGCTATTGATCATTTGCCTTAATAGCAGGTAACAGGCTATATCTGTAAACGTGTTCCAGGGTAGATTATACGGAGATATAACTGTTGGGAAAAATGTCCCATATGTTGCAGCATCTGCGATTTAATTGCCATTGAAGTTAGAAACTTAGGTCACTGTGCTAGCAAATTCAAATGCCCCCCCCCCCCCCCCAATGTGATACAAATATTGGTTATGGGATGGTAGTAAGGATCGAACCCAAACCAAAGGATGAGCAGTCTCATGCGCTGTCACCTACGCTATGAGAACAAATGACAGTAATTATATGCCTTAATGCAAAGCAGGTTGATAAAGTAGACCAGTACTAGTGAATCCTGCTCCATCACAATACACCTGTCATGCTGGGCAACCTACACATCAGGGAACGAAAAATTGTTTCTTGCCTCAGACGTGTATGATGCCTTGCAAAATCTGTTGATTTGACAGGCTGATGCTGTTTCCACACAACATGTCTGCTGTGCAGGGAAGCCTATACGCCAGTGGCTGTGAAATAACCTTTTTTGCCCATATCTCCACTCCTACTGCAGCCAGGAGAGTACGAACCCCGCAGTTCTGATAGTCGTGAAACTGAAATATAATGAAGTAGTTAGTTGGATAAGTCATTTCTAAGAAGTGAGCGTCTTTAGATCATGGGTATTTCTTACGCAGCCACTATATGTATCCTGGTAGATGTTGTAACGTTTACTAACTCCTAGGATATTAAAATCACCACCCTATAATGAAGCAAGCGTTATGTGTCACCAGAACATCCATTTCTTTCAGGTAAATACTATTATTTTTGCATATCGCACTTGGTTTTAGTTATGGTACGGAATCACATTCGATACTATAACATCTGCATGGTCACGCGTTCTACTTAAGACGACGCGATCTGTTCCTGGTATGAGAGGCTCGTAAAAGCCATATAAAAACTCTCTGCTCCTGACAATAGTCTGGGCTGCAACCTCCACCACAGGCTTTCTCTTCAGCCTTCCTCGCTCTTCCTCACATTTTGTCATTACAGATGAATCTTACTCTTTGCAAAGAATAACTTGCAGCACTCATGACACCACAGCATATTAGCCTGACCTCTGCACAAGTTGCTTTGCCCAATATCGCTGAAAGGCTAGATTTCATGCAAGAAGCCGGATCCACAGAAACAGGAATGAGATCGAAAATAAAAACTTGGTGGAAATTTTACTACAGATATATTAATGGAAGGAAATATTAATTAGCGTTCCAGCAACAATCCGGCATAGTGACAGAAGTAATCAAGAAAAACGTATCTGAAGCAGTTAGGACTATTATTTGAAAGTACGCTCGTGTCAACTTGAAACGTCCCCTTAACAAAATTATACATGACTGTGCTTAAACTGACACACAATATTTTTAGCGCAACGCAATCTGACTTTCAAAAATCCCTAAAAAAGAATGGCCCTGACTTACATTAAGCTATACGTTTCACAAATCACTTACCTCACAAAAATCTTCGTTACTCGATCTACTGCAATACAGCGAGCACCAATACTGCCAGATACATAAAAGATTCAAACTACTAAAGGCTCTAACTACTGATAGGCATAGTTAGCAAATGAAAGATTTTGATAGAGAACAAACAATGTATTTACCTGAATAGTCATCAAAATTCATAATATATATAGCAGTTCATGGCATCCAGTCTTACACCGAGCGAGGTGGCGCAGTGGTTAGACACTGGACGCGCATTTGGGAGGACGACGGTTCAATCCTGCGTCCAGCCATCCTGATTTAGGTTTTCCGTGATTTCCCTAAAATCACTCCAGGCAAATGCCGGGATGGTTCCTCTGAAAGGGCACAGCCGACTTCCTTCCCCATCCTTCCCTAATCCGTCGAGACCGATGACCACGCTGTCTGGTCTCCTTCCCCAAAACAACCAACCAACCATCTTACAAATTTAAAAACTCCGCCATTTCTCTCCCCACATCCACCACTGCTGGCGGCTCACCTCCAATTGCGCAACGCTACGCGCTGTTCACATCCATCTGCCCAACACTACAATGGCAGACAACAATGCAAACCAGCCACAGACTGCACACAGCACAGCCAGTGAGTTTCATACAGAGCGCTACGTGGCGTTACCAATATAAAAACATAAACAGCCTACTTACAAACTCTGTGTGGTCAGGAAATTCACCTGTAATGTCTACACAGCAGTAATTTCGGCAGATGATTGTTCCCACTAAATTTGCCGGAGGAAGGTTTGCAGTAGGGGCAATCAGTAGGGGCAATGAGTAGGAGCAATTAGTAATTTACAATTACCTATGGAGACTACAAATCACTGGTTCAATAGTCTTTTATAAGTTATGTATTCACAGTAAACATCGTTGCTTCAGCAAGTACAGATCTGAACCATACTACAGTCGTAAGAGCAGCTAATAAACTGTACTTCCAGTAGCTTGGCAGCTACTAAGATCGTATCACAAGATGAAGTCGGTTTATTACGTTATGTGGCGCAGGAAATAGCGGCCATATTTACTTTCGAGACTAGCATTCACATAATCACGGCAGCCTAGTAGCTACGAGCTAAATTAGGCAGTAATTCCCAGTAATGTCTCCAAAACAGCAGTGAATGCGTCACCTACGATGGCAGCATCAAGCAGAACCAGGTGTGGCTACTTCCTCGCTGGCTGCTACTGCTGTCCCGTATCTTGCCCACTTACAATGGAGAGCCTCTGCGTCTGGAAACTTCCTGCCTGCTTCTGTCACAAAGGACACACCACTCCAGTTTTTCTTTAGCCGCTTGTCGGCTCCCAACAAGAAAGGTCCTCATTGGTCACCCATCAGTAATTTAGAACCTTGAGTGGTTCTGAAAAACACAAAATTTTTCTGAAATCAAACAATAAATAACATAGTTGATGAGTTTATACAGGATGAGGCATAAAGGATGGACGGTTTTCAAATCAACAATACATAAAAAAAATTTAAATACAGAATAACACACAAATAATGTTGCGATTTAACAAAATTAATGCTTGAAAACAACATCTACATCTACATCTACATACATACTCCGCAATCCGCCATACGGTGCGTGGCGGAGGGTACCTCGTACCACAACTAGCATCTTCTCTCCCTGCTCCGCTCCCAAACAGAACAAGGAAAAAATGACTGCCTATATGCCTCTGTACGAGCCCTAATCTCTCTTATTTTATCTTTGGGGTCTTTACGCGAAATGTAAGTTAGCGACAGTAAAATCGTACTGCAGTCAGCCTCAAATGCTGGTTCTCTAAATTTCCTCAGTAGCGATTCACGAAAAGAACGCCTCCTTTCCTCTAGAGACTCCCACCCGAGTTTCTGAAGCATTTCCGTAACACTCACGTGATGATTAAACCTACCACTAACAAATCTAGCAGCCCGGCTCTGAATTGCTTCTATGTCCTCCCTCAATCCGACCTGATAGGTATCCCAAACGCTCGAACAGTACTTAAGAATAGGTCGTATTAGTGTTTTATAAGCGGTCTCCTTTACAGATGTACCACACCTTCCCAAAATTCTACCAATGAACCGAAGACCACTATCCGCCTTCCCCACAACTGCCATTACATGCTTGCCCCACTTCATATCGCTCTGCAATGTTACGCCCAAATATTTAATCGACGTGACCGTGTCAAGCGCTACACTTCTAATGGAGTATTCAACCACTACAGGATTCTTTTTCCTATTCATCTACACTAATTTACATTTATCTATATTTAGATTTAGCTGCAATTCTTGACACAATCACAAATCCTGTCCAAGTCATCTTGTATTCTCCTACAGTCACTCAACGACGATGCCTCCCCGTACACCACAGCATCATCAGCAAACAGCCGCAGATTTCTATCCACCCTATCCAAAAGATCATTTATGTAGATAGAAAACAACAGCGGACCTACCACACTTTCCTTGGGCACTCCAGATGATACCCTCACCTTCGATGAACACTCTCCATCGAGGACAACCTACTGGGTTCTATTAAGAAGTCTTCGAGCCACTCACATACTTGGGAACCAATCCCATATGCTCGTACCTTAGTTAGGAGTCTGCAGTGGGGCACCGAGTCAAACGCTTTCCGGAAGTCAAGGAATATGGCGTCCGTCTGATACCCTTCATCCACTGTTCGCAAGACATCATGTGAAAAAAAGGCGAGTTGCGTTTCGCAGGAGCGATGCTTTCTAAAGCCGTGCTGATGCATGGACAGCAACTTCTCTGTCTCAAGGAAATTCATTATATACGAACTGGGAATATGTTCCAGAATATTGCAACAAACCGATGTTAAGAATACTGGTCTGTAATTTTGAGAATCCGTCCTTCTACCCTTCTTATGTACAGGCGTCACCCGCGCTTTTTTACAGTCTTTCGGGACTTTTCGTTGGGCAAGAGATTCGCGATAAATGCAAGCTAAGTAAGGAGCCAATGCAGTAGAGTACTCTCTGTAAAACCGAACTGCCGTCATTTCTCAGCTGACGGCAGTGTTCAGCAATGCACTTCTCAAGGCGCTCTCGGAAGTTGGCTTCAACTCTCAGCAACTCTTCCCGTTCTCGTCTTGTAAAAAGTAATGACCAGTAACATCTGTACCTGTAACAGCCCACCAAACAGTCATCTTGGCACTATGTAATGGTTTCTCATGCAGTAGTTTTGGGTTTCCAGTGGCCCAATAACGTTCTGCTGATTTACCATTCTATGCAAATGGAAATGAGCTTCATCACTCATAAGCAAAATAATTTTGTCATTTTGCTCAAATATGGCCTCCATTTCTCATGCAAAATTTAGTCGCTGTTCATAATCTCTTGGGTTTAATTTTTGCACAATGGTCGTTTTGTAGGGATGAAATATTAGGTTAGTATGCAAAACACGCCTTACCGAGAGATTACTGCTGCGCAGCTGAGCCGAGTGTCTTCTAGCAGATCGACCAGGACTGCGGCGTATGGCTTGCCGAACTCTCTCCACATTTTCTTGTGTCTGAGCGAGGAGTTCCAGGTGGCTTTTGGTCATAACTGTTCCTCGTGTTCGAAATGATTCTACCGAATGTCAAATGGTGCTACGAGTGGGAACACTATCACGTCTAGCGAAACTGAAATGCTGACGAAACTCACTTTGCACTGCAACGATAAACTCACTATTGCACACAAAACTATCGTCGTTAAACACACGATGTTGTACAGTACACGGCTCCATGACCTTGACTAAAAAAAGTGGCTGGAGCTACCGATCATTTTACCACATCACTCGCCCCACTCCGACCGCATGAGCCTGAATACTAGCTGTTCTAAAAACGTTCATCCTTTCTGCCTCGCCCTGTGTAATGACATAAAGCAATGCTGCTTGAACTGGCCTCTCAGTTTTCCCGCCAATAACGGTCTCCTTGTCTCGTCTTAGCAACGTTCGCCTCACTATTTCTTTGTGTTCTGGCCAATGAACTTGAAGGCGTCCATTGTGAAAAACGTATTGTGTCAAAATACAACAGAAGGTTTGATAGCTGTGTGATAGTGTACCGGTGAATTGTTTGACTGCTAGACGCTACAGCTATCCAGGATCGAGGAAGAGACTACAGGAAGCTTTCGCAGTCCGCCACACAGTCCCACGGCTGTCTGTTGACCTGCCTGAGGTCCGTCTGTGCCACTGGGTGCATTCAGCTGTCAGCCGCAAGTCCTCGTGTCGAGTGCGCGCCCATAGAGAGCGGGACGGTGGCACGGCAGGCCGTTCATGGGCTTCCGGTATTCTGCGAGCCGCTGTGCTGCTCCAGCTGAACCTGTCACTGGCAGAAATCCGCAGGGAAATGTGCACTGCTGGGGTCTCAAGTGCTAGCAACCACGTACCATCGCCGCCACCTTGAGTAAAGGAATGCTTGACCCATATGTAGAAGGTAAGAAAGCTGCTACAACGACAGGTCTTCAGAAACTTTGAGAAATATCAGTTACCACTACTTACAAATATTTTCCGTCAAAGCAGACCATTTCATGATTTCTCTCTTTTTGCCACGCGTGAGTGATGCTTGCTCCCCAAAAGGTATCCCTACTTCTACACCAAGCAAATGTAACTGCGCACCACAATTATAGAACCCCTTTTCGAATCTCCAGCATTATAAGTTATAACTTGACAATTCGTCTCAAAGTTGCGTACAACTATCTTCTGTAATGGTGTAAAAGCGCGGTGTCCTGCGACTTAAACCTCGGTCTAGACGACGCTTAGGACAGCACGGTGAGGACACATGCGAAAAACGAGCGGAGCTCAGATGTTCATGTGGCACGTAATGCGGGTTAATGATGTCACACTGCCACCAAATTTCACCGCAATTCCGCCCAACGCCACCGCGGACGTGTCACACTATTAGGAGGTCGTCACGCCCTCTGTTACCTACATGTCACCCCTTCTTTTAACGCTTCTGCGATGGACGTCAGAACAGCGACAACTAGCGTTCACATCACGTGCTTTTCTTAAAGGTTGCCGAGGAAAAGATTTTACACGCACCGAATTGACACGAAATGAACTCACTGGGCAAATAAAGTGCGTAAATGAAGTCACCCCTTTCTTTGGGGCGTTTACTCCCTCATATTTTGCGGTCGTAAGAGACAGTTCTCAGGATAGGACGACAGTTTTTGCAGTCTTTGATTCTTCTGACACCTGAGGGCGCTTCAAACCCTCTCTGTGGACACTGTGGGGCTGTACACCAATTTAATGTGATCTCTTCCCTTTGGAGTGCAGCACTACAGCAAATTTTGCTCTCGTGTACAGGGTGGATACACTTGGGACCGTTCAAAACCATTCGAAGAAATTTGAATGTTATCCGGAGCAGCAAATGGTGAATAAATTTTGTTAACAATCCCGTTTCGCGCCGTCCTGTAGTGAAATTGCGATGGACGTCAGAACTGAGACAACTAGCGTTCACATCACGTGCTTTTCTTAAAGGTTGCCGAGGAAAAGATTTTACACGCACCGAATTGACACGAAATGAACTCTCTGGGCAAATAAAGTGCGTAAATGAAGTCACCCCTTTCTTTGGGGCGTTTACTCCCTCATATTTTGCGGTAGTAAGAGACAGTTCTCAGGATAGGACGACAGTTTTTGTAGTCTTTGATTCTTCTGACACCTGAGGGTGCTTCAAACCCTCTCTGTGGACACTGTGGGGCTGTACACCAATTTAATGTGATCTCTTCCCTTTGGAGTGCAGCACTACAGCAAATTTTGCTCTCGTGTGCAGGGGGACCGTTCAAAACCATTCTAAGAAATTTGAAAGTTATCCGGAGCAGCAAATGGTGAATAAATTTTGTTAGCACTCCCGTTTCGCGCCGTCCTGTAGTGACATTGAAACACGCGTGAATTAAACAACAAAGGATTTCTCTAAGACCCCCTTCCCCAGTTCGGCAACACGTTCGATGGCATTTACTCACCTTTTCGGAAACATTGACACAGGCGTGAATGAGACAGCAAAGGATCCGTCTAAGAACCCCCCCCCCCCCCCCCTCTCCACACTTCAGCAACACGTTCGGTGGCACACACTCGCCTTTACTGAGAATTTGAAAAAATATGTTTACAAAGGGAACTTTTTAAGTAGTGCCAGGCACCTGCAGAAAGCAGCTAGTATTTGTGGGGTATCAACAGGTTGCCTGTTTACAGGCAGGAAATATTATGTGCACAAGAACATCCAGTTCTGCCAATAAACATTTGCTTTGGTGGGACGTAATCAATTAAACGCTTTCTACTTTTTATTAGTTTCTAAAAATAGTAATCTTAAAAACATTATACAACTAACAAAAAGTTCCTGAATAGTTATAGAAAATTTTACAATGCAAACTTTTCAAAAATGTAGTGTTACTATCTTGCATCTCAAATTTATGTATTCAAAACTGTATAGTTTCACAAGAAGCAACATGTTAGCTGAAAAAAATACCATGAATATAAAAGTAAATTTCACCTGTGATGAAGCGGTAGCATCCTTCATTGGTGTTCAAGAATCACAAGAGGAGGAGTTGTACTTTGAAAAGAGTTTCAGTTAGATTCCATCAGGATCAGACAGACATTCCGAAGTCAGATACTGAATTGTAAGGCGTACCCCAGAGAAGATATAGACGCAATTCAAAATATATAATAGCCGACCGGGGTGGCCGAGAGGTTCTAGGCGCTACAGTCTGGAACCTCACGACCGCTACGGTCGCAGGTTCGAATCCTGCCTCGGGCATGGATGTGTGTGATGTCCTTAGGTTAGTTAGGTTTAATTAGTTCTAAGTTCTAGGCGACTGATGGCCTCAGAAATTAAGTCGTATAGAGCTCAGAGCCGTTTTGAAACTCAGGACTTCAGAAATACAAGTCACTCAGGAATGAAATAAATAGGAAGTGCAGGGAAGCTAAGGCGAAATGACTATATGAAAAATATGAAGAAATAGAAAAAGGAGTGATTGCTGGAAGGACTGTTTCAGCATACAGAAAAGTCAAAACGAAGTTCCGTGAAATTAAAAGCAAGGATGAGTAAGAGCGAAATGGGAATCCCACTGTTAAATGCAGTGGAAAATTCGATTGGTGGAAAGAGTACATTGAAGGCCTTTATGAGGGGGAAGACATGTCTGACCTCGTGGTAGAAGAGGAAGCAGGAGTCGTTAAGAGAAGAGATAGTGGTTCCAGTATTAGAATCAGAATTTAAAACAGCTTTAGAAGACTTATGGCCAAATAAAGCGTAAGGGATAGATAACATTCCATCAGAATTTCTAAAATCATCGGGAGAAGTGACAACAACACGACAGTTCGCCTTTGCGTGTAGAATATATGAGTCTGGTAATATACCATCTGACTTTCGGAAAAATATCATCAAAGAGCGCCAGAACTGAAACGTGCGAGAGGTATCGGACAATGTTTAACAGTTCGTGATGCCTAGTTGCTGACAAGAAAAATGTGCAGAGGAATAGAAAAGTACATTGAGGATATGTTGGATGACCAGGAGTTTGGCTTTAGGAAATGTAATGGCATCAGAGAGGCAATTCTGACGTTGCGGCTGCTAATGGACGCAAGACTAAAGAAAAATCAAGAAACATTCATAGGATTAATTGACATCTGAAACGCTTTCAAAAAAATGTTCAAATGCGTGTGAGATCTTATGGGATTTAACTGCTAAGGTCATCAGTCCCTAAGCTTACACACTACTTAAGCTAAATTATCCTAAGGACAAACACACACACCCATGCCCGAGGAAGGACACGAACCTCCGCCGGGACCAGCCGCACAGTCCATGACTGCAGTGCCTTGACCGCTCGGCTAATCCCGCGCGGCAGAAAGCGTTCGATAATGTCAAATGATGCAAGACGTTCGAAACTCTGTGGAAAATAGGGGAAAGCTATAAGGAGGGAAATGTAATATACAACATGTACAATAGCCCAGAGAGATTAACAAGAATGGAAGATCAATGGTTGGATTAAAAGGGGTATAAGACAACGATATAGTCTTGCTCCCATACTGCTCAGTATCAACATCGAAGAAGCAATGATGCAAATACCGGAAGACTGAAGAGTGGAATTAAAGTTTGTGATGAAAGGATATCAGTGATAAGATTCGCTATCCTCAGTGAAAGTGAAGAAGAATTATAGAATTTTCTGAATTAAATGAACAGTCTAATGAGTACAGAACATGAATTGAGAGTAAATCGAAGAAAGACGAAAGTAATGAGAAGAAGTATAAATCAGAACGGCGGGAAACTTAACATCAGGTTTGGTGGTCACGAAGTAGATGAAGATAAGGAATTCTGCTAGCTAGGCAGCAAAATATCCCGTGACGGAGGGAGCAAGAGCGACAACAAAAACAGAGTACCACTGTTAAATAGGTTCTTCCTCGTCAAGAGAAGTCTACTAGTGTCAAACATAGGCGTTAATTTGAGGAACAAATTTCTGAGAATGTACGTTTGGAGCACAGCATTGTTCGGTAGTAAAACGTGGACTGTGAGAAAACTGGAACTTAAGAGAATCGAAGCATTTGAGATGTGGTGCTACAGATTTTCAAGTTAGATGAACTTATAAGGTAAGCAATCAGGAGGTTCTGCGCAAAATCGGAAAGGAAAGGAATGTATGGAAAACACTGAGAAGAAGAAGGGACAATGTGATAGGAAATTTGTTAAGACATCAGGGAATAACTTCCATGATACCAGAGGGAGCAACAGAGGGTAAAAGCTGTAGAGGAGGACAGAGATTGGAATACTTCCAGCAAATAATTGAGGATGTAAGTTGCAAGTTCTCTCCTGAGGTGAAGAGGTTAGTATAGGAAATGAATTCGTGGTAGGCCGTATCAAACCATCCATAAGACTGGTGACTAAAAAGAAAAAAAAAGTCTTGGCAGGATGTTTCTCTTTACAGTTCATTAAAACAGAACCTTGTTTCAACTACTGACGACATATGTCATGTGTATACAGATAAAATTAAACAAAGTACGTTCGTGGTCAGATTTATATGATCATTATCCATCGTTTCCATCTTTGCTCTTTATTGGGTTATATCCACTTATTTTGTATTTAGATATTTTGTAAGACACTCCTACGAAAGTCATTAAATATTCGCAGTTGACGATGCTAAAGTCAGTCACCATTTAGTTTTCAATGAAAAATATCCAGTTTGTGTAATATGATATTTCTCGTTTATTACGCAATTCCAACAACGTTGGAAATTCTTCGCAACAACTCCGCCCATAAGAGTCCTAGGACTGCCTTATCTAACCAGTTTATTTTGTACAGATAGCTGAAATTGTCCTAGCCGGTCCAGAGATGTGGAGAAAGATTACCACTTAACTAACTCTTCCCTCACAAATACTAGTACTCCGAGCATTTTACTCGCACAGCATTTGTCTTTTACTGCTCAGTCGAATATATGTTTATACTTTAGGAAGACTTTTCTGATGGTATTTGTCAGAGTGTAGCTTTGTACGGAAGTGAGACAAGAAGAGAATAGCAGCTTTCGGAATGTGTCTCTACAGAAGAATGATGAATATTACGTGGGTGGATCGTAAACTAACGGTGAGGTAGTGAACTGAATTGGGAAGAGAAGTAATGTTTGGAAGAACTTTACTAGTTTTTACAGAACACATCCTGAAGCATCAAGAGATTGTTAGTTTAGTAAGTGAGAAACATGGAACTGGCCGGAGTGGCAGAGCGGTTCTAGGGGCTACAGTCTGGAACCGCGCGACCGCTACGGTAGTAGGTTCGAATCCTGCCTCGGGCACGGATGTGTGTAATGTCTTTAGGTTAGTTAGGTTTAAGTAGTTCTAAGTTCTAGGGGACTGATGACCTCAGCAGTTAAGTCCCATAGTGCTCAGAACCATTTCTTAGAGAGACCGGGGTGGGAAGGTCGAGGTGGTTGTTGTGGGGTGGGACCAAGGCTTGACCACAGCGATCAAGGTCAAATGTGTGTTGGCAAAAAGTAAATGGTGTTGCACGGGACGAAACTGCATGGATAGCTGCACAATCCAGATACCAGACTGAAGACGAATACAACACTAACGCAAATGAATACTAATTTTGGTTTAAAATGCTGCAGGCACTTAAGAGCAGTCCTTGAATACCTCGACGAGTGCAACCCTCACAAAGGTCTCCAAATCAACCCAGCGGTTACAGCTGCAGCAGAGAGGCGAAATCAGCCCTATGGCGTCCGTAGACAACTAGGAGAATTACGCTGCATGTAAGATAACGTAATCTAGTGTAGGGTACTTAATGGTTCTTTGCAAGTAAAGTGAAACCTCCAGTCAGCGCAGAGAGGTATAACGAGTGTGTTCCCTAGAATTCCTATTGAACAATATTAAAAAATCTCCCAGAATGAATTCGCAAGTAATAAAAGTTTGAGTAGTCCGCCCTTCGCACCAGTGAACGAATTTCAGCGAAACATGCGGCTATTGTTGTCCGATCTAATTTTCTGCTGAAATTTAATACCGTCGGCTGCTGCATATTAACAGCTTTATAAAGTAAATGCAATGAACAAGCAATCTGCAGCGCCTGTCCACACGCAACTGCGTGAACCACGTCAAAGCCGCCGGGGTTAAAAGCCGGAATTCTCATTTTAACTGCGGCATTTGAATAATTGTGAAACACACTATTACGTGTCGCAATTAACTTTGCCGCTTCTGTAACCGAAATCTGTTCGTGTAATTACTTCATCATGTCCCTACTTTGCCCGGCAGGAACTAAAAATACTGTCATTCGTCGCCGTGTGTCAGACAGTATTACGATCATCCCTCACATTTTCTGTCTTTCTAGATTACGATGGACCCTCTTCGCAGTCATTGACTATCACTGAAGTGATGAAATTTTCAAAGCTCTCTGAATATTCTGTTGCTATTTCTTGATTGGCTGGAACGAATCCACCAACCGTTATATAAGGTACAGTAGCGACGTCTAAAGCCAAAATAAACAATTGCATCTGGTACGGACTAATGTTAAACGAGCGACTGAGACTGAGGAAACTAAACATTTATTTCATTATTTTCTTATTTTAAAATATAATTGTCGATTCATTCTTTACAGATATAATGGATTTGCCAGACTGGGTTTTATATTGTATCTTCTTCGGCACTCAACAGTTACCTCATTGTCAAAAGATCAAAAGATATCCACTGCTTTTGCTGTCTGATTTACTAATGCAATGCCTTCAACATTGCCTAATGAATTCTACTGTATTCCGTTCATTATCCTTGCTTCACCTTTGTTGATGCCTGTCCTGATAGTCTTTCGTGGCGGCATGTCTGAATAAAATCTTCTTGGTTTTCAAGCCGCGTCAATTGGAATAAAATTTTTGACCTTTCGATGGCCATCTCTGCCGCCGTCGTCAGGGCTATTATTTTGCTTTATTGTTATTTCAGTTCGCACAAGGGGGCGGACACAGCACAAAAACCGCTCTTCAGGTAAAGGTTACAAAAAGCCTATTTAAGAATGGTTAAAACAAATAAATGGTAACAATAATAGACTATATCGTAAAAAATACGTAGCTGGACGATAGTGACTATTTTTGCATAGAAACAAGTAACAAGAAAGAATGATTTGTAAAGTACACATAGATGGAAATACTGAATACAATAAAAGTCTCTCGGTGTAAATGCCGCGTCAATTCAGGATAAAACTCCAAGCTTTCAACCACCACCTATATGGTCGTCGTCAGGGCTAAAACTGACTGTCGTAAACTGTTTTTTTTTATTATTGAATTTCGATTCCCCCCGAAGGGGGCAGTCTGGCAGCAGCTTAGTATGCCGCTCTTCAGCCTACAGACTTTGTTTTAAAAATAAGAGAGAATAAATAATAAAAACAGGCACTAAAATTGGAGACTGAAATAGTATCTTGGCGAGAAAAATCATGGAACTTAAAATATAGAACAAAGGGATGATGATGCTGCTAATAAAATACACACGTAACAGACAGGTAAAATAATAGACAGACAGTTAAAAAAAACACGGCGACAGTCTGCTTTCTGTTCACAAAAGACATAAAGTTCACGCCCAGCTACAGCATGGTTTCTGTTCACAACACTAGAAAGATGAACAACACTGAATATTCACTGGAACAGTGCACTTAGAGGTTGGCAAATGTGACATACCACAGACGAGAGAAGATGGGGGGGGGGGGTACCACAGACGAGAGAAGATGGGGGGGGGGGGGGACTGGACAGATGATGGGAAAAAAAAAAGGGCAGGAGAAGGAAAGGAAAAGCAAAGGGGGGTCATAAACTGTTTTTTCTCCTTTATTGTATTTCATTTCACCATCGGGGTGGGCTGGCAGCAGCATATGTGCTGCTCCTCAGCAGAAAGACATAGAACAAAGAATAGAAGACATTTAAAAATATACAAAAGAGAAAATATGGTGAACATAGATATAAAAAAGGGGGAACGTCATGTAAGGCAATAGACAAAAACAGGGGAGACTGTAAAATGGAGATAAAAACCGTAAAAAAGTAGCGCTCACAAAATACCACACACTGGGACAATTAAAAGAATACAAGGTACAATATCACCAGAGCAGAAATGTATCGATAGATGGCGTTGCACATAACTAACACTGACAGCGAACCTCAAAAAAGCACACAATTAAAATCACACCTCTTGACGCACAGGAGAAACAGCACTAAACACAACACTGACGTGGCTCACTGACGATGATCAAAATGGAGCATCTGCCAGGTGAAGGAGATGAGCGAGCCTGGAAGAAGGGAGGAAGGGAGGGAGGGGAAGAGATGGGGGATATGGGCGGGGGGCGCACTGAAGAGGGCTAAGTAGGGAGGGATGTGGGAAGGAAAGAAGCAAGGATGGGGTGCTCGGTCTCAGGGGGGGAGGAGGAAAATCCGCTCTGGGAGAAGGGGGGCAGATGAAAAAGGGGGCCCTGGGGAGGGTGGGAAACAAGGCCAGGTTATAGTTGGAAGGAAGGGTAGATGTCACGGCGAAGTTCATCATCAAGGAGGGAAATTTCCCTGACGAAGGAGATGGAGGGTGTGGAGGTGGAGAGAGGGATGGTTTCAGCGATAGAGGCGCAGCAATGGGCGGGGGATGGAGAAGAAGGAGGAAACCAGAGGGTGGGGGGAACCAAGCCTGCTGACAATGTTAAGGATTCGGAGATGTTGGAGGAACAGGAGGAGGTGGAGTAAGGGGATGAGTTCATACAGGAGCTTGTTGGGGAGGGAAGGCAGATACGGAAGGCAAGGCGGAGCAAATGGTGTTCGAGGATTTGGAAGGTCTTGTAAAAGCGGGTGGGTGCTGAGATCTAGGCAATGCTGGCTTAACAGAGGATAGGAGGGATGAGGAGGTGTGGAGGATGGTGGAAGGATGCAATCCCCATGTCTGGCCAGACAGGAGTTTCAGAAGGCGGAGGTGGGAATGGGCTTTCTGCTAGATGGCCTGAAGGTGAGGGGTCCAGGAGAGGTGTCGGTCGAGCGTGAGGTCAAGGTATCTCAGGGTTGGGGTGAGTTGGATGGGACGACCATAAAGGGTGAGGTAGAAATCATGGAGACGAAAGGAGTGGGTGGTGCGGACTATGATGATTGCCTGGGTTTTGGAGGGGTTGAGACAGAGGAACCACTGGTTACACCAAGTGGTGAACTGGTTAAGGTGGGTTTCGAGGGTAAATGGGACCATTGAAGGGTAGGATACAGAGCCAAGAAGGCAGTGTCATCAGCATACTGGAGAAGGTTCACAGGTGAGGGTGGATTGGGCATATCAGCGGTATACAAGAGATAAAGGAGAGGGGAAAGGAGAGAGCCCTGGGGGACACAAGCAGTGGGTTAAAAGATACCTGAGTTGGTGTTGTGGAGGGTGACATAGGAAGAACGGTGTGAGAGGAAGGAGGCGACCAGATGGACAAAATTGATAGAAAGGCGTAGGTTTGGAGTTTAAAGAGGAGACCGGGATGCCCTACACAGTCATAGGCATTTTGGAGTAAAAGGGAAACAAAAATGGTGGAGCGACGGGAGTTGAGCTGGAGGGACAGAAGGTGAACAAGGTTAAGGAGTTGGAGAAGGAGGGTTGGAAGCCACACTGGATAAGGGGGAGGAGGTGGTGTTGAGTAAGGTTCTGATGGATACGGTAGGAGATGATGGATTCAAAGACGTTACTGAAGACAAAGGTGAGGCAGATGGGACGATAGGAAGAGGCAGCAGAAGGAGGTTTGTTGGGTTTGAGGAATAAGAGGACGCGGGAGGTCTTCCACGTAGCAGGGTAGAAGCCAGTAGAGAGGAGGACGTTATAGAGTTGGGCGAGGACCGTCAGGAAGGAATAAGGGCTTTCTCGAAGGTGGCAGTAGGTGACACAGTCGTGACCAGGGACCGTGTTGCGTTTCCATAAACTGACGAGGTTCCCACTTTAATATGCAAAGGACGGCTTCTGATTGGCTGCAATACGTCATAGCAACAGCGATATGGCAACTAGTGAAGTTGTGCCCTCTACTTCCATAGATGTAGTTTGTATACCGCGTTGCTTGCAGCGCCATCTCATGACTCAGGAGGTAAAGTGCAGGAAGTTTACCTCTGCGATTTTTCTTTATCCAGTGCCCTCTTCCAGGTGTTGCTAAGTGCATAACCATTGTCTCTGTTAAAGTTATTATGCCTAAGTCTAATTTTAACTGCTTCCCTCATGACAGAGTCCCAGTAATTCGATGCATGGGCTATTACTCTCGTTTCTTCAAATAAAATCTTAAGATTGCTAAGCAGGCTGTGTTCAGCCACCGCTGATTTTTCCAAATAGCTGTACTTCACGTGGCGCTGGTGCTCTATGCAACGGTTTTTACCGACTGGCCCACGTAATTCTTGCCGCATTCGCAAGGAATACCATAAATTCGCGGCCAGTCTCGACGTCGTTTGGCTTGTAAGTAACTGCGAACATGTCTCTGGAGCCATCGGTGGCGTGTGCGTGCTTCTCGGTGACGAAGAGGAATGAATTATCTTTATGTCGATGCGATACTTGGAGCAACACAAGAGCAATAAGAGAAAGGCTAGAACGGTTGTAGTAGAGAGTTCGTAGTGGGATATTGTTGGAAATAGCATCCGATACGGTGTATTGTAGGTCACCATCATTTCAAATGTCGTCAGGATTTTGGGTGTTTGAATCATGGCTTTCGATTAAGGTCTGAATTTTGGAATGGTAAGTATTTCAATCAGCACAGGAACAATCCTGGGTATGTCAGCAACATTGATTAGGAATGTTGTGGGTTGGGCTGGGTACATGGTATGAAATCAGGAGGGCAGACTGGTGATCACTCCCAGTTGAATCTCGGACTTGTATTGTGGGAAGCCTCAATAGGTAGGGGGAGACAATACTGGCATCGTTGGTAGTATCTTTGTCAGGATGTGTGGGCAATAGATAGATATTATGTCCACTGAGACTGTTGATAAACTGACGCCGAAACCATTTTGCGTCAGATGTGAGAGAAAGGTTAATACACGTTGCGATTATGTATGTTGGTCTACATGGGTCAGGTAATCGAAAGCGATGGGATGGTTATAGCGGATTTAGATAGTGGCAAGAATTATGTGAGCTTTAGGAGACACATAGTGACGATGAGGTGCTCAGTTGGAGACTGAGGAGCGGTCAGGGGATGAGAGGAGATATTTCGGAGATGGGCGTTGGCGACTCCGCCATGAGCAATAGGATGGGTATTATCAGTGCGATGTGGGATGTAAGGAGAAGTGCGATGGGAGTGGTGGGGTTGGAGGAAGATTTTGTTAAGGAGGAGGGCATGTATTTGATGTTGTTGGAGGCAATGGATAAGAAGATGTTTATTAGAGTGGAGGGAATGGAGACTTTGGTAAACAATGTTGTAGGGCTGCTGTGCGATTTTCAATAAAAGAAGGAGTTAGAGGTTTATGTTAGACTAATCTTCCCAGAAGATCGAAAATGAAATGGGATTTAATTTGGGAAAAAAAGACGTATGTGACGAGGCGAGGGTTATTTGTTGTAGTAGGTGAGGTCTTTCAAGAGAACGGATGTTTTGCAGGATTAATGTTACGAAATGGATCACATCTCCAGTGGAGGGTGGAGGACGAATGGAGTTGTTAGTATGGAGTGGTTGACCAAATGTGCAAATGGGAATGTTTAGGCTTTTTGGGAGAGGGCTTGGATTTGCATTTGTGGGAGTAGATGGTGAGAGGCAGGTTGCAGGTGGGTGGGGAGTTTACATTCGGACTTTGTTTGTGAAGGTGGTTTTGCTTGCAGTGAGGACAGGCGGGTGGGTTCCAGCATCTGTACACTTGTGAATTGGATCGAGATGCTGCTACAGGAAGTTTCCCGCAGTAAGTCATGGCCCCATGTTTCAAAAGTGCATCAACGGTGTTAAGTGATTCGGAGAACGCTAGCATTAAAAGGAGAGCTCCATTGTCACTTTGAATGCCGATTACCTCGCACACATTGATTCCCTGTTACGAGTTGAGTCCAGTTTCGATCTATTCGTCGGTGTACTCTACATTTGAACACTGCTGTGAATGTGGGGGTGGGGGGCGTGTGGTTGAGGTTGTTTAGGCGAAGAGTTTGCAAGGGCTGAATCTGTAGCATTTCCACCAAAAGAGGAAGTAACTGAGAGGAGGGACGAATGGCTTTAATGATGATTAAATCTCTCTGAGAGATTAGTTGCTGGGTTTTCATTGCTGGTTTGTAGCGCTAAATGTGAGTTAACAGGTGTCTTCGGACTGAAAAATGTGGGGTCACATCTGCTGAGGGAAAGAAGGAGGAGTGTACTAGGTGTCGCTGTTCAGAGATAATTTCGTCCCTCATGTCGTCAGTATCTGGGAGAGTTAGCTCGTCCTTATAGTTTTACCCTGACGATCACTGGCATTCAGCCTTTTGTTAGCTTTAGCGATAGGTTTTGGCTGGGTGTGGAAGAAAAGCTGTGGAATGACTGGGGGTAGGGAATGTTTACATGCTGATACCAGAGTATGCGTTGTAGCTGGTGGTGTGGCTGGCGGTGTTGGGGCTGCTCCCGCTGGTGATGTGGCTGCTGGTGCTGGTGCTGGTGTGGTTGCTGCTGTTGCTGACGATGCTGCGGCCGATGATGCTGCTGGTGATGATGTTGCTGGTGCTGAGAAAGCCGATGATTATGGTGCTATGTTTTGGGCACGACTGCGCTGTTGTTGGTGCTAGAGTGTTGCCAACAGGTCCTGCTGAATTCTGACAGGTAGTTGTTGCCCATGTTGTTGTGCAGGTAGCAGGCGGTACTGTGTAGATTGAGCTGTATTTGTCGTGGCAACAATACCGGGCGATATCTTCATTCTGAAACTTTCGGTTTATAGCGGTCCGGCGATGGAGATATCATCAGTCCGCGACAGAAGCTAACATCTCGGTGACGATTTTGTAAACACTGCTGGAGATGGATGTCGCGTCTGCGGTGACCGTCAGATGCGATAATAGAGCGATTTTGACTAACAGATTCCGAATCTGGAAGAGTAGATTCTAGATAGTCTGTCACTGCCAGTTAAGGAACTCCAATAATTGCTGCGCAGGGGCGGGCACGGTTTTCCGCGTGTACAGCCACGACTGTGTCCTCTGGCACCAATCAGAGATGGCCGAAACGACACGTGAGCGGAAGGTGATTGAGCCGCTTGAGCTGCCCAATCTCTTTCCGCTCACTCGTCGTTTCGGCCCTCTCTGATCAGTGCCGGAGGCCGTAATCGTGGCTCTATACGTGGAAAACCATGTTAGCCCCGGCAGTCAGTTGTTTAACTCCTGACGACGATGACAGAAATGTCCATCAAAAGCTCAAGAATTTTATTCGAAGTGACGCGGCTCGAAAAACGAGAAGATTTTATTTTAAGGATGTTCACCTTATCACCTCATCCATTCTGTTCAGCTGCTGTCCCCGATTTTCAGTTCCCTTTCGAAATTTGTCCGTGGTTTCCTTTACTGCTTGCTGAATGTACGGATTGAACAGCGTCGGGGATAGACCACTTACATGTTTCCTCCCTCCATTTCATGTCTAGCAACTCGTAGGCATGTAGTCTTGCTTCTGTAGAAGTTTCACGTAACATTTAGTTTGCTGTGCTGTACTCCTGTCACCTTCACATTTTCATATGGTTTAGTCGACACATTGTCAAAGGCATTCTTAAATATACAAATACAATTACTATAAGATCTGGCTTTCTTTAATCTACTTTCTTAGATAAGTCGCAGGGTATTGCTTCGAGTGACCCTACATTTCTCCGGAACACGAACTGATCTACGCCGATGTAAGCCTCTACCATTTTCTCCATTCTTCTGCAAATAATACATGCCCTATTTTACAACCATGAGTTATTAAATTATTGGAACGGTAATCTCCACTCCCATCAGGAACTGCCCCTTTTATTTAATAATTATTTTTTCTTGGATTCTGACGGTATTTCGCCCTTTTCGTATGTTTTACACGTGAAGTGAGTTTTGACCTGGCGGCTCCCGTAAGGATCTCGTAAATTCTGATGGAATGCCGTCTACTCCAGTGGTCTTGTTTCGACGTAGATCTCTCAGAACTCAGTCAGATTTGTGTCTTAGTATTTCATCTCTCCTTCTTTTACTTCCCCTTCCGTTTGTAAATCACTGTCTTCAAACCAATTTCCCTTTGCGTAACTATTTACTGTATGACGAAGCATTCTCTATATCCTTCATCACTCCTTTGCGGTATCACTCTAAGACTTCAGCATCATCGTCATCATCATCTTCTGCTTCGTCTTCTTTTTCTTCTCCTTCGTCTTGTGCATTTTCCCGCCATAGGCGCAGGTTCGGCATGGTTATTAATGCATTCGGGCTGTTTAGTTTACGGGTGGCCGGATGATTGTCCAGCCCCTATATTGATCCCATACTGACGAGCAATGTTCAAGTGTTGCTCTGACGAAGGGATTAACAGTTACCTCCGTCGGGCATTGACTATACTTTCTGAGCATCTCCGATGAACCTTAGTGCGGCATCTTCCTTATCTGCGATTACTTTATGTGGTACTTTCGCCATTAATCATTCCATACACACACTCATAAACATTTAATAAATTTGTTTGCATCCAGTAATTGTTCTGCTGCAGTGTAATTACATAAAAATGCGTCTTTCCGCTTGTTTATGCACAATACGTTAAATTTCTTTAATGCCGAGTGCCAACTGTCAATCCCTGTACCATGCGTCGGTCCACTGCAGTTCTTCCTGCATTTCGTTTCAATTTTCTAGCGTTGCGACGTGTCTCCATACAACAGAATCATTAGCGAAAAGCCTCACGGAACTGACGACGTTATTCATTAGGCCACTTATACAGGGACATTTTTTCCACCGTGTACAGACTCTATGGATTGATCGATCAGGGGATACGGAACAAAAATGTCTAATGAACTTCGGTCTCGAAATGCAAGGTTTCCATGCAAGAGACCATTTATTCAATCACACATTGTTACAGAGGCTGCGGTCAAATATGTACTCTACCATGCAGTCACTGTTACAGTTGGTGTCGAAAATGGTTTCCATGTGCTTCAACGCATGCGTGTAAGCGCTGTAGCATGTTCTGTTTCACACTATCAACGGCAAGGCTGCATCCGAACAGTGTCAAAGGCAGCATGAATACGCTGCTCCGGTGTCTCCAAATATTTAATGAGCTCTGCATACACGATAGTTTAGAGACGGCCTCATGACCTGAAACTGCACGGGATGAAATCCGGTGAATGAGCAGGTCATGAAACTGGACCACCCCGACCAGGGAAGAAACTGTAACGTCCCCTTATAAAAATTAATGAATTACTGTGCTGGTAAGCCCCTACGTTATTTGATTTTCAAACAGCTGAGCAGAACTGAACGTACTCCGACATTTCGCATTTCACTCTTTACCTATTCTGATCGACACTAAAATGGCATACAATATTTCTTGGCGCAACGAAATCTGACTTTCAATAATCCCTACAAAAGAATGACCCTGACTAACATTAAGCTATACTTTTCACAAATTACTTACCTCACAAAAATCTTCGTTACCTAGGCTACTGCAATACAGCGAGCGCCACTACTGTCAGCTAAATAAAAGATTCAAACAACTGAAGGCACTAACTACTGACAGGCATAGTTAGCAAATGAAAGATTTTGATAGAGAACAAACAATGTATTTACCTTAACAGTGTTCAAAAGTCATATATATATACACTCCTGGAAATGGAAAAAAGAACACATTGACACCGGTGTGTCAGACCCACCATACTTGCTCCGGACACTGCGAGAGGGCTGTACAAGCAATGATCACACGCACGGCACAGCGGACACACCAGGAACCGCAGTGTTGGCCGTCGAATGGCGCTAGCTGCGCAGCATTTGTGCACCGCCGCCGTCACTGTCAGCCAGTTTGCCGTGGCATACGGAGCTCCATCGCAGTCTTTAACACTGGTAGCATGCCGCGACAGAGTGGACGTGAACCGTATGTGCAGTTGACGGACTTTGAGCGAGGGCGTATAGTGGACATGCGGGAGGCCGGGTGGACGTACCGCCGAATTGCTCAACACGTGGGGCGTGAGGTCTCCACAGTACATCGATGTTGTCGCCAGTGGTCGGCGGAAGGTGCACGTGCCCGTCGACCTGGGACCGGACCGCAGCGACGCACGGATGCACGCCAAGACCGTAGGATCCTACGCAGTGCCGTAGGGGACCGCACCGCCACTTCCCAGCAAATTGGGGACACTGTTGCTCCTGGGGTATCGGCGAGGACCATTCGCAACCGTCTCCATGAAGCTGGGCTACGGTCCCGCACACCGTTAGGCCGTCTTCCGCTCACGCCCCAACATCGTGCAGCCCGCCTCCAGTGGTGTCGCGACAGGCGTGAATGCAGGGACGAATGGAGACGTGTCGTCTTCAGCGATGAGAGTCGCTTCTGCCTTGGTGCCAATGATGGTCGTATGCGTGTTTGGCGCCGTGCAGGTGAGCGCCACAATCAGGACTGCATACGACCGAGGCACACAGGGCCAACACCCGGCATCATGGCATCATGGTGTGGTGAGCGATCTCCTACACTGGCCGTACACCTCTGGTGATCGTCGAGGGGACAGTGAATAGTGCACGGTACATCCAAACCGTCATCGAACCCATCGTTCTACCATTCCTAGACCGGCAAGGGAACTTGCTGTTCCAACAGGACAATGCACGTCCGCATGTATCCCGTGCCACCCAACGTGCTCTAGAAGGTGTAAGTCAACTACCCTGGCCAGCAAGATCTCCGTATCTGTCCCCCATTGCGCATGTTTGGGACTGGATGAAGCGTCGTCTCACGCGGTCTGCAGGTACAGCACGAACGCTGGTCCAACTGAGGCGCCAGGTGGAAATGGCATGGCAAGCCGTTCCACATGACTACATCCAGCATCTCTACGATCGTCTCCATGGGAGAATAGCAGCCTGCATTGCTGCGAAAGGTGGATATACACTGTTCTAGTGCCGACATTGTGCATGCTCTGTTGCCTGTGTCTATGTGCCTGTGGTTCTGTCAGTGTGATCATGTGATGTATCTGACCCCAGGAACGTGTCAATAAAGTTTCCCCTTCCTGGGACAATGAATTCACGGTGTTCTTATTTCAATTTCCAGGAGTATATATATATATATATATATATATATATATATATATATATATATATATATATATATATATATATATATATATATAACAGTTCATGACATACAGTCTTAAAAATTTACTGTCTCTCTCCGGATCATCCGCTCTCAAAACTCCGCCATCTCACTCCCCACATCCACCACTGCTGGCGGCTCACCTCCAACTGCGCAACGCTACGCGCTGCTCACATCCAGCTGCCCAACACTACAATGGCAGACAACAATGCAAACTAGCCACAGACTGCACACAGCACAGCCCGTGATTTTCATACAGAGCGCTACGTGGCGTTACCAATAATAAAACCTAAACAGCCTACTTACAACACGACTGAGATGGGTCCAGACGTTAACAGCGATGTGGGTTGGAGAAAAATCATGTAGCAGCCACATAACCCTTCGAACCGTCAGAGGTACTTCTTCTAGCGGGGGAGGCAACTTCACCAGCAAGAAACGCCGATAGTTCCAGCCTATTAGGCGGGGGAAGGAAAACTGATCCCAAACACGGTCGCCAATAATCCTGGACCACACATACAAGCTGCACCGATGATGATTATTCGCTGACACCATACCGTGGGAGGTTCTGCATACTGCCCCACGGAAGACTGTTATGAAAGTTTTAGATACCATTCCGTGGAAAGGTGGCCTCATGTGCGAATAGTATGCCTGACACAAATCCCTGAATTTGGGTGCCTGATAAAGAAACCAGTAACAAAACTGCTCCCGATGTGGAAGGCCTGTCGCTATTAATCCCTGCACACGCTGTAAGTGGTAAGGGTGGTAACACTGTCGTCTGGCCTACGCTGTACTGACGGGCCAATTGCCTGGTACTGACACGGCTGTCGCCTTGCCTTGCACAGTGTTAATATTTTCCTCCGAGTCTGGTTCCCGAACATTTCGGGTAAGTCCTTAATGATTTCCTGCTTCCGGAAATGACCTTGTCTCAGACAGACAAGCTCTCGATTCGAATACGTGACCACTGTGTACAACGCTGTATCACATCCACTACGCCGGCTCCGGTGGTCTCGCGGTTCTAGGCGCGCAGTCTGGAACCGTGCGACTGCTACGGTCGCAGGTTCGAATCCTGCCTCGGGCATGGATGTGTGTGATGTCCTTAGGTTAGTTAGGTTTAAGTAGTTAAAAGTTCTAGGGGACTAATGACCACAGCAGTTGAGTCCCATAGTGCTCAGAGCCATTTGAACCATTTGAACATCCACTACAAGGTGAGATAGCAGCAGCAGTGAATCGGATACAACCAATTACCATGGCAGGAGATGACGCTATTGCATGAAGTATGAGGAACAAAACCACCGTCTAGGAGGAAACCATGCATACTGTAACTGTGGCTTCTTGGTACAGCGCATATTAGGCCGCAGCCTCTGTAACAAGGTGTGATTGAATAAATGGTCTCTAGCGTGGGACATAGGTTCACCAGAATTTTTTGTTTCGTGCCCTCTCATTCATAAAATCCTAGCGGAAAAAGCCCCCCTGTATATACCGTGAACAGTACTGGTCCTATAACAACACTTCGGGCATGCCCGAAGTTACTTTTACGTCTGAAAATTTCTCTCCGTTGAACGGTATGTTGTGTTTCATATAAACCCTCCGATTCAGTTACACACCTAGTCAGATAATTCGTACGCTAATATTTTCTTCACTAGTTGGTACTGCGAAACTAGCCTTCCGGAAATCAAGGAACACGGCATCTATAAGGGCGCCGATACCTACAGCTTTCTGTGTCTCGTGAACGAATACAGCATGCTGGGTTTCATATGATCGTTGCTTTCGGAACCCGTGTTGGTTACTACAGAGGAGATTTTCTGTTTCTAGAAATTTTATAGCTCGCTAGCCTAAGAAATGTTCCAAAATTCTATACAGGCTGATGTCAGAGATATACGAGGTGCGACAATAAAGTAATGAGACTGATTTTCTTTGCAAGATTTGGCAACCCTGCAGGCTTGTGTAGGTACAATATCATTAACCTTGGTCTATAAGCTGCTTCTAGTCCAAGCGTCACATCGATAGAACTACTCAGTCGTGAGTTGTGCTGTAATAAGTTAACACGTGTTTGCGTCTCTCGTCACGGAAATGGAACCACATAATATTGTGGAAGGGTATGTCATTTCTTTTTGCATTAAATTGGGTGAAAACGCGACGAAAACGTACGGTAAGCTTCAGAAGGCTTTTGGAGAGGAGGTTATGTCAAGAGCTCAAGTTTTACATTGGCATAAATTGTTTAGTTAAGGCAGAACGAATGTTGAAGTCAAAAGTTAAACGCATGCTTGTGTGCTTCTTTGATTCCAAGGGAATTGTTCTTAAAGAGTGGGTGCATCCTGGACAAACAGTTAACCAATATTACTACAAAGAAATTTTAGAAACACTTTGTAGAAGAGTTTTTCGTGTTCATTTCAACATGGCTGATAATTGGACTGTGCGTCACGATAATGCGCCATCCCATACTGCTTCGTCAGTACAGCAATTTTTAACCTCAAAACAAATTTCAGTATTGCCACAGCCACCTTATTCAACAGATATCGCTCTGTGCAACTGTTTTCTATTTCCAAGAGTCAAAGTGGCGGTCAAGGGACACCATTTTCAAACAACACAAGATGCCCAAAAAGCTGTGACGAGGAACTTGGAGGATATTGCAGAGGATGAGTTCCAGAAATGTTACCACACAATGGCAGAAGCGCTGGAAAAAGTGTGTGCAATCAGAAAGGAACTACTTTGAAGGAGATAACACTATACTTGACTAAAACGGTAAGCAACATTTTGTTTTCACATAGTCTCATTACTTTGTTGTCGCACTTCGTAGGCCTATAGTGTGTTTGTTCGATGATCCTTCTTGAATGGCTTGCACTTTCTTTCAATCACTAGGAGCGGTTCGCTACTACAGAGACGTGTGGTACACTCTTCTTACAAGAGGAGAGTGTTCTTTCGCATATTGTCTGTAGAGTCGTACTGGTAACTCCGCAGCTCCAGAGGCTTTTTATTTATTGTGATATTTCAAGTGCTCTGCTGCCGCGTGGTCATTTACCTTACTATCTGTTATTGTAGTGTTAGTGAAACGTTTCAGACACGTAACCACATTACGATCTTCCTCAGTGAAATAGTTTTGAGAAAAGAAGTTTAGTATCTCAGCATTTTGTCTGTCGTCCTCCAAATCGATGTCATTATGTTCACAGAGTATCTGGACGGTTGGCTTCGATCTGTTTACTGATTTAAAATAAAGCTGAAACTTCTCAGGATTTTCTGCAGAGTTGGCACATAGAATTTTATTTTCGAATTGGTTGAACGCTTTACGCATGGCTCTTCTGATGGTGCTTTCCGTACAGTTTTTGTTTGTATGATAGCGTCTAAATTTTCAGTGAAGCTGTCTTGTTTTCATAGAAGCTTTCTAATACGGGTGCCGAACGACATCTGGTCTTTTCCATGCCTGACAACTTTGCTCGGTTTATGCGTATCTAAGATGTATTTATATAAAGTTCATCATTTTTGTCCCTTAATGCTCAACATTGTAATGCTAGAGATGAAATTCACATGTTGAACCGCTCAGGTAATCTGAAACATCGCTCTGAAATGTAGTTCTTGCTAAGCAGATCGGCCTATCTTTCTTTGTACTCATATTTAGAGCCGTATTCGGTGATACGGTAAATGGTTTCCTATTCTGTGCTTACTGAATAGAAAACTGTAGTTCATCTGAGTCACATACTATATTAACTCATTCACACTTTAATTAAGCAGCAAATATCTCATTCAATTTGGTTTTCTGTAAATTTTGATTCATATAATATCTATACTGACGTTTGAAAACACTTCCATAGTGCGTTAATAACTTGAGTCCATTATCTATGTTCGTAAATATTTTAGTCTATAATGCATCTCACGTCAAAAATCGCGATGCGAAGGGTGATAGTTAAAGTGTGTGTGTGTGTGTGTGTGTGTGTGTGTGTGTGTGTGTGTGTGTGTGTGTGTCAGTTGGTAAAATGTACTTTATCG
Organism: Schistocerca gregaria; assembly: GCF_023897955.1. Taxonomy (NCBI): domain Eukaryota; kingdom Metazoa; phylum Arthropoda; class Insecta; order Orthoptera; family Acrididae; genus Schistocerca; species Schistocerca gregaria. The sequence goes on along the minus strand of NC_064923.1, from coordinate 603,497,276 downwards.
GAATGAATCTGTCATGGATGCCACAAAGCACTGCAGTGTAACTATCCTAAAGCGTAGCCATTTCGTTTCATAAACATTTCGGTAATTTATTTTCGTTATCTCCGCCAGCACCACGGCACTTACGTCTACCCGTGCTTGGCCCCATATGCCGAGTTCCTGTAGTATCTCCATCTGGTAATGAGTCTGTAGTGGTTCGAGTGGTATAATAAATCGTACCTATTTCAAAAAGCGACTGGTTGTACATGGACTTCCAATTAAAATCACACTCGCAATTCGTCAGCCGCAACTGATTTAGTGAACTATTGTCCAGCTTATTTAATATTACTTTGATATTAGTTTTTTTAACGCACTTGCAGTAGCTGTAACAGCTTCGTTAGTCTGATGTAGTGTTCAGTTTCTGTCTTCAGTAATACATGACCACGTGTTTGTTAGCCTTTAGCCGAATATTGATGCATGTTGGGTCCCCATTATTCTTACAACTCCAAAGTACATTACTTTAACCACCACTGGCCTGAATGATCCAGCAATATTATACCTTACTTCCTTACTTTCCGCCGCTTCTAAGGCTCCAGTTGCTTCCCTTTGTAGCAGTTCATTATATACACTCCTGGAAATTGAAATAAGAACACCGTGAATTCATTGTCCCAGGAAGGGGAAACTTTATTGACACATTCCTGGGGTCAGATACATCACATGATCACACTGACAGAACCACAGGCACATAGACACAGGCAACAGAGCATGCACAATGTCGGCACTAGTACAGTGTATATCCACCTTTCGCAGCAATGCAGGCTGCTATTCTCCCATGGAGACGATCGTAGAGATGCTGGATGTAGTCCTGTGGAACGGCTTGCCATGCCATTTCCACCTGGCGCCTCAGTTGGACCAGCGTTCGTGCTGGACGTGCAGACCGAGTGAGACGACGCTTCATCCAGTCCCAAACATGCTCAATGGAGGACAGATCCGGAGATCTTGCTGGCCAGGATAGTTGACTTACACCTTCTAGAGCACGTTGGGTGGCACGGGAGACATGCGGACGTGCATTGTCCTGTTGGAACAGCAAGTTCCATTGCCGGTCTAGGAATGGTAGAACGATGGGTTCGATGACGGTTAGGATGTACCGTGCACTATTCAGTGTCCCCTCGACGATCACCAGAGGTGTACGGCCAGTGTAGGAGATCGCTCCCCACACCATGATGCCGGGTGTTGGCCCTGTGTGCCTCGGTCGTATGCAGTCCTGATTGTGGCGCTCACCTGCACGGCGCCAAACACGCATACGACCATCATTGGCACCAAGGCAGAAGCGACTCTCATCGCTGAAGACGACACGTCTCCATTCGTCCCTCCATTCACGCCTGTCGCGACACCACTGGAGGCGGGCTGCACGATGTTGGGGCGTGAGCGGTAAGACGGCCTAACGGTGTGCGGGACCGTAGCCCAGCTTCATGGAGACGGTTTCGAATGGTCCTCGCCGATACCCCAGGAGCAACAGTGTCCCTAATTTGCTGGGAAGTGGCGGTGCGGTCCCCTACGGCAGTGCGTAGGATCCTACGGTCTTGGTGTGCATCCGTGCGTCGCTGCGGTCCGGTCCCAGGTCGACGGGCACGTGCACCTTCCGCCGACCACTGGCGACAACATCGATGTACTGTGGAGACCTCACGCCCCACATGTTGAGCAATTCGGCGGTACGTCCACCCGGCCTCCCGCATGCCCACTGTACGCCCTCGCTCAAAGTCCGTCAACTGCACATACGGTTCACGTCCACGCTGTCGCGACATGCTACCAGTGTTAAAGACTGCGATGGTGCTCCGTATGCCACGGCAAACTGGCTGACACTGACGGCGGCGGTGCACAAATGCTGCGCAGCTAGCGCCATTCGACGGCCAACACCGCGGTTCCTGGTGTGTCCGCTGTGCCGTGCGTGTGATCATTGCTTGTACAGCCCTCTCACAGTGTCCGGAGCAAGTATGGTGGGTCTGACACACCGGTGTCAATGTGTTCTTTTTTCCATTTCCAGGAGTGTAGATTAGTTTTCACTTACTATAATTCAGCTTACAAGGTAAGTGTCTTCACACAGTGATTCCAATAGTTCGAGGATATCTTACCCCCTGCGAGTTTTTCTTATGGGGGTATGTTAAGGATATGGTGTTTCGGCCACCTCTCCCACTCACAATTGATGATATGAAACGAGAGATAACAGCAGCTATCCAAACTGTTACGCCTGATGTGCTACAGAGAGTGTGGAACGAGTTGGAGTATCGGTTTGATATTGCTCGAGTGTCTGGAGGGGGCCATATTGAACATCTCTAAACTTGTTTTTGAGTGAAAAAAAAAACGTTTTAAATACTCTTTGTAATGATGTATAACAGAAGGTTATATTATGTTTCTTTCATTAAATACACATTTTTAAAGTTGTGGTATTCTTTTTTAATCACCCTGTATATGTGTGTGTGTGTGTATAACTTTACAAATTAAGAATTCTGACTTTTTTGTGTTCAGTACGACATTTCCTAAAAGCAAATACGTTATGCTAGCCTTCATCAGAAACTCGAAATTAGAGACAAGCTGAAATGAGGTTCTTCACAGAATGTCATTGCTGCTGGGTACAGTGTTGGACAAACAACTGTTTATGACCAAACTTTAAGAGACGAAGAGTTAATCAAAGATGATGAAAGTGCTGAAGAAGAGGATATAGGAGGAGAGAAAACGAATATGTTTCACACTACAGGTGCTGAAGGGACAGACATCTTCGTAGAGTACACAAGGAAATATCAGAAAAGCTCCATACCGCTGTAAAGTTTATAGAGCCACTGTATTTTAAGCATGCTGCCGTCGCATACCATGATTGCGACAACCAACAGTTTGAGGAATGTTTCATAGTGCGATATAACTGTATATGTTCACACTAAAGGACTAAATGATCTTCCGTGCCGGCCGCGGTGGTCTCGCGGTTCTAGGCGCGCAGTCCGAAACCGTGCTACTGCTACGGTCGCAGGTTCGAATCCTGCCTCTGGCATGTATGTGTGTGATTTCCTTAGGTTAGTTAGGTTTAAGTAGTTCTAAGTTCTAGGTGACTGATGACCACAGCAGCTGAGTCCCATAGTGCTCAGAGCCATTTGAGCCATTTTTTTGATCCGCCGTGCGGAGTGGCCGCGTGGTTTGAGGACTGCGCGGCCCCTACTTCCGGACGTTCGAGTCCTCCCTCGGGCAGAGGTATGTGTGTTTTCAGCATAAGTTAGTTTAAATAGTGTGTAAGTCTAGGGACCGATGACCTCAGCAGTCTGGTCCCTTATGAATTCACACACATTAAGTGTTCTGTGAAAACAAATGTATATTAGTATTTAATAAATCATAATCCCTGTGAGTTTACACTAAGCTTAAGATAATAATTTGGCATTTTCTTTATTCTGGCACCCATATGTGCAAGGAAAGGCTGGATTAGAAAGAGTCTAGTATAATACAAAACGAAACAACGGTATTTTATTTGACAGTGGTACATAGCTTTCGCCAGGAAATATGACTTTAACTACGCTAGTCTGCTCTATGTTACCCTTACTACGTCCGTCGTATGTTATTTCATTACAGGGAAGCAGAATTTCTGCGCTTCGCCTACTTCGTGATCCCTAGGTTTGATTATTTTATGGAAAATCTAATTTCTGCTACTCCTCATTACCGTTGTCCTTCTGCGGTTCGCCCTCTGTCCATAAAGTGCGACCATTAGATTGTTCTTTTTTTTCAGCGGGTTCTGCAACTGTTACTCACTTCCATGGAAGACAGCAGTGTCATTAACGAATATAATCGTTGATATCCTTTTGCCCTGAATTTAACTTCCAATCTTGACACTTCCTCTTATTTATGTCATGGCTTGTTCGATGTACAGATTGAACAATAGTGGAAAAAGAATACATCCCTGTCTCCTAACCATTCAAAACCAGAGCATCTTGTTCCTGAGCGTCCATTCTTATTTTTCACTGTTATTTCTTGAATATAGGTGTATTATACATCTTTCCATATAGCTTACACCTATATTCAGTACAACGAAAAACCATCCAAAGTTGCAGATTTCACTGTTTTTATTCGCTCGATGACTAGTTCCGTACAGGGATCCATTTTCAGATCATAGTAACAGATAACCAAATTCGTATTTCCGGTAATACAAAAACCACGTCAAAAATGTGCAAACACCTATATTGTTGATGATGTACGAGGGGCGTTCAGTAAGTGATGCAACACATTTTTTTCTCAGCCACGTTAGGTCGAAAAAAAAAAAAGTGGACTTCGCTGTGGGACATCGTGGAATATCGCTTCAGCCCCTATAGCTACATGAACGTCAGACAGTGGTGGCGCTTTACGCAGCCACCAAATCGCAATTGTAACGGATGTGCGTTCCAAGCAGAGAGCTGTCATTGAGGGCCTTCTGGTGGAAAAGCAGAGCATTCCAGATATTCACAACCGCTTGCAGAATGTCTACGGAGACCTGGCAGTGAACAAAACCACTGTGGATCGTTGGGCGAGGCGGCCGCCATCATCGCGACAACGGATGTGCAAACCTGTTGGTTTGGTAGGGAAACACATCACTGATCATCCGGACGTCTCTGTTGATAGTGCTGACACACTCGTCCACCAGTTGGTGCACTCAAATGCCTGTGCGTGCTGGATTTCTTGTCTTTCGACTTCCATGTGCTGGCCCAAAAAAGGATGCACTCTGCAGGAAGCAGTACGTGTATGATGAGATTATTGATGTAGCAAGGCGTTGGGTCCGACGTCGACCAGTAGAGTGATACCAAGCAACCATATAGGCCCTCTCAGTAAGGTTGCGCACGTCTACATCTACATCTACTTCCAGACTCCGCAAGCCACCTCACAGTGTGTGGAGGAGGACACCTTGAGTACCTCTATCGGTTCTCCCTTCTACTCCATCTCGTATTGTTCGTGGAAAAAAGATTGTCGGTATGTTTCTTTGTGGGCTCTAATCTCTCTGATTTTATCCTCATGGTCTCTACGCGAGATATGCGTAGGAGGGAGCAATATACTGCTACACTCCTCGGTGAAGGTATGTTCTCGAAACTTCAACAAAAGCCCGTAACGAGCTACTGAGCGTCTCTCTTGCAGAGTCTTCCACTCGAGTTTACCTATCATCTCCGTAACACTTTCGCGATTACTAAATGATGCTGTAACGAAGCGCGCTGCTCTCCGTTGGATCTTCTCTATCTTTTCTATCAATCCTATCTGGCACGGATCCCACACTTGTTAGCAGTATTCAAGCAGTGGGAGAACAAGTGTACTGTAACCTACTTCCTTTGTTTTCGGACTGCATTTCCTTATGATTCTTCCAATGAATCTCAGTCTGGCATCTGCTTTACCGACGATCAATTTTATATGGTCATTCCATTTAAATCACTCCTAATGCCTGCTCCCAGATAATTTAAGTAATTAACTGCTTCCAGTTGCTGACCTGCTATATTTTAGCTAAATGATAAAGGATCTTTCTTTTTGTGTATTCGCAGCACATTATACTTGTTTAGATTGAGATCCAATTGCCATTCCTTGCACCATGTGTCAATTCGTTACACATCCTCCTGCATTTCAGTACAATTTTCCATTGTTACAACCTCTCGATATACTACAGCATCATCCGCAAAAAGCCTCCGTCAACTTCCTATGTTATCCACAAGGTCATTTATATATATTGTGAATGGCAGCGGTCCTACGACACTCCCCTGCGGCACACCTGAAATCACTCTTACTTCGGAAGACTTCTCTCCATTGAGAATGACAAGCTGCGTTTTGTTATCTAGAAACTCTTCAATCCAATCACACAGTTTGTCCGATAGTCCGTATGTTCTTAGTTTGTTCATTAAACGACTGTGGGGAACTGTATCAAACGCCTTGCGGAAGTCAAGAAACACGGCATCCACCTGGGAAGCAGTGTCTATGGCCCTCTGAGTCTATTGGACGAATAGCGCGATCGTATTTTTCGAAACCCATGCTGATTCCTACAGAGTAGGTTTCTAGTCTCCAGAAAAGTCATTATACTCGAACATAATACGTGTTCCAAAATTCTACAACTGGTCGACGTTAGAGATATAGGTCTATAGTTCTGCGCATCTGTTCGACGTCCCTTCTTGAAAACTGGGATGACCTGTGCTCTTTTCCAATGTTTTGGAACGCTACGCTCTTCTAGAGACCTACGGTACACTGATGCAAGAAAGGGAGCAAGATCCTTCGCGTACACTGTGTAATATCGAACTGGTATCCCATCAGATCCCGCGGCCTTTCCTCTTTTGAGTGATTTTAATTGTTTTTCTATCCCTCTGTCATCTATTTCGATATCTACCATTTTGTCATCTGTGCGATAATCTAGAGGAGGAACTACAGTGCAGTTTTCCTCTGTGAAACAGCTTTAGAAGAAGACATTTAGTATTTCGGCCTTTAGCCTGTCATCCTTTGTTACAGTACCATTTTGGTAACAGAGTGTCTGGACATATTGTTTTGATCCACCTACCGCTTTGATATAAGACCAAAATTTCTTAAGATTTTCTGCCATGTCAGTACCTCGCACTGAACGGAGATTGTGGTGAAAAGTAGGACTTTATAGCCAAAAGTTTGGTGAATAACATGGTGTACGTGAATGAAACCGTCCTGCTTTCAGAAAAAAAGGTGTTGCGTTACTTACAGAACGCCATTCGCAGGATTATATAATGTCGAACGGTTTTTCTGGGCTGACAAATACTAGGAACGCCTCTCGATTTTTCTTACTTGCATTATCAAGCAAGACGTCAGACCGGCTCCTCTGTTGCTTTTACCTTCCCTGAAGCCATCTTACGCCGCAATAATCATTATGGTACAGTTACTGGAATATATTAGGCAGGCACTTACAATTTAATTTTGCTTATGGGACAGTACGCAGTTGCTGCCAGAGAGTACATGTACATGTAATCGAAAACCCTCAGGGTTTGCGGCACAGCACTTCTGCACGTTTGCACTGCGCCCTGCTGCTGATGGAGAGATGTGGACAAACGTATTGTGCGCCTCGCAGCGGCCAGCCTGTGGCCGTGTAAATTAACACGATCGTGGGGCACGTGGTGGGCGGGCGCGCGTGTTGAGTTACGGCAGCAGCCAGTGATTACCGTGTTAATAGCGAACGCGCCCACCAGAGCCCTGTAGCCTCGCTGTCCTCACGTCGCTTATCGAACCCATCAGGTGACCCGGTGTAAATTGCAGCCTCTGTTATGTTATCTGGCGGAGTGGGACGCTCTGCAAATAGTGCCTCGGATTAGGGGGACAATAGTTCACCTACCTTTGACCTCGCTCTAGTTCACGTACGCTGTCGTTGGCATAAACTGATTAAGACACTTTTCCTGCGTCATCGGTCGTCCGAATCGCTTGATGCGGCCCGCTATGATTTCTTCTTCTGTGCCAACCACTTCATCATACTGTCAGAGTAGTGCGCATCGTCGAAGTTCTCATATGTTATATAGCGTAAACCAACATGCTTCCGTGACACACTTCATTTCATGATGCTGACAAGTTCTGTATCGTTAAGTAAGGCTGGCCTTCTACACACAGTTCCGACCGTCCTTATCAAATGGCAGGTATGTCTTCACACGGGAAAGATATTCAGGGCGGGAATGAACGCTGTGTCCGGCACATGTAGTTATTGTTAGATGCCTCGCTGGTCCTGTAATACAGCTTCATTATGGTAAGTTGTTCAAGTAATTGCTTAGACAATTATATGCAGTTGTATTACCAATGGAACATACTTATAAACTTAGTATTCACAGTTGGATTTAAATGCCTTGTTCCACAGTCATTCGATTAGAAATACAGCACCAACTCTTAAGTTCTTATCCACTTCAGAAACAATGGCTCCATCTCTAAGCAAATATGTGAAGCAGAAGAAGAAGCACCCAAAAATGGGTTATGGGTGCAAGCGAACTGATGATCTTTTGGGAGCACTTCAGAACGTATTGGAGGAAAAGTTATCGAGATTCATAGCTGCTAAGCGTTTATGAATCCCTTGGAGTGCTTCAAAAGACTATGTATCAGCAGAGATGGTGAAAAACACAATGTGACCTTTGGAAAAATGGTTATAGCGTTTGCCCTTACGAATGAATTGGAAGTTAACTTAATCAATACTAATGGAGGAAATAGGCTTTCACCTCAACGTTAACCGAAAAATACACTAAACATGTAGGACAGTGAAAACGGAAGGCGAAAATCGAAATAAATGATGGCATTTGCGCCACTTATAAAGAAAGATATAGCTGTGGAAAAAATAGAAGTGCTTGGATTCAGTGGTGACTTTGTGTGAGATGGTTCGTTGAAAATTGTCAGTCCCTCGAGTCACCTACTGATACGGTATTAATGTGCAATATTGGGCCGGCCAGTGTGGCCGAGCGGTTCTAGGCGCCTCAGTCCGGATCCGCGCGACCGCTACGGCCTCAGGTTAGAATCCTGCCTCGGGCATGGATGTGTGTGTTGTCCTTAGTTTAGTTAGGTTTAGGTAGTTCTAAGTTCTAGGGCACTGATGACCTCAGATGTTAAGTCCAATAGCACTCAGAGCCATTTGAACTATTTGTGTTATATTGATGCAGACGTCAGTGATAGTGATACCGATGCTGAAAATGAATGGAAAGTGCGTTAAGTGAATTTTAACGATGCAAAAGAAAATTATCACGGAATTAATCATTACGACAAAGCTAGGCATATAGTTTCTCACAATTAGGTATGCTACAAGGAAATTAGGTAACATGTCTACCTTGTGTACTACGTTTTATAACTTCAACAGCTTCAAATTTCTAAATGTTCTGTCTCATGGGTTACTAGGGCTTTGTGTTGGTCTTTTACGTGTAAATTATAAAATTTTCAGATTGAGTATTCGCTTTGTTTTTCCATTCACAATCCTTAATATCTCGAAGGCAAGTAGGTTTACCATATGAACCGACCTTCGTCTTTCGTTACAGTTTCTTCCCTCTATGTGTGCTTCTAGAATGGAAGCTAATCGCCGCTGTGTTAAAACATCCCCCATCATTCTTTTCCTTTTCTAGTTAATTTTCTACAGATTCCTTCTCTCACCAATTTATAGAACCATTTCATTTATTATATAATGAGTTTAGTTCATTTTCAGCATAAATCTTTAACACAACATACATAAAGCGTTTTTCTCATCATTACTTTTGTTTCCTTCGGTTTACTCTCTAGCCATATTATCCCATCAGTAATCTGGTTATTGTATTCCTCACACCGTGTGGGATTGCAAATGGGTAGCAACCGACCAGCGATCAAAGAGAAGTCGGCAGATGACTGTGATGTGAACCACCATTCCCTAGGCACTCAGCTGGGCGTATCTATAGATTTGTTTTCGAAGGTTAGCATCTTCCTCTCAATGCTGTGCCCAAATGAACCACAACGTGTATTTCGAGGGATGCAACACGCATCAGAAGTGTCAAACTGTCTGTCTCTACCAGAATGAACAAAGGGTGTTTATCCAAAGACTGCAGATGCCTCTAATTTTGCAGCCACATGTAGTCACTTACCAGAAAACAAAGGCTGATTTCATAATGTTCCTCTATCTGTTTGTCCCAGAACTTTTTTTTCCCTCATGTAAGTAAGAAAAGGGGATTACTATACTTTCAACTACTTTTCAAGGTCATCCGACTACCCACTTTCCTCATTCGGAACACATGCACATGGATCATTGAATACCGGACATATCTTAGGATTTTTGGTGCATTAGCGAATAAGAAAATCAAATATCCTAGTACAAAATCTTTATTACCTTTGGCATATACATTTACATGCAGAAGACAACTCTTTTAATATTTTTTTAGGTGCAGTTTTGATAATGCCCAATTCAGTTTTTAACTTATAACTGAAATCCACATCTGAATGACGTATCTTTTTCTCTACGCAGTAATATGGCAAATACATAGAATTTATATTCTCGAATTCAAGTATGTATCAACTTATTTTCCTGTAAAGTACCTCTTTTACGCCTTTAACAATTAGTTCTGTTCCTTCTGCCAGTTCTTCTAGAAGAGTGCTTTGGAAATGTTATTTTTTCCTCTTATTTCCTTTATAACACTGCTGTTATAACATTCCACATCTTCCTGGGCGAAGGCTACAAGTTCTTCTGCCGCACATCCTTGTGGAATTTTGGTGTAGAACATATAAGTTTACTACTTTTGCAAACAAACTGCCATTGAAGGTTGTTTTTCCGTTGGTTTTAAGTTCTCCAAACGGTTATTCTGTTGCTGAGTGTGTGATATGAAGCCTACCACATTTCGATATAATATAACCATCCTTTTTAAGCAGATCCAAGGAGAAATGGAGTCTGAAAAACAGATTTTTCGTGTATCCTTTACCATAATAAAGTGCTCCAATCCTTAGTTTTTGGCAAATACTCCAACATATGGCCACTTACCACTACTCTTTATAGTAAATGCTATTATTTGTGTTCCCTAGTCGTAGACAGATTTCTCCATAGAATGTAGTTAAAGCCATGTGTAAACCTGGCCTGCTCATCAGCAATAGCTTCTTCCTTTTTACTTTTCAGTTTATATTCTTCCTTCACGTCTTCTCCACATACTCCAGTTTCCTTTTTTTCTTCGATCTCGTCCATATCCAGTTTCCTTTTCATGCGCATTATGCATTAACTGTACATAAAGGTGTAATTTCTTTAACGGACAATGGTTTAAGTCAATTCGACACATTAGTTCTTTTTCTTAGAACTTGTGGTATGACACTGTCCGTGTCAACCAGCCCTAATTCTGCAATTTCTATATAGGACGGTTCTGTAGAGAACAATGTTCTAGACTGAGAAAAACAGTTTTCTCCTGCTATATCATAAAACGTCTGTATAATGCTTACATCGGTTTTGTTGGAATCACAATTAAGAATCTCCACGTAGTTTACAGGTAGATAATTAAAACTGTATGCAGACAGATCATAGCTGATGAGCTTTTCTCGGTGTTGAGTATCTGGAAGACTTAATTGTACATCTGTCAATTTCTGGGTACTCTTATTACGCACTACACAAACTGCAGAACATTATTAAACACAACACAACAGGTGTTCTGTAAGTATTCTGTTATTTGACGCCCCATGGAGCCTGTAGCCGTTAGTGTTATTTTTCTTTTATCCGTCAAAACATCGGAGGATGTCACTATTTTTATTCAGAACTCACGTAACTGGTCTGAACAAATATAATTGCAGTTCGCCAAATTGCACTTACTGGATGAGACTAAGATGTACGTATGTATCATGAGGTTTTGAGTAAAGTAACCACATTTACAAAGTTGGCAAATGGCTTAAAACAACGATGCACAAAACAAAATAGCGCTCGTTTCTTTAAAAAAAAAGTTAAGTAATATGAGACAGTTGCCAGATGGGACTGTCGAAGAGTCTTCCGACAGGATATGCAAGTACACTACTGTCCATTTAAATTGCTACACCACGAAGATGACGTGCTACAGACGCGAAATTTAACCGACAGGTAAAAGATGCTGTGATATGCAAATTATTACCTTTTCAGAGCATTCACACAAGGTTGGCGCCGGTGGTGACACCTACAACGTGCTGACATCAGGAAAGTTTCCAACCGATTTGTCATACACAAACAGCAGTTGACCGGTGTTGGCTGGTGACACGTTGTTGTTTTGTCTTGTGTAAGGAGCAGAAATGTGTACCATCGCGTTTCCGACTTTGATAAAGGTGGGATTGTACCCTATCGCGATTGCGGTTTATCGTATCGCGACATTGCTGCTCCCGTTGGTCGAGATCCAATGACTGTTAGCAGAATATAGAATCGGTGGGTTCAGGAGGGTAATACGGAACGCCGTGCTGGATCCAAACGGCCACGTATCACTATCAGTCGAGATAACAGGCATCTTATCCGCATGGCTGTAACGGATCGTGCAGCCACGTCTCGATCCCTGAGTCAACAGATGAGGACGTTTGCAAGACAACAATCATCTGCACGAACAGTTGGACGACGTTTGAACCATCATGGAGTATCAACTCGGAGACCATGTCTGCGGTTACCCTTGACGCTGCATCACAGACAGGAGCGCCTGCAGTGGTGTACTCAACGACGAACCTGGGTGCACGAATGGTAAAACGTCTTTTCTTCGGATGAATCCAGGTTCTGTTTACCTGATGGCCGCATCCGTGTTTGGTGACATCACGGTGAGCGCACTTTGGAAGCGTATCACCCGGCGTGATGGTATGGGGTGCCATTGGTTACACGTCTAGGTCATCTCTTGTTCACATTGACGGCACTTTGACCAGTGGACGCTACATTTCAGATGTGTTACGACCCGTGGCTCTACCCTTCATTCGATCCCTACGAAACCCTACATTTCAGGAGGATAATGCACGACCGCATGTTGCAAGTCCTGTACAGACCTTTCTGGATACAGAAAATGTTCGACTGCTGCGCTGGTCAGCACATTCTCACTGCGCAAGATGTAGCAGCAGCGTTACAGATAGCGAATTATTTGCAAGATATATATGGTGCTACTAAGTCTCTGAATAATAGGATTGTGTCGAAGGAAGGATGTTATAATAAATGAAAAGCACCAGTTTGATTTTGTTCCACAATATTACTTTTATTGTTAACCGGTTTCTGGCTTACAAGGCCATCTTCAGACATGGCCTTGTAAGACGAAAACCGGTTAACAATAAAAAGTAATATTGTAGAACAAAAGCAAACTGATGCTTTTCATTTATTATAGTGTTGTTCTACCAAGAACCGACGGAAGATACTGTTAAAAGATGTTGTAAGTAGGCTGTTTACGTTTTTATTGGTAATGCCACGTTGCGCTCTGTATGAAAATCTCTGGCTGTGCTGTGTGCAGTATGTGGCTGGTTTGCATTGTTGTTTGCTATTGTAGTGTTGGGCAGTTGACTGTTAACAGCGCGCAGCGTTGCGCAGTTGGAGGTGAGCCACCAGCTGTGGTGGATGTGGGGAGGGAGATGTAGCAGTTTTGAGAGCGGATGATCTGGACAGAAACAGTAAATTTGTAAGACTGGGTGCCATGAACTGATATATATATATATATATATATATATATATATATTATGACTTTTGAACACTATTAAGGTAGATACATTGTTTGTTCTCTATCAAAATCTTTAATTTGCTAACTATGCCTATCAGTAGTTAGTGCCTTCAGTAGTTAGAATTTTTTATTTAGCTGGCAGTAGTGGCGCTCGCTGTTTTGCAGTAGTTCGAGTAAATATGATTTTTGTGAAGTAAATGATTTTTGAAAGATATAGGTTAATGTTAGTCAGGGCCATTCTTTTTTTAGGGATTATTGAAAGTCAGATTGCGTTGCGCTAAAAATATTGTGTGTCAGTTTACTGTTGATCAGAATAGGTAAAGAGCGAAGTGTATGAGTATGTTCAGTTCTGCTCAGCTGTTTGAAAATCAAATAATGTAAGAGGTTTATCAGCACAGTCATCCATAAATTTTTCTAAGGGGACGTTACAATGTTATTACTGCGGAAGAAAGGGTCAGTTAGAGCGCAGTGTCGACAACAACAATGTTTAAATGGAGGTGCATTCAATGCACGCACAGAGAGGGATTGTTCGTTGGTGGCTTGTTTGCAATTTTTGATAAGTACAGGACACATGTTTCAGTTGTCAGTCTGGACCTTGAGGACAAGAGCAGAGTACAAGAGCCGAGGTGTAGTGTGTATAACGCTTACAAGGGTTATTAATGATCGGGTTATATGCCAATAAGCCTAAATAACTTTGGGGAAAATGACGTGAGTTTTACAAAGGGATTACTGATAGCCACCTTAGAGGTTCTCTAAGAGGAAGATATCGAGGATCCTGGGGTACAAGGTAGAACAGAGCGAACCATCGACGTACATGTTACGCGAGAAAAAGTTAAACATCTCCAGGGTGAAGAAAGAGCATCAATTGAATCATAGTTAATATCATATAAGGATTTGTTCAGTCCACAAGGACTGTTACCAGCTACACCAATCATCCAACGTAGAACACCAACAGTCAAACATGCGCCAGTATTGAGAAAGCGGAATCGGTTACCTAAGCATATACACCCTCTAGTAGAGGAAACTGTGAACCAGCAGTCATCAGATAGGATCCTAGAACATAGTAATTGTCGATGGTCAGCGAGTGTCGTGATAGTGAGTAAAAGCCATCAGATGTAACAAATAAATACCGATTTTGTTGCGACTACAGATTCTTAAACGAAAAAACAGTAACAGAAGCATACCTGATCCCTCATATTAAAGAAACATTACATAATTTGGGTCAGTGAAAGTTCTTTCCAGCCCTATATGTAAGAAGTGGATATCATCAAATTGAGGTACACGCCAAGGATAAAGCTAAATCTACATTTACCATTACTTCTTATCACTACCAATTTTGGAGGGTGGCAACTACGTTTCAGGATTTATTACAAGGGGTTCTCAGAGGTTTAACAAATGCATGGTGTATCTTTACGATATAATTGTGTTTGCAAAAAGAATTGGAAGTGCATGTTCAGCGTTGGGAGTTGGTATTAGACAGGTTCGGAGAGGCTCGAGTTAGGCTTAACATGGGTAAGTGTTACTTGACACAATTAAAAGTAAACTATGTGGGACATATAATTAACCAAGATGGAGTAAGGAAAGATCTGGGGTTTACTTCAGCAGTACATTACTTTCAGGTCTCTCAGACAGTTAAATAATTACAATGTTTCATTGAATTAATAAACTACCATATCAAATTAGTGAAGGCGTTCGCTGACGTGGCACAGCCACTAACAAAATTACTGCAGAAATGTATTACATTTAGCTGGACACCAGAGAGTCAGTCAGCACTTTAAAATTTAAAAGATGTATTAATTTCAGTTCCCGTTTTGATTTCTCCAGATCTCACAAAGGAATTCATATTGTCATGTGATGGAAGTACTACAGCTTTGGTAGCGGTTTAGGGCAAATCATTGATGAACACCCAGTTGCATAAGCATCTCAACAGTTTAATAAGGCCGAGAACATTATTGTTCTACTGAAAAGAAGATGTTAGCATAAAATACAGTATTTCTTATTTTATTGTTACCTGTGTGGACATAAATCCACAGTGATTACTGACCATGCAGCTTTAAATTGGCTTCTAGGGCTAAAAGATTCTTCACATCGTCTAACAAGGTGGACTTGGAAATGAAGTGAGTTTCAAAAACATGTGATTCGCTAACCAGGCGTTAAACACACAAATGCAGACACACTTAGTAGGAAGATTGGGGCATCGCAAGTCTCTGGATTTGATCTAAAAGATCTGAGGAAAGCGCAAACAAGTGTTAAAGGGTGTCAAGCATATTGCAAAAAGCCACAGTATGTCATACAAGATGGGGTTTTATGTACATCAACCAAATGTGAATCACGTGTTGTATTTCCAGTAGCTTTGCCGACAGAAGTCCTATGACAAGCACATGATCATATGTTACCAGGTCATGTGACCTGTCAAGAAACAACAGATAAGAGAGTCCGCAACTCGTGGTCTAGTGGCTAGCGTTGCTCCCCCTGGATCACGGGGTCCTGGCTTCAATTCCCGGCCGGGTTGGGGATATTCTCTGCTCTGGGACTGGGTGTTTGTGTTGTCTTCATCATCATCATTCGTGATATTGGTGAGATTGCATTGTGTACAAAATTGGACTGTGTCAAAATTGGAACTTCGTACGGGCCCTGATGATCACGCAGTTGAGCGCCCCACAAACAAATAACATCAACAGATAGAAGAGTAGCTGAAAGGTTCTGATGGAGTACAAGATGCGCTGATGTTCAACAGTACGTCAAGAACTATATTCCGTGTGAATAGCGTGCTGATTTCAGCCATAAAAAGACACAGTTAAAAAGACTACCAAGCTATCCATTCCAAAGGATAGGAGCAGGTGTTTTCGGGCAGTTTCACAGGAGTCAAATAGGTAACGAGTACGTGTTAACAATTAACGATCACTTTTCAAGGTATCCGGTAATGGTAGCAATACCAGATCAGAAAGTAAGCACAGTAGTTCACGCTCTGGTAAATCACTGAACACTTAAATTTGGGGTGCCGCAATCGATTATTACGGACTGCGGGACAACTTTCATGCCTGTTCTCATTAAGCAGCTGTATCAGTTACTGAAAGTTAAGAAATTACGTACCAAGTATCATTCCACTCAACGACAAATAGGCGCACAGAAATAGTTCATAGGCCTACATCTAAGATTACATGGATTCCCAACACTTAGACAGGGACACATATTTAGATTATGTAATTTGTGCCTACAATTAAAAAACTCATACAGGGACAGGGTTATCACCTTACGAGGTGGTATTTGGCCAAAAATGCCTTCTCCGTTTGATGTGTATCAACAGAAAATGAGGAAAGAAGGCGAACACGTTAAGATATTCCAAAAACTCTAAGGGAAACCTGGAAAAAGTTTAAAAGGGCTAACACGTAAGCACTAGAACGTCATGAACGTGTGGGATTAAGTAAGAGGAATTTCTTGCAGTATTGTTTAGGTCAACGGGTATTATTTGCAAACCATTACACTCCCAAATGTAGGCAAAAAATATTTTGACGAAGTTTCAGGGTCCTTACCAGGTGGCCTTGGATAAAGTCTTCTGCAATTGTAAAGTTACAATTTCCAGGACTAACTTCAGTAGTCCATATCAGTAGAATTAAACCTTTTCAACGGGCCATATATTCCTTTCCTCAAGTACCAGCGGTGATACCATATACTAGAATAAAAAAGCAAAAGAGTAAAGAAAGACCGCAGAATAGGCCACATGGATTGAGACCAAGGAATACGTAGTTTTTGATGTAGCACATTGATATCAGTTCAATTTTTTCCTCGTTTCATTGACTCATGTAGTGCACTTAGGAACATACGTATTATTGTTTGATTCCCAATTTTTTTCTGAGGAAGGAGGGAGTATGTATAAATTATTTTCTCTAGGTGATGGTGAGGATGACGCCTGGATGGAGTATATCGACTGTTATGATCGTGCTCAACATTGGAGCAGGAGGAACTGTCAACCGGCCTTTACAGAACGGAATTTTCTTCACGCAGCAGCCAGATGTAGTCTTCACGCATCACAAGTGATCGTTGAGACGGACATTCGACACCTGGAAGTCAGAGGGATATAGGAAAAGAATATTATGAACATAAATTCTTCTGTGATAAGCTGAGAGAACACTTGCAGCGAGTGAAAGGTACAATTTCATATGGAGGAGGGGGAGATGGCTGAATGCTGGTGGGAAACTATTAAAAATCGTGTCTGTCACAGCAGATAGTGATGCTGTTTCAAGTACAATAGGCCAAGTGCGAGAAGTAGCGAGACATACAGAAACAATAGTGGACTGGTATACAACAAAAATTACGGGTATGGAGAAATGATTGTTAAACAGAACTAAAACAATGCATACAATAGGAATGGAATAACAGCAGTGCGCTAATAAAACAATAATTACCATAAATACGGACTTAGGTACAACACAGTAGTGTGGGCATAGCTACGCTAATGAGGGAATTACGGTGTAAGTCATACTAGAAAAGAGTTGGAAATTCTACAGTGCTAAGCATAAAAAATACAGCACTACGCGTCTAACACTGGAACAAATTTTGCAAGGACTATTGCAGGTTAAAAAAGGAATTTCCCGCGGGTCTGTAGATTGTTATTTCCATAAATGAAAGCAGTGTAGTATTTTAATATCGTGTTTCAACAGTTAAAGTTTATTCTTATGATACACGTATACATATTTATATGCAATACCCGTAACTAGTTTTAAGTCACAATTTAGCTGTTATACGATACATGCATATCCAGTGGTATGGAGTCTTATTAACAGATGGATTAGATTTTCTGTCAAAGAAGTATTACTCGTATCTAAACAACGCGAAATGAACCTTGTTCTAGCAGCATAAGATTTTCGTAAATGTATTAATGGAATTATTACTATTTGCACTGCATGAGTAATTCAAACGGATCACCGATCATGTGAAGTGCAACTCTTCTTGGAAAAAATGAATGCACAAGAACTTAAGAAGATAATTATGAAGCCACGAAAAAATTTTCAGCAACTCGTCTTTACAGTATAATTTGCCACTCACCTGGACACAAGAACGAAGGCATGTATCTTGTGAAGCAGTATAATGGAAGGACGCTCGAGTATTCATTACATGTCAACAGCCAACAAGGCCAAGCAGCCAGGAAGGCCTCACTTGGAAAGTACAGGGCGCACACTCAACTTTAACAAAGTCTATCAACAAGAATAGAATTTATGAATTAAAATCTTGTTCATGACGCGTTGTAAATCACAGGAGATACGAATGTTGTGTCACAACTCAGGTTGTAATTATTGCAAAAAGACCAAACACAGGGCGGAGGTGTGCAAAACGAAGCGCCAGTGACATAAAGAGGAGACTCTTCACCATATGGCAATATTTAACAGTAAAAAGTCAGGCACCGTTAAGTATTTTTTGGAACAATCTCCTAAGGTAAAACAGCGATCAGTAAAATCATATTAAAATTATTTCAGTGAAACAGTCTTGATCGCGTGTGGGTTAAATATTTCGTTTGTTGATCTGTTTAACTTTTTTATTAGACCATAAACCATTTTTTACTCTGTGAACAAGAGTGTTGTTTACAGAGTAAAATATGGCCTGATGATGCTCTATTAAATGAGCGAAACCGGTCACGAAATGAAATATACAATACACATGCGATGGGGACTGTTTCACAGAAATGATTTAATATAAAGTGCAGTTAATAAAAAAATGTGCCAATTTGTGCAGAAACTTTCTCATAAATTCCGCCTTCGCTGGCAATAACACGTCGTTAACGTACCTCTTAGAATTATCAAAGTATAGATCAATTTTCGGACTGACACAAGGTCATCGTTTTCAACTGTTAACCTGCAGGCGTACCGAAAATTAAGAGTGCCAAAATAACAGATTTTCAAAATTCGCTGATCAGTTACACGAATAAGGAGTTCCCAATAAAAGGACAATTTTCACTAGATATTTCGTACGAACAATTTACGAAACGGTCTACATTCATAGTTGTAAATTCAAATAAAGCGACGAATGTACTAGCTCTGGACTTTTCCAGCGGGTTAGGGCTTCACTGATCGCAAGGGAGAGAATGAAATTTAATCTGGGGTTCCGGATGGAATGTTAACACCGTTGTTTAAAGAATACAATGATTTTTTTCCCATACAACAAGAATATCAAATGTTACAAGGCACACGTTACGCTGAAGCAGAATGTGGTGCCAGGATTTTGCAAAGCATGCAACATCCTTTTTGCTTTAAAAGATAAAGTAAAGCCGGAACTAGACCGTCTTGAACAGAATGAGATTATCAAAGCCACAAAAAGTAGCCAACGGGCAACGTCTATCGTAGCTATATAGAAACTGATAGCCTGTCGTCACAACTACGGAGATTAAAGCAGTGGTTAGTATTCAGTCTAGTGTTGATTCATGTCTTACTCCCAAGCCGGAAGAAAAGATGTTGAAATTAGCTGGTGATGTGTACTTTGCAAAGCTGGATGTCAAACAGTCTCGTTTTCAGTCCCTTTGGATGAAGATACACAGAGATTTCATGGTGATAAATATTCCACTTGATCTCTGCTGTTATAAACAGTTACCTTACCGAGTGGCCAGTGCACCGAGTTTGTTCCACCACTATTTAGAAGAACTAATTTGCAAAGCTCAGGATTCTGTTAACTACCTTAACTGCGTAACTGGCTGACGCACACTACCACAGAAAGTGCTACTAAGACTGACTCTATTAAAAACCTTCCTGCTCCCACCGATGTCAAGCAGTTAGGTTCCTTACTAAGACAACTAAATTATCACCAGAAGTTTCTCCATTACACACGTTCCATCACTGAATCACTGCTCAAATTGTTTCGATAAGGCACCAAATGGAAGTGGAACAGTGAACACAAACGTGCATTTAACAAATTAAAACAGTCACTGCTTGACGCCAAATGTCTTGCGACATATGATCTCGACAAAGATGCTCACAGGTGCTGTGGAAGCTTCAGACTGTGTTATAGGTGCCCTTCTGTTATATTGTCATGATGGTTCTGAACGACTAATTGCGTTCGCTTCAAATACTCGGGAGTACCACAAAGAAATTAGAGTCACCTCGAGAAACAGTGTCTCGTGATTATACTTGAGATCAAGAAATTTCATGATTTCACAAAGCATTTTTTCCTGTCTTTGGATGGAATGGGCAGCGCGACCTTATCAGCGCTGGCGCTACGTCTGTCGGATTGCGACTATAAATTTATATTCACGTTTGCGTCACAACAAGTGAGCACTGATTTGAATTCCCAATTAGCAATAGGACAAGACAAAAAGTTTGACTGTCTAGTAAATATTTGGCTGAATGCTGCTTATGTCAAAAATACATGTCAGCTCCACCTCGATAATATTTACAGAGGCCAAAAGCATCACATATGCATACTGTTTTTGCGGAACCATTACTCGAACGCTTCTGCCTCATCCTCATCGGGGCTTCCTCAAAATTTCCTTTTCGATGTCTATGTGGTCGATGTCTTCAAACAGACTATTCAGAATAAGGTCTTTTCTATTTAAAGTTTGCAAAATCTGTATTCACTGACAGAGGCATACATGTTTCTTCTCAGAAATGTAAACTGTCTCGTGGAACCAACGGCATTTTACACTTCAGGAATGCACTGTTTCATCGTGACACCAACAGACTCTAGTTCAACAGCACAATAAAGGGAAAGCTTTACTGATCATTCTCCTTCTGCATAGAGACACTCCACACGGTTTACAGTTCCCAACGAAGAAAATTCCCGGACGACCATATCGAACATTAATATCGATATCAAAGCCAGTCGTGCATCCAGACGCCGAGCTTCAACAATAGTCCAAAAAACAATTTTTAAACTTCATGATCCGGTACTCATTTCAATATAGAAGTATGGGAAACGGCATAGAAGGTATCAGCTATAAAAATAGAACAAATCGGTAACGCTATGTTTAACATTAAATGTTTACGTGGAATTACGACGTACCATAACAATCAAATGGCGCTCTCCTAGGCTTTTGCAGAATCGTAAGATCTGTACGCAGCCAGCCGTCTGAGGCAACTCCCTATGCAGGCGGCAGCCGCCACCTCCAGCGCTGCTGCAGCATGCCCAGCTACATTCGGCCTGCGACGAACAGATGGAAGTGGGCGTCGCGGATCCCACGTCAGAGCAGCCTACAGACGTCGACATGGCATACTCTTGACCGGTCGCCCTATCACTGCGGCTTTGCGTGGATTTTCCATGGAGCTGCGGGCGATTTCCAGGGTAAGCAATAAAAGCGACGCACCAAATACTCCCATTGACAAGCAAGGAAGCGGGACCCTTACGAAGCTAGCCGGAAACTTATTATTTCTTAGAGTGTTGCCACATTTCTGTTGTAGTTCCACACTGTCAAATACGCGTGCAATCATCCACCTGTAAGGGACTAAAACTTTAAGGAACTGCTACCGTGGCTCAATTGACTCCAGCTTTTATTTATTACATTCACAACAAACGTGCACAACAACATTTTTAACTTAATTTAGAATAGGGTTTTAACAGAAGTAGAGTGAGTATGATACTGAAATTGTTAAGCTACTTTGGTGGACCAAGATGATTTATTTATGGTTTTGAAAACACAGTCAATCTACAAATGATTAACAAAGTCAAAATTAATGCCACAGTATATCTTCAGTCTCATAGATTCTACACTCAGAGTTGAATAATCGTTTGGTTGTCAGTATCTCCAGTAGTTTTAGAAATCCCTAAGAAATGTGGTGTATGTCTTCTGCTGTATTTGGTCACAAATATTCCAAAGCTTTGTCGAACTCTATTGTCTTGGCCCGCCTGTGTGATCCAAATCTCTACCCAATTCTTCTTCTTTGACATTAGACGGATTTCTGTGTGGAAACTGATTGAGAAGGTCGGTATGCAGTGTTTCGTTTTACATCGCATTAACGTAGCGTAATTATCATTTGTATTACTGCCTAGTAATATCCAATGTCACTCTTCATCTTAGAGAATTTGTGTAACCACATTCGTCGTTACCTGAATGACATCATTCAAGGGCGTTGGATTGGAAGAGGAGAAGCAGAAGATGAACTTCATGGGCGCGGCCTCCCAGGCCTCCAGACCTCACATCTTGTGACTTTTTTCAGTGGGGGTACGTGAAAGGCCGCGATTTTATCCCCCCTGTGCTAGAGATGAAAGTCTGCGATATCGCTTTGTTGAAGCTGTGAATTCGATAACAAGAGACTAGCTAGTTCGTGTGTGGCAGGAAATGAGCCACAGTTTTGATAAATGTCTTCTAACACATGCTGCTCACAGTGAATGCATACGAATTTGAACTTTTCTCTTTCCAGGAACGTTGGAATTGTTTTTCTGTCTTTCGCAGTTTGGAAGCAATAAATATCTGAAATATATCCCTCCCTTTTAATAGACATGTACTTTGGTCTTTCTTCGATTTACTCTCAATCCATATTTTACACTAATTAGACTGTTTATTTCATTCAGCAGCTCCTGTAATTCATTATTATTTCCACCGAGGATAGTAATGTCTTCAGCGAATCCTAACATTTGAAAGCCTTTCATATTGAATGTTGACCTCACTCTTGAAACTTTCTTTTGTTGACGTCATCGTTACTTTGATAGAAAGATTGAACACAAAGGACGAAAAACGACATCCTTGTCTTACACCCTTGTAATCAGAGAACTTCATTCTTGGCCTTCCAGTCTCACAGTTCCCTATCGGTTCTTCACCATTTTGTATCACACCTGTCTCTCTCTATAGCGTACCCCACTTTTCTCAAAATCCCAAACATCTTGCACTAGATTACATGGTTGAACGCTTTTTCTAGGTCGACAAATCCTATGAACGTGTCTTGATTTGTATTTAGTCCCGCTTCCACTATAATCAACCACAACGTCAGAAGAGCCTCTCTGGTGCCTTTACCTTTCACAAAGCCAAACTGATCGTCATCTAACATATATTCAATTTTGTTTTCTATTCTTCTGTATATTATTCTTGTCAGCAACTTCAATGCATGAGCTATTAAGCTGATCCTGTGGTTCTCGCACTCATTGCCTCTTGCTACCTTAGGGAATATGTGGATGATGATTTTCCGAAAGTCTGACGCTATATCACTAGTCTCATTACACACCAACGCGGGTAGTCATTTTGTTGCCACTTACTCAAGTGATTTTGGAAATTCTGATTGGATGTTATCTACCCCTTGTGCCTGATTTGGTATTAATTCGCCCAAAGTTCTTTTAGACTGTGATTTTAATACTGGATCCCCTATCTCGACTCTCGTTTCCTTTTCGGTCACGTCATCAGACAGGCCCTCCCCCTCACCCACGTTCCATCTATCCGCTATATCCTCTGCATTTAACAGTGGTATTCCCAATCCACCTTGCTTTTAAATTCAACAAAGACTGTTTTGACTTTTCTATATGCTCACTCAGTTTTTCCGGCAGTCATTTTTTATTCAGTTTCTTTAGCCTCCCTGCACTTCCTATTTATTTCATTCCGTAAAAGACCTGTATTAATGTATTCCTTAAATTCCTTGAACATTTCATTTAATTCCTCCTTTCGTTGATCAACTTAAGTATTTCTTCTATTACCCATGGTTTCTTCGCAGTTATCTTTCTTCTGTCTGTCTTTTGTTTCTACTTCTGTAACTCCCTTTTTTAGAGTTGTCTGTACCTCATCATCTGACCTGCCTACTATTCATTATCTTGTTATCCATAGCCCGGGATGACTTCAAGCGTATCTTATGATTCCTTAGTATTTCCGAATCCCACTTGTTTACGCATTGTTTCTTCTTGACTAGTGTCTTAAACTTCAGACTACTCTTCATAAGTGCAAAATTGTGATCTCAGATTATATCTGCTCCTAGGTATACCTTCTAATCCAATACCTGCTTTCCGAATCTCTGCCAGACTATGACCTAATATGACAGGCACTTCCCGTATCTCCCGGTCGATTCCCAGTATACCTCCAACTCTGGTGTTTCTAGAATACAGCGTTCGCTATTACTTGCAGAAATTTATTGCATATCTCCATCAGTCTTTATCCTCTGTCATTCCTACTACTAAGCTCATGTTCTCCCTAACTCTATCCTCTACTCCTTCCCCTGCAACCGCATTCGAATCACGCATGACTGTTAGCTTCTCATCTCGCTTTATGTATTGAAAACCCCGTTGAATATCCGCGCGTACTTTCGCTATGCCTTCATCTTTTGCTTAACACATCAGTATTTATACCTGAACTAACATTGTCGGCAGTGGTTTGCTGTTGATTCTGATGAAAAAAATCATGTCACTGAACTGTTCACAATATCTCAGTCTCTGCCCTACCTTTCTATTCGTAACAAATCCTGCTCCCGTTATACGATGTTCTGCTGCTGTTGATATTACCCTAAACTCGTCTGACCAGAAATCCTTGTCTTCTTTACGTTTCGCTTTACTGACCCCCACTATATGTAGACTGCACCATAGCATTCCTCTTTTCAGGTTTTCTACATTTCCTCCCACGTTCAGTCTTCTGACATTACGTGCACCAGCTCGTTGACCGTTACCCTTTAGTTAGTTATTCAATCTTTTTCTCACGCTCACCTCGTCCTTGCCAGTCCCCTCACGGAAGTTACGAGTCAAAGACATTACCATTTCACATATTTCTGTGGCCTGACTATCTACTTGTCAAAGTTGAATTATTAAAAAAATCAAAGATCCCCATACTTGATGCCGCCACCTTTAACCCCTCCATAAAATAATTAACTATCTCCCTTCACGCATTGCCCCTAATTATTCCCAAAAATTCTCCCAAGACGATATCAGCCTCAGTCCTCTAATTTTTCTTAATATTTTACTTGATTATAATTAGTTATTGTGGGCAAATGAAAATACTATAAAACCTAACGTTACAACAAAGTGATATTCAAATTATAAAAAATAACATTTGTACATTACTTGTGCAACGTCTGTTTTTAAAGGCACATTTGCATGCTTAGCTTTTATTAGCATAAAACGTAACTATAAGTAATTAAAGAAATAATTTGAGCCACAGATAAAGTCCACGACTGCATAAATATTGTATACAGCCTCTGGAAACGTTTGAAGATTTTTGATCGTCATATCATTAGAACAACAGGCACATTTTTTTTTCTAGGTATTGTCCAGATTGGACCCATTTTGGCACACTGCCATTAATACTACATTATTTTATTAATACATTCATGAGTTGCAACCAAACGACACCCGTAATCTCATAATGTGTCTACTTTATATTGTGTTTTTATTTCAGAATATACCGTATGTTGTTTTATTTTGTATCTTTAGTCATTGTAGGATTATTGGGCGACTTCGCATGGCACAAGGTTCCGTACCGTTAAGCAACAAGTCGTCCAGCTTGATCCACCGTCGTCTTTGACTGCTGTCTTTTCACGAAGTCTGATTTAACACAGAGAGAAGATATCGGTTAAAAATACATGAAAGGAACTTTAACAAAAATTCCATGCTCAAGCGGCGAGAGTGTGTATGAAATTTTTGGTATTCGTTACTATAATTCATTGTATTTTCTCGATCCAGTTATGAATATCCCAAAAAATTGCTGCTTAGAGCCTGGACGCATTGTTTTATATATTATGTTGTCCTCCTTTTGTTACCTGTTTATCGGCAAATAAAAACTGAATAAGAGGCCGGACAACATTGAAGTAAGACGAATTGTATGTCGACATCTTAAATTACGTTGCAATCGCCGATACAAGGTCAGGCACCGCATCTTTACATCAGCAACCTTGCCCAAGGGCTTTGTATTATCGTAGGTTGCTTGGTGGATCCATCACAATTTGCCGTTTCCGTAGCACTGATTTGAAAAATTATTTCCATTAGTCATACAGTACAACGATACAGTTTTATCAGTTCACAATGTGGCCTACTTTAGTTCTGTGCGACGTAATATGGCGTGCAGCCATTAGTGTTCCTTAATACCACTATTACTTACGACCATTACTTTCTTGTTCAGACATTGTGGCACAGTGAGATTAATTTTTACATTTATTCTGATTGCACATACGAGTTTAAATTTTTATTCTGTCATACATTACGTGTGGCATGGTACTGACCAGAAATCAATTAGCAAAGATGGAGAACCCGAGACGGCAAACATAGACACAATCCGACTCTGACATGCCGTTAAATAACGAAAGTGACGTTACAGTTGACTCGACTACTAACGAGCGACATATTATTGAATATTCTGGTGACGTAGACATAGAAAATAGACAGTTCACGAGTAATGTACCTACATCTTATTCCGAACCCATTTTGGTGTCTGACATGTCTAACGACGTGGCGGGGGCGGAAAAGTTGCACGTCACCAGTATTGCCAGAATGTTCGATGCTATGATGAATCAAATGACACAACATAAATAGGACATGTGACGCCTCATCCTGTGGCTTAGGCTGTTGTTTGTGTTTGTTTCAAGTTGTAAAGGGGAGGACAAGAACATGTGAAAATTATTAATTTTGTGAGCCGCACACTTAGTGAATGTGAACGCATTTACTCTACCACAGTACTCGAAACACTCACCATGGTTTTGGCCTTTAAGAAATTCAATTACTGTTAGTATGGTAAGCACACTAAAATTTATACTGAACACCCAGCTCTCACATATATCTTAACTTGTAAGCTAGTACATCAAAGGTTATCTTTGCAAAACTATTTCTTTGAAATTGTATGAATTCAGGGTGAAGGCAACATCATTGCCGACGCTTTGTCTCGTCTGACTCAAGGCTTGAATGAGTGTAACTCTGACCTGGAGAGTGTGAATGATTACCGAATACTTCTTATGCAGGATAAGCTATATCACCAGTGTTATATCGACTTATGTAGAAAGATGTCAACGTTGCCGAAATCTGATCCTCACTGGAAGTGAGGAAGTTTTACTCACAAATCAACCTCACCATCCTGTGTCCAAACGATATTTGGTACATAATGATGTGTTTTTCTTTTTTTTTATCGCCGTCATCCTCAAGCCACTACTTCGTGTGTTTGTATTCCTAAGGAATCTGAGCCCAATCTAATTTGGCTCACTCATTTTATTTGGGGTCATTATGGTACCAAGAACTGCCTAGCAAAGCTTAGTGCCTACTTTTACTTTAGCAATATGGGATGTAAGATACACAGTGTACTCAAAATATGTGCGATTTGTCAAAAATCTAAACCGCTTAACTTGCCTACGAAGACTGATTTGCATTCTATTCTACCCAGTAAACTTCTATAAATTGTAAGTTCTTATATAAGCTTCTACAAGCAATGGTGGTGTGAAATATATTCTTACATTTTACGATGTATGCTCTATGTGCGTTAAACTGTATGCTATAAGATATGCCACTGCCACTGCCATCATTCGTTATTTGTCATGTGACTGCATTCCTCACGTGGGAAAACCAAAAGCTATTTTCTCCGACAATGCTGCTTACTATACTGGGTACAAGTGGCGTAAATTTCTCAAAGTCAATAGTACTAAGAGTACTTTTATCTCAAGGTACGGTCCACAGTGAAATCCCAATGCACGTGTGGTCCATGGGTTTAACAGATTTATGAGAATCTATATTTCTACCAAACATACCAGTTGGGTAACGTATTTGTCTTTATTTGAAGAGGTACACAACAATTTCAATGTTTATGAAACTCCGTACACTCCTAATGAGCTCTTGTTCGATCGCAAAGAAGACAACGATTGGACAACGTCATTACCAAAACTTTCTTTTCAACAGCGTGAAGTAGCGTCTGCTGTACGACGGTCCTTCCGTTGTTGTCAGACTTCCGCATCCTGGTGTGTGTCTGCTGCAGTATTCTATGGCTATTTGCTCTCCGTCATCTTATAGTATACCATGCTCAACAGCAAACACATCTATGGACGATGCTAAAGTTATACACAACTATTAAATACACGTACCTCACAGTGCTTGTACACTGGAGCTGCGAAGTATAAGAGCTTTATTTCAGCTGTTCTTGTCAGCAGCAGAAGGAGAAAGAACAGATGCGTCTTCGTCGAATACTTATAGTAGCCACTTACAATTTTAAAGCAAATTTTATACCAACTTTTATACAGGTGTGAAGAAGATATATTTTCAGCCTACGAAATTGACCATCTGCACCTCAGTCTTCGACTACTAACGACTGATTGAGTTGAATACTTAATCATTCTACACCCTTACACTATCACCTTGAAACTGATTGGACATGCATCCCACAGTTGAACACGAGTAGCTAAGGCCATGCTTAAACTGCACACTTACACTCAAGTCGCGAGTACTTTTTGTGCTTGATGTTAGTTCATTGCTTTTGTTACTTTCTTACTTGTAGGTGTGCGCTTGGTCTTATTGCTGGTGTGGGATGTCGTGTCTAATCCTCCTCTGTTACAGGTGACATCATTTGATCTAAACTTGTAATGACTGTGAATATAGTAAATATTGTAAACTTACATACAGGGTGTTACAAAAAGGTACGGCCAAACTCTCAGGATACATTCCTCACACACAAATAAAGAAAACATGTTATGTGGACATGTGTCCGGAAACGCTTAATTTCCATGTTAGAGCTCATTTTAATTTCGTCAGTATGTACTGTACCTCCTCGATTCACCACCAGTTGGCCCAATTGAAGGAAGGTAATGTTGACTTTGGTGCTTGTGTTGACATGCGACTCATTGCTCCACAGTACTAGCATCAAGCACATCAGTACGTAGCATAAACAGATTAGTTTCATCACGAACGTGGTTTTGCAGTCAGTGCCATGTTTACAAATGCGGAGTTGGCAGATGCCCATTTGATGTATGGATTAGCACGGGGCAATAGCCTTGGCGCGGTACGTTTGTATCGAGACAGATTTCCAGAACTAAGGTGTCCCGACAGGAACACATTCGAAGCAATTGATCAGCGTCTTACGGAGCACGGAACATTGCAGCCTAAGTCTCGCGACTGGGGAAGACCTAGAACGACGAGGACACCTGCAATGGACGAGGCAGTTCTTCGTGCAGTTGACGATAATCCTAATGTCAGCGTCAGAGAAGTTGCTGCTGTACAAGGTAACGTTGACCACGTCACTGTATGGAGAGTGCTACGGGAGAACCAGTTGTTTCCGTACCATGTAGAGCGTGTGCAGGCACTATCAGCAGCTCATTGGCCTCCACGGGTACACTTCTGCAAATGGTTCATCCAGCAATGTGTCAATCCTCATTTCAGTACAAACGTTCTCTTTACGGATGAGGCTTCATTCCAACGTGATCAAATGCTAAATTTTCACAATCAACATGTGCGGACTGACGAGAATCCGCACGCAACTGTGCAATCACGTCATCAACACAGATTTACTGTGAACGTTTGGGCAGGCATTGTTGGTGATGTCTTGATTGGGCCCCAAGTTCTTCCGCCTACGCTCAATGGAGCACGTTATCGTGATTTCATACTGGACACACTACCTGTGTTGCTAGAACATGTGCCTTTACAAGTACGACACAACATGTTGTTCATGCACGATGGAGCTCCTGCACATTTCAGTCGAAGTGTTCGTACGCTTCTCAACAACAGATTCGGTGACCGATGGATTGGTAGAGGCGGACTAATTCCATGGCCTCCATGCTCTCCTGACCTCAACCCTCTTTACTTTCATTTACGGGGGCATTTGAAAGCTCTTGTCTATGCAACCCCGGTACCAAATGTAGAGACTCTTCGTGCTCGTATTGTGGACGGCTGTGATAGAATACGCCATTCTCCAGGGCTGCATCAGCGCATCAGGAATTCCATGCGACGGAGGATGGACGCATGTATCCTCGCTAACGGAGGACATTTTGAACATTTCCTGTAACAAAGTGTTTGAAGTCACGCTGGTACGTTCTATTGCTGTGTATTTCCATTCCATGATTAATATGATTTGAAGGGAGGTAATAAAATGTGCTCTAACATGGAAAGTAAGCGTTTCCGGACACATATCCACATAAAATATTTTCTTTCTTTGTGTGTGAAGAATGTTTCCTGAAAGTTTGTCCATACCTTTTTGTAACACCCTGTATAGCTATGTGAAGAATATTTCTACGTGACCAATCATATTTGTGTTAAGGAAAGAGAAATATGTTTCTATGTTTATGTAAAGCCAATATGTAATATGTTTGTATGTATCTGTACCTGTGAAAGAGCCTATATGTAACATGTTACTAGGTATTTATCCGTATTTAGGTTCAAAAATGGTACAAATGGTTCTGAGCGCTATGGGAGTTAGCTTACAAGGAACGTAGCTTATAAGGAACTACTTAAACCTAACAAACCTAAGGACATCGCACACATCCATGCCCGCGGCAGGATTCGAACCTGCGAACGTAGCGGTCGCTCGGTTCCAAACTGTGGCGCCTAGAACCGCTCGGTCAACTCGGCCGGCCGTATTTAGGTGAAGCTAAATAATGTATGCTCACTTGCATATAGAATCTGTACATGTTACATGTGCCCATACAGGAAAAGTTATCAGACTTGCATAACCTGAAACTATTTGTGGACGTTTACTACATATCGCTGAACTTGTAACTACGAGGAAACAGGATTGCAAATCCGCATAATCGAGAAAAACTAATCATGATATATTGCTATACATATACAGGGTGGTCCATTGATATTGACCGGGCCAAATATCTCACGAAATAAGCGTCAAACGAAAAAACTACAAAGAACGAAACATGTCTAGCTTGATTGGGGGAAACCAGATGGCGCTATGGTTGGCCCGCCAGGTGGCGCTTCCATAGATCAAACGAATATCAACTGCATTTTTAAAAAATAGTAGGTACCCCCATTTTTTATCTCATATTCGTGTAGTACGTAAAGAAATATGAATGTTTTTGTTGGACCACTTTTTTCGCGTTGTGATAGATGTTACTGTAATAGTCACAAATATACGGCTCACAATTTTAGACGAACAGTTGGTAACACGTAGGTTTTTTAAAAATTAAAATTCAGAACTTAGGTACGTTTGAACATTTTAATTCGGTTGTTTCAATGCGATACATATACCTTTGTGAACTTATTTCTGAGAACGCATGCTGTTACAGCGTGATTGCCTGTAAATGCCACATTAATGCAATAAATTCTCAAAATGATGTCCGTCAACTTCACAACAATGCAATACGTGTAACGACATTTCTCTCAACAGCGAGTAGTTTGCCTTCCGTAATGTTCGCACATGCATTGACAATGCGCTGACGCATGTTATCAGGCGTTGTCGGTGGATCACGATACAAATATCCTTCAACGTTCCCCGCAGAAAGACATCCGTGGATGTCAAATCCGGTGAATGTGCGGGCCGTGGTATGGTGCTTCGACGACCTATTCACCTGTCATGAAATATGCTATTCAATATCGCTTCAACCGCAAGCGAGCTATGTGCCGGACATCCATCATGTTGGAGGTACATTGCCATTCTGTCATGCAACGAAACATCTTGTTGTAACATCGGTAGAACATTACGTAGGAAATCAGCATACATTGCACCATTTAGATGGCCATCGATAAATTGGGGGCCTAATATCTTTCCTCCCATAATGCCGCACCATACATTAGCCCGAAAAGGTCGCTGATGTTCCACTTGTCGCATCCATCGTGGATTTTCCGTTGCCCAGTAGTGCATATTATGCCGGTTTACGTTACCGCTGTTGGTGAATGACGCTTCGTCGCTAAAGAGAGCGCGTGCAAAAAGTCTGTCATCGTCCTGTAATTTCTCTTGTGCCCAGTGGCAGAACTGTACACGACGTTCAAAGTCGTCGCCATGCAGTTCCTCATTCATACAAATATGGTACGGGTGCAATCGATGTTGTGTAGCATTCTCAACAACGGACGTTTTTGAGATTCCCGATTCTTGCATAGTTTGTCTGCTACTGATGTGCAGATTAGCCGCGACAGGAGCTAAAACACCTACTTGGGCATCATCATTTGCTGCAGGTCGTGGTTGACGTTTCACATATGGGTGAACACTTCCTGTTTCCTTAAATAACGTAACTATCCAGCGAACGGTCCGGACACTTGGATGATGTCGTCCAGGACACCGAGCAGCACACATAGCACACGCCCGTTGGGCATTTTGATCACAATAGCCATAGATCAACACGATATCGACCTTTTCCGCACTTAGTAAACTGACCATTTCAACACCAAGCGTCCGCACTGACGTAATGTTACGTGATACCACGTACTTATACGTTTGTGACTATTACAGTGCCATCTATCACAAAGCGAAAAAAGTGGTCCAACTGAAACATTCATATTTCTTTATGTACTACACAAATATGTAATAAAAATGGGGGTTCCTGCAGTAAAAAAAAACAACCTCTGTTGATATCCGTTTGATCTATGGCAGCGTTATCTAGCCGGCCAACAATAGCGCCATCTGGTTTCGGCCTTAAAGCTAGATAAGTTTGGTTTTTTGTAGTTTTTTCGTTTGATGCCTATTTCGTGAGATATTTGGCCCGGTCACTATCAATGGACCACTCTGTATATAGCTACATAAAAAATATTTGTATGGGATCAATCATACTTGTGTGAAGAAAAGAAAAATATGTTTCTATGTTTATGCAAAGCAAATATGAAATATGTTTGTATGTATTTGTACCGACGCAAAAGCCTAAATGTAACATGTTTCTATGTATTAGTCTGTATTTTTTTTGGGGGGGTCATCAGTCTACTGACTGGTTTGATGCGGCCAGCCACGAATTCCTTTCCTGTGCTAACTCTTCATCTCAGAGTACCACTTGCAACCTACGTCCTCAGTTATTTGATTGACGTATTCCTATCTCTGTCTTCCTCTACAGTTTTTGCCCTCTACAGCTCCCTCGAGTACCATGGAAGTCATTCCCTCATGTCTCAGCATATGTCCTATTATCCTGTCCCTTCTCCTTATCAGTGTTTTCCACATATTCCTTTCCTCTCCGATTCTGCGTAGAACCTCCTCATTCCTTACCTTATCAGTCCACCACCTAATTTTCAACATTCGTCTATAGCACCACATCTCAAATGCTTCGATTTTCTTCTGTTCCAGTTTTCCCACAGTCCATTTACAGTCCACATGCTGTACTCCAGACTTACATCCTCAGAAATTTCTTCCTCAAATTAAGGCCGGTATTTGATATTAGTAGACTTCTCTTGGCCAGAAATGCCTTTTTTGCCATAGCGAGTCTGCTTTCGATGTTTTCCTTGCTCCGTCCGTCATTGGTTATTTTACTGCCTAGGTAGCAGAATTCCTTAACTTCATTGACTTCGTGACCATCAATCCTGATGTTAAGTTTCTCGCTGTTCTCATTTCTACTACTTCTCATTACCTTCGTCTTTCTCCGATTTACTCTCAAACCATACTGTGTACTCATTAGACTGTTCATTCCGTTCAGCAGATCATTTAATTCTTCTTCACTTTCACTCAGGATATCAATGTCATCATCGAATCGTATCATTGATATCCTTTCATCTTGTATTTTAATTCCACTCCTGAACCTTTCTTTTATTTCCATCATTGCTTCCTCGATGTACAGATTGAAGAGTAGGGGCGAAAGGCTACAGCCTTGTCTTACTCCCTTCTTAATACGAGCACTTCGTTCTTGATCGTCCACTCTTATTATTCCCTCTTTGTTGTTGTACATATTGTATATGACCCGCCTCTCCCTATAGCTTACCCCTACTTTTTTCTGAATCTTCAAGAGCTTGCACGATTTTATATTGTCGAACGCTTTTTCCAGGTCGACAAATCCTACGAACGTCTCTTGATTTTGCTTTAGCCTTGCTTCCATTATTATCCGTAACGTCACAATTGCCTCTTTCGTGCCTTTACTTTTCCTAAAGCCAAACTGATCGTCACCTAGCGCATTCTCAATTTTCTTTTCCATTATTCTGTGTATTATTCTTGTAAGCAACTTCGATGCATGAGCTGTTAAGCTGATTGTGCGATAATTCTCGCACTTGTCAGCTCTTGCCGTCTTCGGAATTGTGTGGATGATGTTTTTCCGAAAGTCAGATGGTATGTCGCCAGACTCATAAATTCTACACACCAACGTGAATAGTCGATTTGTTGCCACTTCCCCTAATGTTTTTAGAAATTCTGATGGAATGTTATCTATCCCTTCTGCCTTATTTGACCGTAAGTCCTCCAAAGCTATTTTAAATTCCGATTCTAATACTGGATCCCCTATCTGTTCTAAATCGACTCCTGTTTCTTCTTCTATCACATCAGACAAATCTTCACCCTCATAGAGGCTTTCAATGTATTCTTTCCACCTATCTGCTCTCTCCTCTGCATTTAACAGTGGAATTCCCGTTGCACTCTTAATGTTACCACCGTTGCTTTTAATGTCACCAAAGGTTGTTTGGACTTTCCTGTATGCTGAGTCCGTCCTTCCGACAATCATATCTTTTTCGATGTCTTCACATTTTTCCTGCAGCCATTTCGTCATAGCTTCCCTGCACTTTCTATTTATTTCATTCCTCAGCGACTTGTGTTTCTGTATTCCTGATTTTCCCGGAACATGTTTGTACTTCCTCCTTTCATCAATCAACTGAACTATTTCTTCTGTTACCCATAGTTTCTTCGCAGCTACCTTCTTTGTACCTATGTTTTCCTTCCCAACTTTTGTGATGGCCCTTTTTAGAGACGTCCATTCTGTAGTTAGGTAACGCTAAACGATATACGCTCACTTGTATATAGTACCTGTACTTGTTACATGTGAGCATATGGGAAAAGTTAAGAGACTGGCATAACCTGAAACTATTTGTGGACGTGTACTACACGTCGCTGAACTTGCAACTACGGGAAAACTGGTGTGCAAAACCGCAAAGCCGGCCGGGGTGACGGAGCGGTTCTAGGCGCTACAGTCTGAAACCAAGCGACCGCTACGGCCGCAAGTTCGAATCTTGCTTCTGCCATGGATGTGTGTGATGTCCTTAGGTTAGTTAGGTTTAAGTAGTTCTACGTTCTAGGGGACTGATGACTTCGATGTTAAGTCCCATCGTGCTCTGAGCCATTTGAACCATTTGAAAACAGAGTAATTGAGAAAGACTATTCATGATATATTGCTATGTATATAGACGCGATGAACTGTTTTAAATTTGTTTACAAACTGTTAATGTAAAGTCGTGTTACGAATTGTTTGCGTAAAGACTTGACAACGGACATCTGTTCTACTTCACAACTACTTGCGTACGAATATTTGTATATCGCCTCGCAGTCTGAGTACGTGAAAGAACTTTCATAGTGAAGTGCTCCGACATTATTGAGTGCATCGCAAATTGACATTTACTGCGATGCATCTCTGTATATCTGCATATCTGCAAGTCTGAATACCAAGAACTGGCTCACTACTGCACCTACGGTCGCTTTGCTCCAAAACGATGAAGACCACTCGACGGGCTGAGGAATTTTGAAGTGTCCTCAGGGAGGAGAATGTTCTCGGAAATGCTGGACACTCTTACCCGGTCTAAACGAGGATCGACGGCAGCGTCGTGCCGTCTGAGGTCCTGCTTCCAAGCCTTCACCAACTTATGCTGTGGAATGGGAATCCACAAGTCTTCTATCAGGCGATATACGACCTAGGGCAAAAAACGTAGACTAAATAAACAGTGTAACGAGTGAAAAAATATAAACTGTGCTACGAGTGTTAGCGCACACGCATCTGTATCAAAACTGCCAACTGTAACATTTAATTGCCATAAACAATGCTCACATTTATAATGTTATCATTTGTTTTCGTTTCATGGAACTGTGAACGACGACTCGTCGTGAAAAGACGTTATGTCTGAAACAAAAAGTCTTTCAAGCGCAATACTGTGCGAAGGAGACTATCAGCAATAAGAATTTGTAATTTTACGTTAAAGAATGTTGTATCTTTAGGATTTTGTACCTGTTTTACATGTTAATCAACATTTGAGAAATGCATGGCCGGCCGGAGTGGCCGTGCGGTTCTAGGCGCTACAGTCTGGAATCGAGCGACCGCTACGGTCGCAGGTTCGAATCCTGCCTCGGGCATGGATGTGTGTGATGTCGTTAGGTTAGTTAGGTTTACGTAGTTGTAAGTTCTAGGGGACTGATGACCTCACACAGTGCTCACTGCCATTTGAATTTTTTTTTTAAAAATCCATGAAGATAAATGTTGTCTCTGCGACGTCTTGTGTACGTGAATACACGGACTGAGTATAAACTGTGTGGTGTCGTGTGATGAACTCGCTTCGCAACGCCCGCGACAGTACTGAACTTAACGCGACCGCGAATGCGCGGTAGGCGCAATACCAACATGAAACTGTTATAGGCGTACGCGCCACATTCAAATACTGAAAATCTGTTTTATATAAACATTATGTTAAGATATGTGTGTTATATATATGTATGTGTATTTGTAGCGCCGGTCGCGGTGGCCGAGCGGTTCTTGGCGCTTTCGTCCGGAACCGCTTGACCGCTATGTTCAGAGGATCGAATCCTGCCTCGGGCATGGATGTGTGTGATGTCGTTAGGTTTAATTAGTTCTATGTTCTAGGGGACTGATGACCTCTGATGTTAAGTTCCATAGTGCTCAGAGCCATTTGAACCATTTTGAACCTGGTATCGGCGGATAAATAGGACATTGCCTGTGTTGTCAAGAAGTCCTTCAAACATGCATGCATGTCCTGAAGAACAGTCAGTGGAGCGACTACAGGCGTTATGAAATACATGGAATGTATTCGCACTTGCGTATATGAACCACTATAGGCTGTATGTTGAGAAGACAAATGTCATGTCTGGCGATGTGTACATATACAGATGGCGGAAATATCACGTACACAAGGTATAAAAGGGCAGTACAATGGCGCAGCTGTCATTTGTACTCAGGTGATGCAAGTGCAGAGGTTTACTTCTCGATTCTGTCCGCACGCCTTAAATTGACAGACCGAACGCGAAATGGTAGTTGGAGCTAGACGCTTGGGACATAGCATTTCGGAAATCATAAGGGAATACAATATTCCGAGATCCTCAGCGTGAAGAGTGTGCCGAGAATACAAAATACCAGGCTTTAGCCCTCATCACTGACAACGCGGTGACCGACTGCTTTCTCTTACCGACCGAGAGCCGCGATGTTTGCGTAGTGTTAACACAGAAGCAGCATCACATGAAATAACCGCAGAAATCAATGTGGGACGTACAGTGTCCGTCAGGACGATGCCACGAAATTTGGCATTAATGGGCTATGGCAACAGACGACGGACGAGAGTGCCGTTTCTAACAGTGTAACGTCATCGTCAGCGTCTCTCTTGGGCACGTGACAATGTCGGTTGGGCCCTACATGATTGGGATACTGTAGCCACGTTAGATGACTCGTGGTTTCAGGTGGCAAGAGCTGATGGTAAGGTTCGAGTGTGGCGCAGACCCCACAAAGCCATCCATGTACTGAAGTTCCAACAAGACACTGTGCAAGTTGGTGGTGACTCCACAACGGTGTGGACTGTGCACACATGAGGTGCACTGGGTCCTCTGGTCTACCGGGATCGATCACTGACTGGAAATAGTTGCGTTCGGCTATTTGGAGACCATTGACAGTCATTCATGGACTTTGTGTTCCCATACAACGATGGAATTTTTATGGATGACAATGCTGTGTTTTAACGGTCCAC
Organism: Schistocerca gregaria; assembly: GCF_023897955.1. NCBI lineage: Eukaryota > Metazoa > Arthropoda > Insecta > Orthoptera > Acrididae > Schistocerca > Schistocerca gregaria. Next base: position 603,459,564 of record NC_064923.1, on the reverse strand, counting down.
AACTGTGCGCTACTGGTTTGAAGAACATTCTAGACAGTTCAAGCAAATGGTTTGATCACCAATAACTCCTTACATGTACACCATAGCACATTTATGGGACATTATCGAGGGGTCAGTTCGTGCACAAAATCGTGAATCGGCAACACTTTCGTAGTTATGGACGGCTGTAGAGGCTGCATGGCTCAGTATTTCTGCAGGGGACCACCAACGACTTGTTGAGTGCATATCACGTCGATTTGCTGCATTACACTAGGCAAAAGGAGGTCCGACACGATATTAAGAGGCATCTCATTACTTTCGTCACCTCATTGTACTCTGGAATGATGACAGTGAAAATTTGTGTCGGATCAAGACACAAGCTCGGATTTCCCGCTTTACGCAAGCGTCGCCTTAACCGCTTTGCCTATCCGCGCACGTTTGTCGGCTAGACCCAAACTTCCTTAAGTCGTCTTTCATGCATCAAGACCTGCACCTGTACACATTATGTTATTTCTGTGCAGGGGGGAGGCTTTATAATTGAAAATGCTTGCCGGATATCGACGGATAAATACGATATTGCAGAGCCTTTGTTGTCAAGTGGATACAGAACAAGAAAGGTCTAATGAACTTATGTTTGTAAATGCATGCTTTCTATGCCGGAGACCATTTAATCAATCATACGTTGTTACAGAGACTGCGGTGTAATACACGCTGTTGCATCAAGTCACATTTACAGTATGTATGGTTTCCTCCTAGAGGATGGTACTGTTCCCCATACGTTAAGCCCTAGAGCCCGCTCCTGCCATAGTAATTCGTAATGTTGTGTCCGATTCACTTCTCTTGCTGACTCACCTTGTAGCGGACGTGATACAGTGTTGTACACAATGGTTCCCTAGTCGAAACGAGTGATTACCGTCATCGCGTTTACTTACGATAAGCCAAACGGGTGGCGGCTGCAAGGTTGTATCAGGCCACCTGTCCCCGCAGGCAACAACCACAGCATTCAATATTTGGTACAGTGTTTCGACGTATGACCGAGACAGGGTCATTTCACGTAGAAGGAAATCATGAAGGACGTAGTCGAAATGTTTGACACCTGACTTGGAGGAAAATGTGATTAACATTTTGTAAGGGGACTGCGGTGTCAGTACCAGGCAGTTGGCCCGATAGTAGAGTACAGGCTAAGCAAGACGACCGTTTGGAACATTCTCCATGACAGATCTTATTGCCCTTATCTCCAGCAGCGTGTGCAGGGCTTAATAGCTATAGACTTTCTACATCGGAATCAGGTTTATCACTGGTTTTCTCACCAGGCGACCATGATTCCAGGGTCCGTGTCACCCATGATATTCACATATGAGGCCGCTTTTACACGGAGTGGTATTTTCAGCTTTCATAACAGTCGTCTGTGGGACAGTATGCAGAGCCCTCATGGTATGGTGACAGCAAAACATCAGCTTGGGTGCGGCAGAATGTGTGGGCCGGGATAACTGGCATAAATGTTTTGGAATCAGTCTTCCCTCCATGCAGCTTAGCAGGCCGGAACCATAGGCATTTTTGACTGCTGATTTTGCATCTCCAACTGGAAGAAGTGCCATTACTGATGGGAAGGTTTATGTAGCTGCTTACATGATGGTGCTCCAGCCCACTTCACCGTTAACGTCGGACGAGGAGATACAGTTGAATGGCCTGCTCGTTCACGGGGTCTCAATCCATGCCATTTCCGGTTATGGGTACACCTTAAAAGTGTCGTGGATGCAGAGCCCATTTCAGATATGGAGCCACTGGAGCAGCATATTCATGCTGTCTTTGACACTGTTCAAATTCAACCTGACCGATGTGAATGTGTGAGACAGAACTTGCTATGACGCGTACACTCGTGCGTCGAGGTACATGAAAACCGTTTTCGACTATTACTGTAACTGTAGCTGCATGGTATTAGACTGCAATCACTTCAACAGTGCATGATTGAATAAATGATCTCAAGGATGGAAAGCATGCTTTTCGGGACATAAATTCATTACACCTCTTTTGTTCCGTATCCTCTCTTCGATCAATCCCTAAAGTTTGTACACGGTGGAAAAAATCGCCCTATATGCTTTGTATCATATTTCATATCAACACAGACAGTGCAATATAATGTCTCATAAGTGTTTCTATAATGAGTCAGTGAAGCTGAAGGATAGTGTTAAGAGAAGATGGGAAATGAGTGCTAATGTTTAACCTCTCCTAGGCACTTTGGAATTTGCTCAACTAAGTATGTAGCTCAGACTTTATACATGTAAAAATAAAAAAGCCATCACGTTTGGGTTCCTACTTACCAAACTGCAAAAGATAATTTTTTGGAGATTTGTTGTTTGGATTCGCAAGCGCTGATAGTTTATTAATAATGGTGAACATAGGAATATAAGTATGTAATTCCGGAACAATAATTTTTGTTTAGCTTTGGGACGAGAATAACTTAACTTACTAAGATTATTTCTGCTATCGGGGGAAAGCTGTGAGGCTTCTCTACGTTTCGTGACGTATGACTAATTTCCCTTCGAACACGCGCAGTGCAGTCGTTCTCAAAGATTGAGATGACAAAATAGCAAAGAATATTTAGCAGGTGATTGTCAAGGGGATTAAAATGGGTACAGTGAGCAATGGCATGAATTTACAACAGTAAATACGGCTTGTTTTGCAACCTTGTCGATGTTTTGTAATTGATGTCATGGTATCCTTTTTAATGTGAAATTATTTATTTGCACAAACCACTATTACAACTTCGGCCATGTGACCATTATCATGAGGAAATAATTTTTATTCAGCACATGTCAGAACCTAAAATTTATCAAACATAATCTGTTTCATGGTCAAATGTGTAAATGGGTCTTTAATCATAGCGTTGTTAAGAAATTTTAGGTTAGTAACATCAAATCTGTACCGTGAAATCGTATACATGTTGTCTTCTAGGTAGGCTGTACACTGGTGATGTTTTGATGTGATTCGTGTAAAAGATGTTAACAACATTTTATAGATTGCTGTGCAGTATAATATTACTTTTAGCTTAAAAAATTGCGTAATATTATATTTATCTCTTTTGCTGGAGGTAAGCCTCTACGATGATAAAATGGTGCATAGAAAATTTTTACTTGTGATGATGATTGTATATTCCGCGAACGAGCATCAGATTCCCATCAGACCGACGAGAACGTCGACTGAGGACATTGTTTAGAGGCTAGTGACCGATCTAGAAATTACGCAGTTTGCGTAGTTACATTGTCCGGATACTACAGAAAAGACCGGACGCTGAAATAAAAGTCTGATAAAGTAATAGCCGTTTGAACACTAGTAGCGTTCGGCTGTGACCACCAAACAATTCGTCGGCAACTCTCCTTCATTGCCGCCTGATAAAGTTCTAAAATACAGCATAATTATTTGATATGTGGAATTAATGGAAAAGGAAAGTACAGTCTTAGTTAAAACACAGCTTTTGAAATTAAATTAGCCAAACGTACAGAGCGACACTTAAATCTGTGAAACAGCCATCGAAAATAAACGAGAGAGCTCACAGATCCAGCTATTATATAATCCAAAAACAAATTACGGCGACTGCCTTCAACTTGCTTTACAGTTTCCATACATAAAACATTTATCTAGAAAATTCTTTAGCTGAACAGCAATAAAATAGATTCGTTTCATTAAATCGTGACCTTTTCTCTTTACTTTGCACATTTATTTATACGGAAAAAATGAATCCTTATTGTATTTTAGCCGTAATTAAACGATTGGGGCATATTCTATTAATTATTAAAAAAGCCATCATTTTATTGCTCCCTTGAACTCTTTTCCTTGTTTTGTCTCTAGAAATACAAAACAAGGGTTCGACTGTGGTAAGATTAGTATGCATTCTGTTACAAAGGAGTAGATGAATATGGTATTCCAACAGAATTATTAACAAAATACACTGTCCATTTGACAGTTCTTTAAGAGAAACTGTTTGGTGCATACACTTTAGACTTTACTGTCTTTGTGTACCTGTTTTTTAAAGTTTGCTCAAATACATTGGTCTTTTCGAAAATATTCATAAACTTTTAGTAAATATACTGAAATATAGTACTATAGAGACTTACGTTCTGTCTGAGTTTGTTATCTCTTTTCTCTTGTTTACTGATTTTTATTATTTATTTAAAATAAGAATCTTGCCGCACTTGTCTGTGCCAACGAAATACGCGCGGCGTTCCCGATCGACACATCACAGCACTTTCTCGATTTGGCGCGCTTTATTGAGGAGGCGTGACAGTCGGCTTGTGCAGTGACCTCTGGCAGCGATTCCAGGCAACCCGCTGCTGAGCTAGATGCCGAACGTAGCTGGAACGCTTGTGATCAGTTCTGGCGGCTGGTCACGCCTTCACTCCTGCTTGCTCCATACATAGGACGTCCGGCTGCGGCCGCTGATACATGCAAATCAAAGCAAAGCACTATCACCTCTACAAAAATTAGTACTGTGTCGCAGAGGTGCCCTAGAGAAATATTTGATTAGTACAATGGATTTCACTTTCATTATTGTCTTGCGTGTGTACTATTCTTGCGATCCAGGTCTATCTTATTTATCACTAGTGTATAGTTGGCACCACTGTCTACAGATCATGGCGTATTTTCAAACTAAGTGAGTCGAGTTCTTGACTGACAAACAGTACTCGTTTATGCCTTTTTGTGTACACCACAGGGATTTCAAGAATGTCTCTGCAGAGTCAATGCTTAGAATTTTAACATAAAAAAAGGAAATTCACTCAGTGTATGACTGCAAAGTTTGTGGGCGGCAACAATTAGGCACGCTTTCACACGGTGTTTGCTTATTAACGAAGGCAGTTTTTTTACTTGCCCATTACCTCGCCAATACAATAATATCTTCTGTAAGTTTACTAAGTCACTTTTGTATGCGGATATATGTGTAAATGTCCGTGTACACACCGAAGACACGTCATGTGCACAGAACGTCTCATTGCGTTGGCTGGCGTACACTTCACAACGGTGAGTTTGACAGATGAACTGTTCACTTTATGTAACACTTACCTACTTTATGTATTTTGGATTTCCGAAGTCAGTTGTTTGAATGTCCTATTGCGACCATTTTCCACCAGTTCACGTTCCAATTTTCATTTACAAAAGCACTCAAAAGTAAATGAGTCCCTTTTTCTATCCACATCAGTCTGTTCGCTCCCTGGATTGCATTTACTTCTTGTACAAATTAACTTACAGAGTTTTTACATTTGTCACTCTTACAAGTGCCGTACTTTACATAAATATGTGTCATTCGTGTGGTTTTGGTATGTTAAGCCATGTTTGCTACAATTCGTGGTCTGACGTTTACAACGTTATTTACTTTCCTCATTTTATATTTCATAGATTGAGTATGATTACCCAGGTTATCGTCATGTTACCAAGTACACATGAAATAATCCCGTTCTAGATACGGACCGGCAACGAGCAAAGCACAAACAAAATCCAACCAATACCTACCGCGATCTCGAAATCAACACAAGCCTCCGAAATCGCATGCGGCAAAATCTAAACTCCTGCTCCCCATTAACTCACATAACTCATGGTCTCACATAATTTAACATATAATAGATTATGCTGATGAAATTGTCACAGTACGCCTTTGCATAGCAATTCCCTAATTCAAAATAAAATTCATATCAACTCACATGAAATTGATAAGCAAGAGATTAGCATACACATAAATATGGTTCAAATGGCTCTAAGCCCTATGGAACTCAACATCAGAGACTTAGAACTACTTAAACCTAACTGACCTAAGGACATCACACACATCCATGCCCGAGGCAGGATTCGAACCTGCGACCGTAGCAGCCGCGTAGTTCCGGACTGAAGCGCCTAGAACCCTTCGGTCACCACGGGTGGCCATACACACCAATATTCACATACAACATAAAATATCAGTTCAATAGCTCATTGTACTAGCTTCTACTTGACTTATATACTAGAAATGCTATCCTTCATGCTTCTTACATACTAATATTTGCAGTCTGAGTAGAGTTTCAATAAATGGTCACCTCAGTTTAGTGTGATCCTATGTAGCACAAGTGTGACCGGAGAACGCAATCTGTTTAGCTACAGTTCACTGTCAGGTTTAACTAAATGTCCTTTACTTCGTTGTAATCAATGTATAAGTCCATCAAATATTTATTCCATAGAAATTAAACTTGAAAAAAAAGTTTACCACAAGATGAATAGTTACACTGAATGTTACTGTCTATTGCTCTATATACACTTACAAGAGGAAAGGGGAGGCCACCAATTATGAAATTCAGATTCGATTCATACCGCGCATAATAAAAACTCATGGCCAGAGGTGTAATGTGGCAAAGCCCCAAGATGCACTTCTCAGCCGTTGTCGAGAAAATCGACAGTTAAAAGAAACTGTTGCGGTGAAATACTCTCTACGATTACAATTTTCTACAGTGTCGTGGCGCAGCGGTAAGCGCTCGGGTTCTTAATCCATGAATTGCTTATGTATGTTGGTGAAGGCGGATCGCTCTCCAATTGTACCGCCTCCATTTTTCCGTTTGTTTAACAGGGTGTACCAAACCTCTTACGCCCGCACTGATTTTCGACGATGTTATAAGTTGCGCTAGGGACCGCATCTACCTTCTTTCGAAGTTAGCAGGCAACTACGTTGTTATGCGGCCCATTTGTCCTTCAAGTGTAATGAGCGAGTAACGGAGTTAATATTTCATACCTGCCACAGCAAATTTGTGTTCGTGGGGTCTCTATTCTAATTCGAACGTTTGACTTAACGCTATACATATTCGTTTCGGAATATCGTTTCTACGTCTTCTGTTAACTATACGTGGTTAACATTATGAAGACAATAACATTTGTGAAATACAAAATTGTTTGTGGAAAACATAATGATGTTCGAAGTCGCCAGTTTTTCCATCAGAAACGACTTTCAACAGCTTATTGCATGCATAATTTTTAAAACTGATTGCCGGGAATTATATATCTGTGTGTGTGTATACAGATTTGAATTACAAAAAACAAATACTAAAAAAAAAGTTGCATGGCGCGAGATTCGATCCGGCGACCGTCGGATCACAAACCCGAGTGCTTACCGCTGCGCCACAACGCTGCAGAAAATTATTAATCGTAGAGACTATTTCACTGCAACGGTTTCTTTTAACTGTCGATTTTCTCGACAACGGCTGAGAAGTGCATTTTGGTGCTTTGCCATATTACACCTCTGGCCACGAGCTTTTATTATGCGCAGTATAAATCGAATCTGAATTTCACAATTGGTGGCCTCCCTTTATTAGTTGCTGGTAACAGTTCATCTGTTTATGATTGCACTAGGCAGCAAATTATGAAAACATATCTTTAGTTCTCATTTGGGTCTTCTTTTAATCACTTCCCCTTATCCTACACTTTAAATGATAATACAGAAATATCTTCCATAATAAACTTGTCAAACTTCTAGACTTCATATAACTAATGCAGAAAATAATCTTTTCACTGGAAAATCCTCAGTCCTCATTTACACATTTCCAGTTTTAGTGCCATAGTGATACTTTCTCATTACATAGAGTCACTTTTGACAACATAAACATACTTTCATGAAAACATACAGATAAACATCCTAACTACTACTTATATTCAGCAAGTACTTAAAACTGTAAGTTCATTATTGCTTCTAATGTCTAACAAATCCCAACAATTTTATCACCTTCTAATGCGCTCTATACACACATATCAGTAGTAATATTTATGTCGATTAGTCTTGGTACACTAGTATACGTTCTTCCTTGTGCAATATATTTTAATAGTATAAATCACCACACAGAGTGGTAGATAAATATAAAATACTTTGGCATCTGAGCAAATATCCTTACTGAAAATTTTTCTTCAGATCCTATTGGGCATAATAAAACTTTTGGTCTGGTGCTTGCTGGAACAATTATTTTGTTGACAGATCATGCTTCAAGAACATGGCGCATCTTTCTGCCTGCCTTACCCACAGCCAATAATGGGCTGCTGTATGGCGAAAGGCAAGGCTCTGTAACACGCCACTGTATCATCTTCTGGAGCTCCTGTTTGACGGCCTCCATTTAGCACCACGGGACGGAATAGGTTGCTTGGCAGTAAGTTTTATGCGGTAGGACTTACACCCGGTAAACATAATCCTTAATTACGCCAGGCTTTAATGAAAATACCTCGACATATGTCTCTAGTAACATACATAATTCCATTTTCTATTCGTCCGATAAGGTTTCCGCTTCATTGGATCTGCATCGTATGAGCGAAGAATATCATTCGTTTTGACCGCTGTTCTTTAGTTCCGGCGCAAGCTTCTTATACTGAGAATGATCTTTCACCCACAACACTTTATTCTTGATAAGTTTAACTTGTATTCCTTGGCACAATCTGCTGTGTTCGGCATTTTTTCTTTATCAGGTTCAAAACAAACGCCTCACCTCCTAAACTTACATGGCATTTCCCATGTGTGAGGTTGATCATTACGTCCAGTTCACGCATGAATTCCATACCTACGAGACAGGACACGGTTAAATTTTTCACGACGAGAAACGTGCATTGATCCACTCCGTTCTCGAATTCTATACCCATCCGTGCCTGCAACGTAACAGTCTGGCCTCTGGCACCAATAGCACCAGATACCATGCAGTTCTGAACTGGCCAAGTCGTAATCTTTAAAGACTGCGCTTCAAATATTATTGTCTACCTCATTAAATAACCCAGTCTCGTCGTTATAGCGGAGCATGTTTATTTGTTCCTTCAAACTATTGCCCCCATCCCGTCCCGCGACTGGCCGTCGTTGGCGCTAAAACCACCTCGACTACCCGTACGTCCTGATCGTAGTTATTCCTATTTTGGTTTACCGGCGTACGCTGCTCTTGATTATTTTGTGACCACTGATTATTGTGTTGATTCCTATTGTTGTTTTGTCGGTTCCCGTTTCAGTTATTTCGATATCCGGGATGGTACCGAATACTATTTCGTCTCTGCCTTTGAAAGAATGCCTGTCCGCTTAGTGGACTACCATTGTTGCCGTTCTGGTGTGCGTGTACAGTTTGCGACGTGCCGCCGTTACTTCGGGACCCGCCGATGCGGCTGTTATTGTGGCCATGTCCGCTCTTATTCGCGGACTGCGAGCCATTGTTGCCAGTGCTGCTTTCTCGTCTTCTTGTATTAGGTCCATGGTATCAGGCACTGACAAAAAGTGGTCAAGGTCAAAATCAGGGTCTGTTATTAACTTTTCCCTTATGTGCAGAGGCAACTTTGCCTTTAACATGCACAGTACATGTTTGTGCGCGAGCGGTAGGACCCAGTATCTCGTTAAATTAATGTATTTTTCGGAATACTTCCTAAGTCCACCCTGCTTTGGGTTGAAAATTTCTGGGCTGAAGACCAGTTTTCTAAGGCGTTCTTGTATGTCCACTGACCAGTATTTAGCCAGGAAAGACTTTTCAAATTATTCATAATGAGTACGGTTCTCTGCGGAGTCAGTAGCCCACAAAACACCGTCGCCTTATATACGTGAGGCAACGAATTGTATTCTCTGCCTCTCATTCCATGACCTGCGCAATACGTTGCAGAATGAACATATGAAAACTGCGGGATGGACTTGTTTTGTGTCTAGGATAAAGACCTGAAATAGTGTGTGTTTTAACAGGCTTTCTTCCCGAAAGATCTCTGTTCAGGTGGCATCTGCCTCCATCTCACCACGCGATTGTTGCACAGCGGGGTTTACAGGCTGAGAGCTGGTCCCGGCGGAGGTTCGAGTCCTCCCTCGGGCATGGGTATGTGTGTTTGTCCTTGTCCTGCCTCGGGCATGGGTATGTGTGTTTGTCCTTAGGATAATTTAGGTTAAGTAGCGTGTAAGCTTAGGGACTGATGACCTTAGCAGTTAAGTCCCATAAGATTTCACACATACTTGAACATTTTTTTACAGGCTGATGCGGTTCAAAGTATGTAAGCGTCCTGCATTTGCGTATCGATAGTCGGTACTTCTCGTGACGGCTGTGGTATAGTTTCCACCGAACTTCACACTTCTCTCACCAGGGCCGAGACTTCGTCTCGCAACTGTGGAAGGTCGTGATTTGTCATGTGCTATATGTGATTTTTTCAGAGCGGAGTGTTTGTTTTGCAGTCCTGAGTTCGGCCATCGCTTCGCTCCCAGTGCGTTGTATTGCGCCTTTCCACAATGCACTTATTTTATCGGTGATCATTTTGTCTTTCTGCTCGAGCCACTTGGCAAATTCGGTATTTAATTTTTGACTCTGCTCATCTAGACTGGTTCTTAAGACTTCTTTTTCTGTTTCTAGGGACAGGCTATCGACACGTTGTGTTAATTCCCGCATCGTATCTTCCACCGTCTTCTGTGCTGATTGTATTGCTTCCACACCTTTTTATAGTTTGGGAACAGTTTCTGGTAAATTATTATATGCCTCCTTTAGACTGGTAATTTCAAATACTGTTGTTCCTAAACTAGTGTTTAATATTTTTGCTAAATCCTCATTTACCTGAGTGATTTGAGATGTCAGCGCTACTTCTCGCTTAGCAAGAATAGTATTGACCCTCCTAGAGATTTCAGAAAAGGTGTTGTTTATGCCCGAAGCAAACGCTTCATCGCGTTCATTTAATGCAGTATTTTTGCGTGAAACAAGCGCTTCATCGCGCTCATTAACTGTCTTTATCTGTTCCTTATCGCGAGCGTTAATCATCTCATCAGTTTTATTGAATAACAGAGAAAAGGGATCTACGACGGGAGGAGGTATTTGCTCGATACTTTCAATTGCTTGTGCCTGCGTAACGGCTTCTGCCTCCACATTTTGAGCATCGGATTCTGCCACCGTCTGATCGGTACTATTGTTACCGCCATCGACGCTATTTTCAGAAAGAGCATCATTTGCAGAATCCATGTTTTCAGGTTTACCTATCTTTGTCATAACACAAATTGAAGATATAATTTTAAATCAAATCTCTTGACAACACACTGAATAGTTAGCGCAAATTAACCAGAAACTAACTGCTGTATTACTAAAATGACAATACGGGTGCTTCAAACTAAGACGATCCACTATAATCCACTATCACACGTTTTCATTTCGCTTGCGCGCAGCGCAAAAGTAGCCATCTTGGTACAGCGCTTAGCAACAATGCCTACTGCAATTACAGACTACGCAAAATGCAGAAAATCCAAAATTGACAACAAATTAAATGAGCTACGTGTTGCAGACTACGAAAGCAGAGGCAACTGGTAACATGTTATTAACCATACCTTTTTTCCGTGTTGCTGCTTGGAGTCTGCTTTAATTCCATTACATCAAATAATTTCGCTTATGTTTCATGTAGCCGACATCAGTTTTTTCTTGTCTCCAACAATACAGTCGATTCATGAAAGACAGAACAAACAAGCATTGATTAACATCGTACAATTGTTTGTTCGAACCCCACGCTTGCTGCGCAAGTATAATATTACTTTTATTTAAAAAATAGGGTAATATTATATTTATCTCTTTTGTTGGTGGCAAGCTCCTAAAATTATAAAATCGTGCATGGCAAATTTTTGCTTGTGGATGATGAAACTATATATTCCGCCAACCAGCATCAGATTCCCATCAGACCGACGAGAACGTTGTCCGACGGCATTGTTTAGATGCCAGCGACAGATCTAAAAATTACGCAGTTTGCGTAATTACATTGCCAGGTACTGGAAGAAAAGACCGGTAAAAGATATCTTAGTGCCGATGAAATAAAAGTAGCGGTCGGCTGTGGCCACCAAACAACTGGTCGGCAACTCTCCTTCGCTGGAGGCAGAAAAAGTTCTAATGTGTAGCATAATTTAATATGTGGAATAATGAAAAAGGAAAGTACAGTCTTAATTGAAACACGGCTTTTGAAATTAAATTAGCGTAATTATTTGCCAAACGTTACAGAGCGACACTTACATTTGTGAAACAGACATCGAAAACAAACGAGACAGCTTACAGCTCCAACTTTTATATAACCCATAACAAATTACGGCGACTGCCTTCAGCTTGCTTCACAGATTCGCTCCATAAACATTTCTCTAGAAAATTCTTTATCTGAGCAGCAATAAAATACATTCCTTTCATTGAATCGCGACCTTTTCTCCTTACTTTGCGGATTTATTTACACAGAAAAAATAAATTCTTAATGTACACTCCTGGAAGTGGAAAAAAGAACACATTGACACCGGTGTGTCAGACCCACCATACTTGCTCCGGACACTGCGACAGGGCTGTACAAGCAATGATCACACGCACGGCACAGCGGACACACCAGGAACCGCGGTGTTGGCCGTCGAATGGCGCTAGCTGCGCAGCATTTGTGCACAGCGGTCGTCAATGTCAGCCAGTTTGCCGTGGCATACGGAGCTCCATCGCAGTCTTTAACACTGGTAGCATGCCGCGACAGCGTGGACGTGAACCGTATGTGCAGTTGACGGACTTTGAGCGAGGGCGTATAGTGGGCATGCGGGAGGCCGGGTGGACGTACCGCCGAATTGCTCAACAGGTGGGGCGTGAGGTCTCCACAGTACATCCATGTTGTCGCCAGTGGTCGGCGGAAGGTGCACGTGCCCGTCGACCTGGGACCGGACCGCAGCGACGCACGGATGCACGCCAAGACCATAGGATCCTACGCAGTGCCGTAGGGGACCGCACCGCCACTTCCCAGCAAATTAGGGACGCTGTTGCTCCTGGGGTATCGGCGAGGACCATTCGCAATCGTCTCCATGAAGCTGGGCTACGGTCCCGCACACCGTTAGGCCGTCTTACCGCTCACGCCCCAACATCGTGCAGCCCGCCTCCAGTGGTGTCGCGACAGGCGTGAATGGAGGGACGAATGGAGATGTGTCGTCTTCAGCGATGAGAGTCGCTTCTGCCTTGGTGCCAATGATGGTCGTATGCGCGTTTGGTGCCGTGCAGGTGAGCGCCACAATCAGGACTGCATACGACCGAAGCACACAGGGCCAACACCCGGCATCATGGTGTGGGGAGCGATCTCCTACACTGGCCGTACACCTCTGGTGATCGTCGAGGGGACACTGAATAGTGCACGGTACATCCAAACCGTCATCGAACCCATCGTTCTACCATTCCTAGACCGGCAAGGGAACTTGCTGTTCCAACAGGACAATGCACGTCCGCATGTATCCCGTGCCACCCAACGTGCTCTAGAAGGTGTAAGTCAACTACCCTGGCCAGCAAGATCTCCGGATCTGTCCCCCATTGAGCATGTTTGGGACTGGATGAAGCGTCGTCTCACGCGGTCTGCACGTCCAGCACGAACGCTGGTCCAACTGAGGCGCCAGGTGGAAATGGCATGGCAAGCCGTTCCACAGGACTACATCCAGCATCTCTACGATCGTCTCCATGGGAGAATAGCAGCCAGCATTGCTGCGAAAGGTGGATATACACTGTACTAGTGCCGACATTGTGCATGCTCTGTTGCCTGTGTCTATGTGCCTGTGGTTCTGTCAGTGTGATCATGTGATGTATCTGACCCCAGGAATGTGTGAATAAAGTTTCCCCTTCCTGGGACAATTAATTCACGGTGTTCTTATTTCAATTTCCAGGAGTGTATTTTAGCCGTAGTTAAACGATTGGGGCATATTCTATTCATTATTCGAGAAAACAAGAGTTTAGCCGTATTCAGTAGGTTTAATTTTCAAGAGGGAGTAACAACTGTGCGGTAAACGCCAAGCCTACATATGCAAGTTAAAAAAATATTAGCGGGGAGAACACTTCCTGATGTTCGGCAAGACTGATATTAAGTCAGCTGCACATCATGTTAACTGTGTTTGCGACATTCAATTGTCACCCCGCTACATGGCGTACGCCGACGACCTGCCACTGTTGCCTCGTTCTGCCCGTCAAGTCCGCGGCGTACTAAACCGAATCGACCGATATGGTCAGGCTGCGGACAGCCTTCCGACCACCGACAGTTCGCCGGCTCTGAATATCGAGCCCGACTAGACCGGACGCTGTCGCGCATCTCCCGAAAGTTACTAAAATGAGATACTTGGAAATGACATTTACGAAGGATGTTCGCAGAATGCCCGCGCCCGAAATCCAGCGCCACCGACTTGTTGGTGTTCAGAAGACTGTCTGCAGCTTGTCAATATGGCTCGATCTATTTAGAAGGCTGCGAACTTCATAGGAGGAATGAAGCAGCAGTAGCAGGCCGTCGGCGTACGCAGTCCTTTCTTCTACTGCATCCCCTACAACCGTGTTCCACTCCCTCGTTTCCCATCTCCTTACACGTACTGAAATACCCGTTCAACATCCTCACAAATTTTTTATATCTCTTCATCTTCTCATTGCGGTGTCGGCTTGTATACCTTCAATATCGTTGTCTGCGTTGGTTTGTTGTCGATTGTGACGAGAACAACCGTATAATACCACTGTTCACAGTAATTGAATCTCTATTCTACCTTCCTTTTCATAACGAATTCTACTCGCGTTATACCATCTTCTGCTGTTACTGATATAATTCTACACTCATCTGACCAAAAATCCATGTCTTCTTTCCATTTCATCACTGAACGCCGCTACATTTATCTCGAGCTTTAGCATTTCCGTTTACAGATTTTCTAGCTTGCCTCCCACGTTCAAACTCTCGAATTTCACGCTCCTACTAGTAGAACAGTAATCTTTCGTCGTTTATTCAGCGTTTATCTCTTGGTCACCCTTTCCGTACATTTGAATGCGGAACTAGTCTGGAATCTTTTGCCAATAGAGAGTTCATGACACTTTTTCAGGTGCGGGTCACATCCCTTGCGGACACATTTTACGTGTCTTTAAGGCAATGGTTTACATTTATTTCTGCATCCACATGCAGTTGATCACTGAGGATTCTTCCACACCAAGGGCATGAGAATGCCTTGAAATTCTGTTCACTACTTCGCCCTCTTTGAAAAGGCCATTGGTAGACTTCTTAGCTCTGCCACTTTCTCTACTATAAATAAAAGTAAACGGACTATCTCTCTTCAGGCGTTGCCCCTAACTATTCCCAAAAACTCTCCCAGGGCGAGAGGCTCTGATGGCCCATAATTTGCTTTTTATGTATGAATTTATTTTTATTTACGTGATTATGATTATCAGATATGTACAAATGAAAATGCTATAAAACAGAATGTAGCAATAAAAATGTCGTTCAAAGCATAAACGAAAATAGCTTTGTATACTGCTTGCGCTACCTCAGCTAAAAGAATCTTTCTGCACGAAACCCTGCAGCTGGAGTTTCCTTGTCCACTGCCTCTGGCGTTTTCCGTTTCCAACAATGCCATCTTCAATATCTACAACAGACTCTTGATGGATTGATTGCCAATGCTTCAATAACTACAGCGTTCCTCATATCTACTAATCGCTTTCCTTTCTCGCTTTAGGTCATTGTGTCTTCGACGTGATGCCGCGCCGTACGTTACACTGAGCCTTGCACTCCCTAGCTAGCGGGATTTTAGGAAAACACCACGTAAATTATTTTCAAAGAGTGCACGGTACCTCGGTTTGCGATCAAGAGCGTCGTGAGCGTTTTCTAAATACTACCAGTAGTGGAGCTCCACTTTCTCCCCTTCGCCGAAGATGTAGTCGATTGTCATTCCCTTGTTCCCTAGAACCATTAAGCACATTGTTTGGCAAAAGGAAAGTAATACTCGTCCCGATGCTAAAGGGGTCGCATGCTATCAGGTTCGACAAACAGCAAAATAAAAGAAACACGTTCATTATATGAAGCCAGGATCCACGAAACCTAGACCTGTCACTGTCATGTTCGCGCCATAAAGAAAAAAAGTCCGAAATCTTCAGAGCGAAAAAGAAACTCACAAAGTCAGGAGTAACTATACGTGAGGATCTCACCTCTGAAAGACTTAAGATTCTGAACAACGCGATCTCGAGTTTTGGACTGCAAAATGTATGGACAAACGACGGCAGAATAATGGTGAAGACCACAAATGGGAAAAAGACAGTTTGCAATGCAAATGAACTCCGAAGCCTGTGCTTTAGCAGGTAGGAACTTGTAAACTCTGCTGCCCATAGCTCATTTGTTTTATTTTTGTACCTCTGTTTTGCGAAGAACTAAGTTATCTCATTGTACTTTCCTTATAACAGTTTCCTGCTATAATTTTAGTGCTAGTTATAATTTTTCTTTTAGTTGTTTTAATTTTCAAAGTCCAGTATTGTCCCTATTTCACCCTTACTTCACTACCCTCATAGGTCTCTGATTCTAACGATTAAGTTACTGTAAATATACTACTTTATTCATTAGCAACTCAATCCCAGATATACTGTTTTCTCGAACCTCCTTTTACATTATTACTCTACTTCACAATCATTGTCTGTGGATGTTTCCTTTTACATTATTACTTTCATTCATTACTTATTTCCTCGTACTTTAACAGCTCACTGTGTCTCCATGTCTTGTCGATCTCTGTAACATTCACGCACTCAGTACTGCCACACTATCTCAGCGCGCAGGTGCCCGTACTTGAATCTCATCCCCCCCCCTCCCCCCCTCCGGCTATGCTGCCATTGTCACGGCTTCCACCCTCTGCGTCCCCATCGCCTCCTCACTGCATTCCACAAAGCGCTTGGCCATGAATGGCTCTGACGCCCCAGTTCCTTCCGTCTGCCAGCTTATAGCGAGAAAAAGTCAGATCGCCCATACTAATGTTCAGACTTTAGCAGCCCACATAATTCAGCTCCGCTGCACATTCCAGGATCTCAAGTTCCACGTTATACTCCTATCAGAGACGTGGCTGAAGCCGTGTATCCCTTCTAGCTCTGTAAATCTTGATGATTACATCTTTCGGCGACACTGTGACACGACAAATGCCAGAGACTGGGGGGGATGTAGCACCATGTATAAGAGCAAACTTGTCCCCCAAGATTGTGCTCACGTCTCAGAACGAAGACAAACAGCTTGAATACCTGTTCATTGGAATTGAAACTTTAAACAGAAAATGTCTCGTCCGTGTTTCATATAATTCCCCTAAAGTTGGAGAGCTCGATAGTTTTGAATCTGCACTCTCAAATCCAGAATGCCTGTACGAACACGTACTAATAGCTGGAGATGTGAACATAAATTTACTAAACAACAGTCCTTCAGCGTCAAAATTCACGCACATTCTTTCCCATTCAAATCTTACATTTATTCCGCTAGGACCTACTCACCATATAGAAGACACTCACATGTTTATAGATATTTTCGCTACTGAAATTCCGAACAGAGTTATTCACACGGCTCAGATCTCGGCACCTGACCTGTCCGCCCATGATATAATACTCATGACCTACTCGCTGCAATGCCCGAAAACCAAACTGCAAGTGGCTGCTTTTAGGGATTTTAAGAGCATAAATATGTCTGCGATTATAACTGTTACCTATGATATCTCTTGGCAGGCAATGTTTGGAAATAGTTCCGACATAAATAACGATGTGTCTTATGTCACTGAGATCATCAATAAATTGGATGATAAACATGACCCCTAAAAACAGTGAGAGTAAGGAGAAAACCTGCTCCATGGTTTAAGATCACTTCAATCACCTAATGAATGTCAGAGACGCAGGTCATAGGACATACAAACGGCACTCGACCTCTGATAACTATTCCACCTACAAGCAACTATGCAATCGAGTCAGTCAATCTGTGAGAAACGCAAAACTCAAATATGCCCACTCACTAACTAATGACATCCACTGGTCTGCTGTATTGTGGAAAAATCTTCGAGGTGTAGGTATAGGCAAACCTAAATCTGCTGATGAACCTCTAGTTACAGCTGAGGATCTAAATGATTACTTGCCACGAGATCTCCACACGACCAAGACATAAGGGCTCGAACCATAGATGCCCTGGGCTTTAACGTTTCAGCATGTGGTACAACCGAAAATTTTTTTCTGCAGCCGGTAAGCCCTAACACAGTCAGGAAACCCATAGTTCGAATTCATTCGGCACTTGTAGTACATGATAATATAATCGTGCAAATGATGAATTTTCTTGTCGACCCATTACTGCCCAAAATAACCGACATCTTTAACAGCTCTCTAATGTCCAGCATTTTTCCTACTGTGTGGAAGAAGGGGCTCATAAAACCGTTATCAAAGAAGGACTCTGCCAAACGGCCTTCTGATTACAGGCCCATTTGCATTCTACCAGCACTGTCCAAGGCGTTAGAATACATAGTTTACGAACAGGTTACCAATTATTTAACATTTAATAACCTATTAGATGAATACCAGTCTGGTTTGTGGTAAAATCGCAGCACAACGACTGCTCTTATAAAAGTAGCTGATGTATTAAAACATGCCATGGGCAAATAACAGGCCATTGTTATGTGCTTCCTGGACTTCAGTAAAGCTTTCGACACGGTTGACTTTGACATACTGCTTGCTAACATGACACTTCAAAATTTTTCTTCAAGCACTGTACAGTGGTTCCACTCACAGCTTACACCCTGCCAGCAGTGTGTGTGTAATGGTAGGTAGTAAAAGGTTGCAGTAGATGGATGTCATATCAGGTGTCCCTCAAGGATCAGTATTGGGTCCATTACTCTTCTCATTATATGTTATGATGTGTCAGCTATTATCTCCCTCTGCAGATACCACCTATTCGATGATGACCTTCAGTTATATCTCAGTGCAAGTCTAGCAAACCTGCACACAGCCTCGATCATGTAAATGCTTACTTACTTGCCTTATCAGAATGGTCGGAGACCTTAGATCTGAAACTAAACGCGTCCAAAACGCAAGCAGTCTTAGTCGCCCACAAAAGACTTACTACAACACAGTACAGAGAATCTCTTCCATGCCTGATTTTAAATGGCACCGATTTCACCTTTTCTCCTTCTGCAGAGAACTTGGGGATAATCCTGGACCACCACTTAGACTGGACTGAACACACTACTGCAGTCTGTAAGAAAGTTTCTGCATCCCTTCATTGTCTACAGAAATATAAAAAGGTACTTCCATTCGAGCTTAAAAAGAAGCTTGTAAAATCTCTACCCCTCCCTATTCTCGACTAGGGGGATGCTATTCTTGAAAGACTTTCGTACTGGCGATGAATGCTTGCGTAGAATATATTTGTGACGTTCGGTATTACGATCATATCACTCCAGCCTATGAACAATTATGGTGACTACGTGCTGATGAACGTAGGGGCTACTATACTTTTAGTCCATTGTCTTCTTAGACTTCCTCTTACTTATCTTCAGCCATTCCATTACTAACTGAACAGCACTGCAGAAATACTCGTTCTGATCGCTTTGAGATCCTCTCCGTACTACCACACAACACAGTCATGTTTTCTAAATTATTTTCTGTATCTGGAACCCGACTTTGGAACAATCTTCCTCAAAATATCAGAGCAAT
Source organism: Schistocerca gregaria (assembly GCF_023897955.1). Taxonomy (NCBI): domain Eukaryota; kingdom Metazoa; phylum Arthropoda; class Insecta; order Orthoptera; family Acrididae; genus Schistocerca; species Schistocerca gregaria. The sequence continues at coordinate 603,440,170 of NC_064923.1, read as the reverse complement.
GAAACCACTTCCAGGCTTCAAAAAACAGCTAATGGCTCACCTTCTGTAACAATAGCTGTCTCTCTCACATACTGGTCTGCAGCCCAAACCCTTCAATCCCCTTTCCCCCTACAGCTTTCCCTTCTCCTCGCTTACAGAGTTATCTACTTAAATCAAGTCCTCCCCTAACAGCCACTATCACGGTCAATTCAATTTTCTTGTTCTTCATCTTTCATTTTTCTGACAGTACTAAACATTATTGAAGTTGTTCTAAACTAGTCTATACTATTTTCAATGTACTTTCCTTTATTATTACTGTTATTATTGCCATTTATCCTTACTTTCATTATTGTCAACTATTATTATTATTATTATTATTATTATTATTATTATTATTATTATTATTATTATTATTATTATTACTATTGTTATGCTTATCATCATCTCTAAGATTGTTATCATTTTCAGGAATGTTTTGGTAATATATCTATATGTGTTGTTCCTGGTCAGATGTAAGCGAGGGCCTTAAGGCCCTAATCTGGTCAGGCTAAATAAGCAAATAAATAAATAAACATACGGGCTGTGTACACATTTTTATGCGTACGTCTCTACACCCCCCACCCCACCCAAAATGTATCGTGGAACTTGCCTTTGGTGGGGAGGCTTGCTAGCCTCAGCGATACAGATAGCTGTACCGTCGGCCAGACAAACATGTGGTTCCTGAAGAGTGGCAGCAGCTTTTAGTAGTTGCAGGGGCAACTGTCTGGATGGTTGACTGATCTGGCCTTGTAACACCAACCAAAACGGCCTTGCTGCGAACGGCTGAAAGCAAGGGGAAACTACAGCTGTAATTTTTCCCAAGGGCATGCAGCCTTACTGTGTGGTTAAATGATGAGGGCATCCTCTTGCGTAAAATATTCCGGCGCTCAAATAGTACCCCATTCCGATCTCTGGGCGGAGAGTATTCAGAAGGACGTCTTTATGAGAAGAAAGAAAACTGACATTCTATGGATCGGAGTGTGGAATGTCAGATCCCTTACTGGGGCAGCTAGGTTAGAAAATTTAAAAACGGAAATAGGTAAGTTAAAGTTAGATATAGTGGGAAGTAGTGAATTTCGATGACAGGGGGGAACAAGACCTCTGATCAGGTTAATACAGGGCTATATATACAAAATCAAATAAGGGTAATGCAGGAGTAGGTGTAATAATGAATAAAAAAATAGGAGTGCGGGTAGGCTACTACAGACAGCATAGTGAACGCATTATTGTGGCCCAGATAGACACGAAGCCCACGCCTACCACAGTAGTACAAGTTTATGTGCCAACTAGCTCTGCAGATGACGAAGAGATTGGTAAAGTGTATAGTGAGATAAATTATCCAGATAGTGAAGGGAGACGAAAATTTAGTAGTCATGGGTGACTGGGATTCGAGAGTAGGAAAAGGGAGAGAAGGAAACATAGTGGGTGAATATGGATTGGGGGTGAGAAATGAAAGAGGTAGTCACCTTTTACAATTTTGCACAGAGCATAGCTTAATCATAGCCAACAATTGCTTCAAGGATCATAAAAGTAAGTTGTATACATGGAAGAGGCCTGGAGACACTGGAAGGTTTCAGATATATTATATAGTGGTAAGACAAAGACTTAGAAACCAGACTTTAAATTGTAAGGCATTTCCAGGGGCAGATGTGGACTCTGGTCACAATCTTTTAGTTATGAACTCTAGATCAAAACTGAAGAAACTTCAAAAAGGTGGGGATTTAAGGAGACGGTACCTGGATAAACTGAGAGAACCAGAGGTTGTAGAGAGTTGCAGGGAGAGCATTAAGGAACGATTGATGGGAATGGGGGACAGATATACAGTAGACGAAGAATGGGTAGCTTTTAGGGATGAAATAGTGACGACAGAAGAGGATCAAGTTAGTAAAAAGACGAGGGCTGGTAGAAATCTTTGGGTAACAGAAGAAATATTGAATTTAATTGATGAAAGGAGAAAATATAAAAATGCAATAAATGAAGCAGGCAAAAAGGAATACAAAAGTCTCAAAAATGAGATCGACAGGAAGTGCATAATGACTAAGCAGGGGTGGCTAGGGGACAAATGTAAGGATGTAGAGGCATATCTCAATAGGGATAAGATAGATACTGCCTACATAAAAATTAAAGTGACGTTTGGAGAAAAGAGAACCACTCGTATGAATATCAAGAGCGCAGATGGAAACCCAGTTCTAAGCAAAGAAATGAAAGCAGAAAGGTGGAAGGAGTATGTAGAGGGTCTATACAAGGGAGATGTACTTGAGGACAATATTATGGAAATGGAAGAGGATGTAGATGAAGATGAAATGGGAGATATGATACTGTGTGAAGAGTTTGACTGAGCACTGAAAGACTTGAATCGAAACAAGGCCCCACGAGTAGACAACAATCCATTACAACTACTGACAGCCTTGAGAGAGCCAGCCCTGACAAAGCTCTACCATCTGGTGAATAAGATGTATGAGACAGGCGAATTACCCTCAGACTTCAAGAATAATATAATAATTCTAGTCCCACAGAAAGCAGGTGTTGACAGATGTGAAAATTACCAAACTATCAGTTTAATAATTCACGGCTGCAAAATACTAACACGAATTATTTACAGACGAATGGAGAATCTGGTAGAAGCCGACCTCTATTACGATCAGTTTGGATTCCACAGAAATATTGGAACACGTGAGGCAGTACTAACGCTATAACTTGTTATAGAAGATAGATTAAGGAAAGGCAAAACTAAGTTTCTAGCATTTGTAGACTTAGAGAAATCTCTTGAAAACATTGAATGGAAATCTCTCTTTCAAATTCTGAAGGTAGCAGGGGTAAAATTCAGGGAGTGAAAGGCTATTTACAATTTGTACAGAAACCATATGGCAGTTATAAGAGTCGAGGAGCATGAAAGGGAAGCAGTGGGTGGGAAGGGAGTGGGACAAGGTTGTAGCCTACCCCCAATGTTATTCAATCTTTACAATCAGCACGCAGTAAAGGAAACAAAAGAAAAATTCCGGGTAGGAGAAGAAATAAAACTTTGAGGTTCGCAGGTGACATTGTAGTTTTGCCAGAGACAGCAGACAACCTGGAAGAGTAATTGAGCAGAATGGACAGTGTCTAGAAACAAGGATTTGAAATGAACATCAACAAAAGCAAAACGAGGATAATGGAATGTAGTCGAATTAAGTCGGTTGATGCTGAGGGAATTAAATTACAAAATAAGACACTTAAAGCAGTAAATAAGATTTGCTATGTGGGGAGGAAAAGAACTGATGGTGGTCGAAGTAGAGAGGATATGAAATGTAGACTGGCAATTGCAAGGAAAGCCTTTCTGAAGAAGAGAAATTTGTTAACATCGAGTATAGATTTAAGTGTCAGGATGTCGTTTCTGAAAGTATTTGTATTGAGTGTAGCCATGTATGGAAGTGAAACATGGACGACAAATAGTTTGGACAAGAAGAGAACAGGAGCTTTCGAAATGTGGTGCTACAGAAGAATGCTGAAGATTATGTGGGTAGATCACGTAACTCCCGAGGAGTTATTGAATAGAATTGGAGAGCAGAGAAATTTGTGGCACAACTTGACTAGTAGAAGGGATCCGTTGGTTTGACATGTTCTGAAGCATCAAGGGATCACCAATTTAGTTCAAAAAATGGCTCTAAGCACTATGGGACTTAACATCTGTGTTATGAGTTCCCAAGACTTAGAACTACTTAAACCTAACTAACCTAAGGACATCACACACTACCATGCCCGAGGCAGGATTCGAGCCTACGACCGTAGCAGCAGCGCGGCTCCGGACTGAAGAGCCTGGGACCTCTCGGCTACAGCAGCCGGCTCACGAATTTAGTATTGGAGGGCACTGCGGAGGGTAAAAATCGTAGAGGGAGACCAAGTGATGAACACATTAAGCAGATTCAGAAGGGTGTAGGTTTCAGTAGGTACTGGGAGATGAAGAAGGATAGAGTAACATAGAGAGCTGCTTCAAATCAGTCTCTGGACTGAAGACCACAACAACAACACGTCTAATATATATACAGACATCTCGCAAACATACGAGCTTACTTGCTCACCATCACCTCTCATGACAAAATTACTAAGCAGCAGGTAACAGCTAGTTATTTTATAAACTTTTATTCTTGTGTCCTTTCTTGTCCCATTATTCAGAGTTCTGTTAGTTGTACCACATGTGTGTTCAGAACGTTGCATCTTAGTTTCAGTATTTCGATCTTTATTGCAAACTGTCAGCAGCTCGTGGTTTTGTGATCAGCTTTTCTGACTCTCGATCAAGGGGCCTGGGTTCAATTCCACTCTAAGTCGGGAACTATTCTCCTACTGGGGATCGGTGTGTATTTGTTGTCGGTGTGCATTTGTTGTTCCCATCATCACTTCACATTGACGCGCAAATCACCGGAGTGGCATCAAATAAAAAGACTTGCAACAGGTGACAGAATCCCCCGGACGGGGACTTCTCCCTAACAATGGTATAAGCACATTCCTTTACAGTAAAGTTCTATCGACTGCTATACAACGGAAACTCGAGATTTGTTCTTTCAACTGTCGATGAAGACGTTTTAACAGACTGCGTATTTTCCCTGAAATGTCATTAGCCTACGTTTAGATGTTGAAATTTTTAAGTTATTTTCTTCGACAGCTTGTTCAATTCTATACAGAGATCTGTGAAAATTATTTTCTCACTTTTGTACGAGTGTAAGGTAGTCCACAATTAGTAATACATGTATTAGTGTATTATGGTTTACTTTTGCAGATAATTTCTTAGGTTTGAAGGAAAAGTACACGCTTCCACTTGAGCTGCATCAGTACATCAATCAGAGAAATAATCAATTTTCACAATATATCTGCTGCAAATGAACACCGTAATGCTCATTTTGGCTTAAATCACTAGAACTACAACAAGACCCTGCACCTATTGCATGAGTGAATCGTAGTTGAATCACAGCCACAACTAAATTAATAATTAGAGCTTTATGTTTCTCAATATTTACTAACTATAACCTCACTTCGTTATCATTGAGCCTCCTGAAAACCCCTAATAATAGTTGGTAACTCCGTATCATTGGAAACGAGAGTGGTTGCACTCTTTTCCGTTAACCGTATAAGTATCTGGTTGAGTCTGTGAGAGTTACTCCGAACGGCGTTCCTGTTACGCAACATGTGAGAAAGAAAGCAAAAATTATTCACGTTCTCCGGGTCCGCTACGTAAAAAAGAGCTCCACATCCATGTTTGCGCGCGCTGGGTTCGCAAACAAGCTCCGGTGCTGAATGTACACTTTTGCCGGCGCTCGCCTAATTACAAGAGGCCCGGCTGTAGCTTAGCGGGCACAAGTCCCTGAATCCAGCCGCGGACAACTTGGAAACTTTGGCCCCTAATTAATACGAATTGCTCGCTGACTGTCGGACCGTGACTTATTTACCGAAGGGGTGGGGCAGCCCAGGGCGTGTCATGGTTTGGAGTCAAGTTCTACTCTCTACACTCTCTCTCTCTCTCTCTCTCTCTCTCTCTCTCTCTCTGTGTGCGTGTGTGTTGGTGCGTGAGTGGTTTTTCGCGCGTTGCCGGAAGCCCTTCGTTATATTCGCCGGCTGCAGTCCATTATGCAAGACGAGCGTTGCGTACCGCTCAGTGAGTGCAGCTGCAATATTTACATGCTTTCCATTACACCACGCTGCCTCGCTAACAATGAGAATCGATCCCCGCGGTAACTAGACAAGTTAAAATTGAACGAATACTTTTACAGCGTCATGAGAGCCTCCAACTATCGAAAGAACCACTTTTGGATCTTACAAAAGACAAAGCCTGACAGAGCCTACTCTTCATTAACGATTTCGTCCGCATCTGCGGTATACACAGTTCTTGGCCAGAGAGGAAAGTGACGAAAGAGGAAGCTCCAGGTGGCTAAACATTAAAAAAAAAAAAAAGCTGCGGCTCGGGCAGAGATGAGCCGTGGTTGGTAGCGTTGTTTTTAGGCAACGGTTGAAGCACCGTAAGGAAAACAGAACGGTAATCCGAGAGTCGTGGTGTGCACTTCCTTTGCGGAAACAGTTCTTTTCTTTCTTATTTTCAATTCTTACGTTTCACAGTTTACAAACAAACCAAATTTACTATCAGTACACTGTTTTTATTTAGATTTTCGTGAAAGAATGGAAAGTAAAGGAAAAAGAAAATTTGGGGAACAAATAAGTTTACCGAAAGGGGTTATAAAGTGCACACAAGAACTTAGTACGTAAAAATAAGTACTTTTAAACTATGTAATTGATGATTTACACAGCTGTGGTGATATTCACCGTAAAAACAGAGAAAGCAATAATTTTATCTGCATATTACACACATTATAAACGTCACATTCTTACAATTACATGATTGTTTTGAAGTTTCAGTAGAAAAACAGACCTCGTTTACATACGGAAATGGTTCTCTCTCATCACACAGTTTGGCAGTAAACCACGGTAATGCACCATCTGGCCAAATATTGCGGATGATAGCGGGTGACACACAATGGAATGGTTTTTCATTCTGCCTCCTCGCGATGTGATGTCTTTTTATCTCTCGATAACACCAGTTATGAGGCAATTTGATCAAATTCTTTACCTCACCGTAGAAACAGATCTTGCGGAGTTGCACTGTCGGAGCGCGTTTCAGGCGAATCACTTTAATACTGCAAGGTGGCAATCCTTCTTCATCTTGAAAAAATCTCGTCGTATAATTGTGGGTTCAAAATGGTTCAAATGGCTCCGAGCACTATGGGACTTAATGGGACGTAACATCTGAGGTCATCAGTCCCCTAGAACTTAGAACTACTTAAACCTAACTAACCTAAGGACATCACACACATGCATGCCCGAGGCAGGATTCGAACCTGCGACCATAGCGGTCACGCGGTTCCCGACTGAAGCGCCTAGAACCGCACGTATAATTATGGGTTTGTTTGCCATCCCCATGAGTCAATTAAGAGGAGAAGTTTTTCTCCTGCACATAGGGCTTCATCAAGTCTGTCAAAATTTCTTTATGTAAGGCTTTCGTAAGCTTCCAATATTTTGATACAGTATAAGGGGCAATCAAGTAAAAAAGAGTCAAATGGAAAAAGTAAGAAACTGTTTTTTATTTCAAAAGTAATCGCAGTACCTGTTAACGCATTTTTTTCAACTGTGAGGAAATACGATCAGTATCCTCATGGAAAAATGTTTGGGAAGTTTTAAGGAGAACATGATTGTACCCAGAAGCATACCTCTTTATCCGAAGCAAATCGACGGCCACGATCTCATAGGGAGACAGTGGGACTGTTAGAAGTATGAGACACTTCTGCAGCATATTCGAAACAACCTGGGAAACTTGTAGGCGGGCCCTGCAAACATTCTAAGGGGGACAGGCCAGATTGTCTCCAAAATTGTTTACATAGATTAAGAACACCAAACATTTGTAACTCGTTCTTCCGGGTTGCCAGGTATAGTTTCACTTTCACTAAATGATTTCCCAGAAATTTCGACAGCTATAACCTTTCTGTCAAGAAATCAGGAATTCAGTAGCATAGCTGAGCAGTTACGCTATAGGCAAGTGATTTGATTAGAAACCACATGTGAGAATTGGAGTCAAAAGACATCTGTAAATCTATAAAAATGTAATAAATTTAAGTCGTCTATCGATAGCATTCATTACTACTTCTGAATAAAGAGAAAGCTGTGTTCACAAAAACATAACTTTCTAAACACGTGTTTCTGACGATATCCTGCGTCGTTTTCGGTAGGAGCAGCTCTAGTTGTACCTACTGCAGTCATTGCCTATACTACGAATAATCGGTCTGTGGTAGGTCGAGCAACGTACGTTATCACATTATATCTGCGATCTAGGAACACTTGTGGCTCCACCTCTTCCGTTGAAATGTAAAGAACTTGAATTTCACCTAGTTAACTGAGGCTATGAGATGATCGAGAACATTTAATAAAATAAACATTAGTCCGCAATTCCTGTAACTTAAGGCTGTTAGTGAAAGCTTGGGTTCAACGTGCTGTGAGACAAAATTCCACAGCTGAAGTTTGTAACAAGAAATTAAAATTGATTATGATAGAAAGTCTAACACTATTATCGATGCGTATGTAAAAGGTGTAGCGTCTGCCAGCTACAGACGACAAGAGAGTTGTTTTCCTATAATTTTTGCACAACAAACAATCTTCAGTGTAAGTTGCAAATGAGACAATATTTTTAGAGATACAATTACAAATTTTCACAACAAATAGTTGCTGGCGGGTGAAAATGCTCACGCACAATTCCAGCTAAACACCAGCTGTATTTAATACGAGGGCTGGAACTGTGAATGATTGTCTGATAGGTTCATTATGTATTATGAAACAGATTATTATAATATAAATTACAGAACAATTTTATGTCTTTTGTTATAATCGATGTTTTTCGAAAAACTTAATCTGTGTCATTAATGATTTCAGTAATAAAACATTGCACCAATTACGTTTGTTCGCACATAGCATAACACATTCCAGAAATTGCACTTGAAAATGGGGATAAATTCCTGAGACTCATCTCGCTATCCATAAAAAAGGTAACTGCTGCAGTTTCTTTTATAACTTAAATCAAACCCTAAATTTATTCCCAAGCGTTATCAATAATTCCTCAAACGCCTATAGTGTGAGAATATTCTGCATAGCATGTTTTTGTCGTTAATTAATACGTTTGGAAATATTTCGTGTTTTAACATCGTGCGACGCTACAAATCTTTAATTCGAGGCATTGGCAGTTATCGAATTCCCGAAACAGTAGTGTAGGGAAACGAAACGCACGTGCGCACATTTCGGTAAAACTTTTCAGCAAAACTAGAATTTGAACCTATTACGTTTAAAATGGCTCTGAGCACTATGGGACTAAACATATTAGGTCATCATTCCCCTAGAACGTATAACTACTTAAACCTAACTAACGTAAGGACATCACACACATCCATGCCCCCGACAGGATTCGAACCTGACACCGTAGCAGTCCCGCGGTTCCGGACTGTAGCGCCTAAACCACAAGACCACCGCGTCCGGCGAACCTATTACGTTTTTATATCTTCTGTGTAAGTAATATCTGTGTTAGTCGAACATCATTTTTTGCGATATTCAATTGTCACTTTGATATTATCACGACTATATTTATTGCGTCGAATACAAACGTCAAAAGGCTCAAAGAATAGTTGTGCAGACTGTTTTAGCCAAATTGTATGTACGTTAATATAGTTTATCTGCAGGACAACTGATAATTACCATTCCTGAAACATGTCCTAAAACTTCAATAAAGTTTTGTTTTGTAGTTACTTCGTGTTTAAATAAAAGTCTTCTATGGAACTGTAATTACTGTTCTGTTCAGCTGTTTCTTTGACGAAGCGTTAATGGCTACGGTATTATCATTGTCTTTCGTGCGTTAACAACGGGCCATTAAGCGAGATATTAAATTATACAGAACTTGATATATTCATTGATAATTTTACGACAATATAATAAACATAAAATGAAGAAACGCATTCAGAAGTGCATGAGATAGTTACGTTACCGCAGCGGACGCCTTTGTTAGTGGTTGCATAATGAAGTGCAGCGCAGGGGCAGAACGCTTCCCGTGAAACGCCAACAAGTTTTACGCTCCGCTATAACCGTAAAATTCTGCCCGTAATGCGCGACGTTCTCGCTAAATTTCCAAAACGGCTTCCGCACAGCTCTGCAACTCCAGTTTCGCTCCACGTAATATTCTCGTTTGTGATGAATTTCTGCAGACGTCCTGCGAATGCTCAATAAACTGAAACAAGTGACGTTGGCGGTATGCCACGTCGCTCGGTAGCGAAATAATTCGATGCGACAGCAGGGAGTGAATGAGTTGTCTACATGTTCTGACACGACTGCCTCCTAGTGCTGCGCTCTGCAACTATGCTACAGTGCGTATTACTAGCGGAACATCGAGAGATGCTTTGTCCACTGACTATGTCGATTGGTATGATTTCTCAGTATACCTTGTAGCTCTCGCGCAATAGTTTTCTAAAATCCCAGAGATACTCGTGGGAAACTCTGTATTGTACACCATTTAGTAAATGTAGATCAGTAGAGTAAAAGAAATTGGACAGTTGATAGTAGGGGTAGCATTTTTCGTATTTTTTGATTGTTACTCCATAACTGCACGGCAGACAGACTCCAACTACGTCTTTGCTATTCTCAACGATTATGGGAGTCTGCCTCTCGTGCAGTTATGGAGTAACAAGGAAAACATGCGAAAAATGAAGATATAGTTGGAGTCCCTTTATCGCACAGTTATGGAGCAGAAAGGAGTTGGGTCCTATCAGGGTTGCTCTATAAAGCCAACAATATGAGGTAACTGTTTTGAAGAACTGAGATGTTGTAAAGCTGTAGTATGTGTTACCCAATGTTAAAACAAGTTTGACGTTCATTAGAAGTTTATGCTTTTATGCATCATAATATTACTTATTATTTCAACGTACATGGTACAACGCAAATGCGTCTGACAGGAAGGTGAATCTACTATCTAGACAAATAGCCAAATTGCACTTTCAACGAGCACGAAGTATGCAGAAATAATAAACTTTTATTAATCTGCTTTCACTTGTTCATGCTAATATTCGTTTATTATGCCACTGTACGCAAAGTCAGTAGTTCTTGAACTTTGTTAATTCGATTGTTACTACGAGTATTGTAGACATCAGAGTAAGGGATGAATAATATGCACTACTTACTTCACCTGTTGCTAAAATACGAAGCTTTTCTAAGGCACAGTCTGTCAGTCCACGCTAAACCGATTGTTACCTGATTGCATGATTAATTTAGGGACGGAACACTATACAAAGAATGTATGAATGCAGAGTCTCGAGGCGATAACATTGCATAAAATGTTCTCGGTTTGCCAACCGCGTCTATTGCTTAAAACTACACGAGCTTTCGGCCAAGCACTCCTTGGCCATTTTCAAGTGATATGACTTCCAGTGGGCTGTTGGTGCGCCCTTATATACGCTAGCTGCCGGTTGTGAAGTCACTGTTGCCCGTGACATTGCCATATACGGGCATGTTTTGAGTCGGCGTTCGCTGTGCCCTCTTCAACCGCGCGATCTCTGGATCCCATGCAGCGCTGAGCTGCAAGCCGCCGGCTCTATTCAGGGTGTTTGTGGTGATTTTTATTTCAATAGCTTCTTTTATTAAACTGTCCCAGAAGCCGTTAGTGCGAGCCACGACAGAGGTATCGTGAAATTTTGTGTGGTGACCGTTTTCTAACACATGCTCAGCTAACGCAGATTTCTCTGGATAGCGTAGGCGATAATACCTCTCATGTTCTTTCCTGCGTTGTTCAACAGTGCCCACTGTTTCTCCGATATACTTCTGGCCAAACTCACAAGGTATGTCGTATACTCCAGGTGTTCTGAGACCTACTGCGTCTTTAACTGGTCTCAGTAATTGACAGATTTTCGTTGTAGGCCTGAAGATTTATTTGATATTGTGTCGTTTCAACAAGCGGCTTATCTTGCCAGACACAGAGCCACAGCTGCCATTTTATTCACTATACAAAGAAGTTTTGAAGCTACCGCCCTCACACTTTGTCGCTCCAGTACCCCGAAACTGACCGTTTCCAGAAAGGGGTTGAAGGCTGATTGTTAAATCGCCACTTTTTCTATTTTTCAGTTCAGCTATTTCGTAAGCTTGTTATGGCAGCAGAGTTGGAAATATGATTTTGTAACCAGTATCGACTACAAACATTGGCTACTTTGGGAGTTTTTTATGTGAAGTTTACGGCGAGCATGGTCGGGCACGTCCACGTGTCCAAAGCAATTAGAGCGTTGACGCTGGAACATAGCTTTCAAACACATTTCTGGGAGGCGTGGTGTGATGAGATGAAGACTTGTTTGGTGTTGAATGCGGTGGTTAAAAAAATGTTCAAATGTGTGTGAAATCTTATGGGACTTAACTGCTAAGGTCATCAGTCCCTAAGCTTTCACACTACTTAACTTAAATTATCCTAAGGACAAACACACACACCCATGCCCGAGGGAGGACTCGAACCTCTGCCTGGAGCAGCCACACAGTCCATGACTGCCGCGCCTTAGACCGCTCGCTGCGGTGGTCGCTGGGTCGCTCTTGGTGAGATCGTTCATGTCATTGGGACAGTCCGTAGGCGTTGCAAACCTTGCGATGTTGTTGTTGTTGTTATGGTCTTTAGTCCAGATACTGGTTTGATGCACCTCTCCATGCTACTCTACCCTGCGCAACCTTCTTCATCTCCCAGTCCCTACTGAGACCTACATCCTTCTGAATCTAATAAGTGTATTCATCTCTTGGTCTCTCTCTACAATTTTTACCCTCCACGCTCCCCTTCAAAACTAAATTGGTGATCCCTTGATGCCTCAGAAAATGTCCTACCAACCGATCCCTTCTTCTAGTCACGTTGTGCCACAAACTCCTCTTCTCCCCAAGTCTATTCAATACCTCCTCATTAGTTATGTGATCTACACATCTAATCTTCAGCATTCTTCTGTAGCACTACATTTGGAAAGCTTCTATTCTCTTCTTGTCCAAACTATTTATCGTTCCTGTTTCACTTCCATACATGGCTACACCCCATACAAATACTTTCAGGAATGACTCCCTGACACTTAAATCTATGCTCGATGTTAACAAATTTTTCTTCTTCAGAAACGCTTTCCTTGCCGTTGCCAATCTACATTTTATATCCTCTCTACTTCGACCATGATTAGTTATTTTGCTCCCCAAATAGCAAAACTCATTTACTACTTTAAGTGTCTCATTTCCTAATCTAATTGCCTCGATTACATTCCATTATCCTAATTTTGCTTTTGTTGCTGTTCATTTTATATCCTCCTTTCAAGACACTGTCCATTCCATTCAACTGCTCTCCTAGGTACTTAGCTGTCTCTGACAGAGTTACAGTGTCATCGACGAACGTAAAGTTTTTATTTCTTCTCCGTGGATTTTAATTCATACTCCAAAAATTTTCTTTTGTTTCCTTTACTGCTTGCTCAATATACAGATTGAATAACATCGGGGATAGGCTACAACCCTGTCTCACTCCCTTCCCAAACATTGCTCACGTTTCATGCTCCTCGACTACTATAACTGCCATCTGTTTCTGCACAAATTGTAAATAGCATTTCGCTCCCTGTATTTTATCACTGCCACCTTCAGAATTTGAAGGAGAATATTCCAGTCATCATTGTCAAAACTTTATCTAAGTCTACAAATGCAAGAAGCGTGGGTTTGCCTTTCCTTAATCTATCTTCTAAAATAAGTCGTAGGTTCAGAATTGCCTCACCTGTTCCAACATTTCTACGGAATCCAAACTGATCTTCCCCGAGGTCAGCTTCTACCAGTTTTTCCATTCGTCTGTAAAGAATTCGTGTTAGTATTTTGCAGCCCCGACTTATTAAACTGATAGTTCGGTAATTTTCACCACTGTCAACATCTGCTTTCTTTGGGATTGCAATTATTATATTGTTCTTGAAGTCTGAGGGTATTTCGCCTGTCTCATACATCTTGCTGACCAGATGGTAGGGTTTTGTCAGGGCTGGATCTCCCAAGGCTATCAGTAGTTCTCGCAATATTACACCGTTAATCATTCCTCGAGTACTGACATTTTATGGTTAAAATTTTCATTAAGCGCCATTGCGAGATTGCTGTGAACAGCACGAGGGAACTTAAGTTCCCTGTGTCGTTGCTAAACTTCCTTTTCTTTATGAGAACAGTAAGTAAAAGACTTGATAAAGAATATCACTTAATCAGAAGAGTATTTAAGTCAATTTTGCCACCCTTCCAACCCTTTTAACTTATCAAATTCTTCGTGTGTTTGTATGACGAGTATGCCTTTGGACCTTACCATTTGTCGTTTGTGTACTAGGAGGGCATGTATTATTCTGTTCACTTGGTTTCAAAAGTCAGTTATATGACTGTTATTTAAGTATTCTGTTTTGGTTTTACATCCGTCGTCATTTATCTGTTATTCAAATGCATTCGCTTAAATGAAACTTTGCCACCATAACACGATCGACGAATGCTGTACGGTGTACAAGTTGATACATTGCAAGTGTTTTATATGATCACATGAAGGATAGCATACACCATCCTGGATATTACTTATCTCGCTTTTTGCGAGAGTTTATCAGCCAACAGGTTAAATCCTGTCGCTGAGGTGGCTTGCCCAGACGCTGTATTTGACTATAAAGAAGTGTGTATGTTCAATGTTTCGTATATGACTGTTATAATTATAAATCGGGGTTCACATCCCCAGCGCATAGTAAGTTACTATAAGTCGAGTTTTCTAAAACGTATTAACTATTTCTGAAATAGTAAAGATGATTTAATCGTACGCACTTTAGTTTCCTGTTGTTATCCCTGTTATTTACAGTTGTGATATTGAAGTAGGTCTTACCTGCTCAGGGAATTTTCTTTTATGAATTTGAAGTTCGTGAATGAGTCACTTGGGTGATAGCTTTATCTGTAATAAGTCTAGGCTTTTCAAATCAAGGCATATTAGGTATGTAAAACCTAACATGCCTTGATTTCACTAGTAAATCAACTTCCTGCAGAGCAACCTGCTCACAATGTTTCAACTTGAAATATTGTCTGTATCCCGTCCCACACAACGTAACAGAGGTCGTCGGTGTTGTTTATGACACAGTGTATAAATATAGAAGTAGACAGCCCTCCCTGCAACGCTAAAACTCACACGTGCTGAATCTGAAGAGCGTTCTCTGGTACGTGGAAGCGCAGTCCGGCGATCACCTGCCATTGCCAGTTGAGATAGTCTCCGGGGCATTCGTGCTCTCTGACGATTTTCTCACAGCGTAGCCTGTATTTCTGCGAAAAGCAAATTATGCTTACCGTGACGTGGGATAGTTTGCAACTTAATGGTTCAGAATTGCCCCATAAAATGAAATGAGATTTCTCAACTTTGCTACTGGATTATGCCAGTATTTGTCTTTTACCTCGTCTTGCGTATCAAATCCTTTCTCTTTCAGACCCTACAGACCCGTTAAGGCCGTCGGAAATACTGGGTTCTGTTCACGTGAATTAAATTGTCAATAATTTAGGTGACGTGTAATTGTTCACGTGTCTCATACTGATTTAAAAAGAATATCCATGTTGAGGCGTTTTCATGGCAATCATCAGATTCGGTAAATTAAGTGCCTCTGTTTCACAATGTTCCTTGTTAATGCATCTACTGGTTTACTAGTTTTGGGGACTTATTCGTCTATTTTGAGGCATTTTTCAAACGGAACTACATTCAGAAACGTCTCTCATCAACGCGCTGTGGATAGGACGCTAAACTCTACTCTACCTTCTTTTTACATTACCGGACCATTCAAGTTATAAACTGAATGAAATTAATTACAGTTACGATAATATCAAAAAATAAAGCCTTCACAAACGTGCGCGGACATGTTATAACGTGGAGAATCACAGCCACGTGGCAAACGATAAACAGCTAGCCTCTTCTTTTCCTTGGGTCAATGCACTTGATAAGAACAGCTGTGAAAGTTAAATATTTTCTTTCCATAACGTTGCAGATTGATGCACAATATAATAATATTTCTTTCAAGTAATTGTTTCCCTAATTACCGCATGTCAAAGAACATCAGGCTGAAATTAAATAATAAAATTGACCAGAAAATTGAATAAAGCCAACCACATATTAATTTTAAACGGTACCAGTAAAAACACATCTCTGAACATAGTCCACTTGGAGACGGAGAATTAATCATATGAAACGGGCAACAGTTAATAAAGGACATCCCGACTAAGGTGAACTTTTACCTACCTCAATTACATTTATTACTACTGAGCGTCACAGAAACTTCCTTCGTAGTAATTCATAAAATGGGTATGCATGTCATCAAGTCACTGGGAGACGTTGCACTATAATTCATATTTGAAGTGAAGTAATATTTGGTTTTGTGTGTCACATAACACGATATTTCCACTGTTTCATGTGTTTATGTGGGAAAATAAGTTAATTAATAGACCTAATGTAGTGCCGAACGGATTCTTGTCCGAAGTTCTTCATATTTCCTCAAATCACTTGGCACAGACTTATAAGCGAGAAATGTGGCACCTGCAGTAGGACTGTGTTGCTCTTGCTATGTTGGTGAGGAAAACCAAGATTAACACATAGGAATTCCATTGCCCACATTCTATTCAACAGTGAAGACAGCATTCCGTCTTTAGAAGAGAGTGAAATTTCTAGAATTTTCTGCAGTCTGTGTAGCAAAGTAAATACAGATCATCGAACTGTTGGACTGACTGAGCATCAAAGGAGTTGGAAAATGAAAGATTCCATATTTGCTGAAAATGCTCTGAATGAGTATCATTCTTATGATACCAAATGTGGAGTTATTCAAAGAGGAACTAAGGACAGAAAACTAACGTTACTCGAAAAAGGGCTATCGATGAAACCCAACCAAAGAACCCTGACCTAATTATAAATGACCAAACACAGTTTTGTTATTCATCCTTAGTAAAGTAGCAGCAGCCAGTCAATACACTGGTCAACCAGAACATTATGAGCACCGACCTACTATCGTCAGGCGACAATCAGACAAACGCACGATGTTAGTAGCATCAGTGAGCGTGCTGTCCATGTATGGAATGGGGACGGCGTGCATTCTAGCTGAGTTTGACCCAGGGTAGATTGTGATGGCCCAGAGGATCGGCACGAGCATTTCGGAAACTGTGCAATTAGTAGGATGTTCGAGGAGTGATGTGGTGAGTGTCTTCAACACGTGCCAAAAATGAACCAAGGTGAAACGACGTCCAGGAGTCGTGGAGGTGGGCAGCCACCCATCATTACAGATGTCGGACGTCGTAATCTGATCAGACTGGTAAAACAGGACAGGCGGCTAGCCGCCGGTGCTAGGCTCTTCAGTCCGGAAGCCCGCTGCTGCTACGGTAGCAGGTTCGAATACTGCCTCGGGCAGGGATGTGTGTGATGTCCTTAGGTTAGTTAGATTTAAGTAGTTCTAAGTCTAGGGGACTGATGACCTCAGATGTTAACTCCCGTAGTGTTTAGAGCCATTTGAACGAGGACATGCGGCGAACTGTGGCGGGACTAACGCGAGACTTCAAGCTAGCCATACTACACGTGTGGCTGATCACACAGTGCACTGAACACTCCTAACACTGGACCACCGCAGCCGACGACTCGTGCATGTGCCAATATTGACACCACGACATCGGAAACTCGATCGAAATGGACACGTGACCATCGGCACTGGACGTTGTCACAGTGGCAGATCGTTGCATGGTCTGATGAATCATGATACCTTTTTCATAATGGAGATGGGAGGACAAGAATCCGTCTCCTTCCAGGGTAACAGCTCCTTGACACCTGTACAGAGGGACGGAGACTAGCTGGCGGCTGTTCCATTATGCTCTTGAGAATTTTCACATGGACGCCCATGGGTCCAATGGAGTTTGTGTAAGGTACCATAATGGCGAAGGAGTATCGTACACTGGTTACAGGCCACGTACACCCGTTCATGAAGATCATTATCTTGACAGCAGTGACATTTTTCAAATGCGCCATGACAAAAGGCCAGGGGCGTTAGAAAAAGGCAATGGACAATTCCAATTGATGTGCAGGGCCCCCAACTCGCCAGGTCTGAACACTATAGAACAAATCTGATTGTCATCAGGTCATCGATCCCTTCGTCGAATTTACGTGAATTACGTGAATTGTGTGGGCGGATATGGAGCCAACTCCCTCCAGCGACCTACCAGATGCTGCAGTCATGGACTGTGCGGCTGGTCCCGGTGGAGGTTCGAGTCCTCCCTCGGGCATGGGTGTGTGTGTTTGTCCTCAGGTTAATTTAGGTTAAGTAGTGTGTAAGCTTAGGGACTGATGATCTTAGCAGTTATGTCCCATAAAATTTCACACACATTTGAACATTTTTGACCTACCAGAGCCTCGTTGCTTCCATGTCAGGCCGCGTAGCCCCTGTTGTCCGTTCCGTATGTGGACATACCGGCTGTTAGGTAGGTGGTCATAATGTTATGGCTGAGCAGTATAACTTTCTGACCATTAAATGACGTACTTGTTAGATCTTTTCCGTATCTATATTTTATAGACATCTTTGGTCCCTCAGCCCCCCCCCCCCCCCCAATCCCATTTTTGGGCTGTTCATAACATTCATACGTTACTTTGCACATATAACATAGCAGGCTGTGCCAATACTCTCTTGGACGCAGCTTTTAGCTAATACATTCCTTTAGTCTTCATCTTCCAGTATAAAGCAATGTAAGATTCATTTGTGCCGATTTTCTTTGTGTTCCTTCTCGATGACGAGTTGTAAAATATCACATACTTCTGGAAAAACAATATTTGCACAGCAATGAAATCTGGCTGATGTTGTTTGGATGATCGTTTTAGTCCTAAGTTTTGTAAAGATGGCGTAGAAAGCTCAATGCCTGTTAATAATCAACTACTAAATAAATATTATTGAGGAACATTGGTGCTACGTCTATGGTCCTCCATGTACCAATGGAATATTTCATAAATATTAATGATGAACAGTTCATAAGGTGTTTAAATTAGTGTAGCACATTCTACATCTACCTAACACTGCTTCCAAGGGGATCATGTAATCAGGAATAAATGAGTTATGGTATGAAAAAAAATCGGTCTTGTGTTGGTCCATTGATTATACACGAATGACCATCTATCTACAAAGGTATTGGCGCTGATTTTTCAACACCAACTAAAACACGGTCCAGCGATCACAATTAGTGAATCCAAAATGTCATGAAGAGGACCAGAAGCTGATCGTAGAATATTATTGGATATGTAAGTGTAAATGTACCATAGTTTTCACGTGTTTTTAACCTTCTCATTTCTCGAACAAGATTGGCAATTCATTATCTAATGACTGTTTGTGTACCAAATAACACGATTTAAGCTGTATCTTATGTTTAGCTGTGTCATACATGCTGTGTTTGATCTTAAGCTTCACTATCTCCTTTAACAGGATGGTCCCGTTTCTTATCGTTTCGTAATACACTCAAGCGTCAAAGAAACAAGTATAGGCATGCGTATTCAGATAAAGAGATATGTAAACAGGCGGAATATGGCGCTACGGTCGGCAACACTTATATAAGGCAACAAGTGTCAGGCGCAATTGTTAGATCGGGTACTGCTGCTACAATGGCAGCTTAACAACATTTAAGTGATGGATCTCCGAGATAGCAATGAAGTGGGGATTTTCCCGTACGAGCAACTCACGAGTGTACCGTGAATATCAGGAATCCGCTAAAACATCAAATCTCTGATATCGCTGAGGCCGGAAAAAAGTTTTGCAAGAACTGGACAAACGACGACTCAAGAGAATCTTTCAATGTGACAGAAGTGCAATCCTTCCGCAAATTGCGGCAGATTTCAATGTTGGGCCATCAACAAGTGTCAGCGTGCGAACCATTCAACAACACATAATCAATATCGGCTTCCGGAGCCGAAGGCCCACTCGTGTAACGTTGATAACACCATGAAGCTTTAAGCATTTTCTGGGCCCGTCAACAATGACACTGGACTGTTGGTGAGTGGAAACGTATTGCCTCGTCGGACGATTCTCGTTTCAAATTGTATCGAGCGGATGAACGTGTACAGCTATGGAGAAAACCACATGGAACCATGGACTCTGCATGTCAGCAGGGGATTGTTCAAGCTAGTGAAGGCTCTGTAATGGTGTGGGGAGTCTTCCGTTGGAGTGATATGGGATCCCTGATACCTCCAGATACGACTCTGACAGGTGACAAGTACGTAAGCAGCCTGTCTGATCACCAGCATCCATTCACGTCCATTGTGCATTCCGACAGACTTGGGCAATTCCAGCAGGACAATGCGACACCCCACACGTCCATAATTGCTACAGAGTGGCTCCAGAAACACTTTTCTGAGTTTAAACTCATTCGCTGGCCACCAAACTAGCCAGACATGAACATTATTCAGCATATCTGGGATACCTTGCAACGTGCTGTTCAGAAGAGATCTCCACCTCTCGTACTCTTACGGATTTATGGAGAACCCTGCAGGATTCTTGATGTCAGTTCCGTCCAGCTCTAACTCAGACATTAGTCGCGTCCATGCCACGCCGTGTTGTGGCACTTCAGCAAACTCACGGAGGCCCTGTACGATATTAGGCAGCTGTACCAGCTTTTTTTGAGTCTTCAGTGTATGGCGCAGGATCTCTTCGAAGTGATCATTGTGTCTTGGGTCAACATGTCCGAAGTAAATAGGAACTGTTTTAATAGGAAGGAATTAAGATAAAACGATAGACGTAATTGATATTTCTTGAATTGTAACCATTAAACTATAGTATAACTGCTGTGAGACATTAGTAAGCGTGACTCCTTGTCACGACTTCAGACATAATTATAGAGGATAAAGAAGAAAGAACATGCAGCAATCTAATGGAATTTTTCTCGAAGCAGGTATAAATTTATCGATACAAATTGCACTGAAACTACTATTATGAGACATCAAAACGTACATCAACATTATGACGCAGCAGGCCTTACATCCGTCAAAGAGAATAAAGAAAATGCCCCCACTCCGCAGTCGGCAATCCACATTTCTTCGAAAGACCGCTCAGTGGTACCGCAGTTCAAGCTCCTGTAAGTGGTGTCTGCTTAGAGTGTCAGGACATCTTCACTGTATAAAAGGTTGTCTGCTACACTAGACCTTCCTTGCCGCTGTCTTCTGCTGCAGTGTGTTCTCAGTGCCACAGCGGGTATGACAACCAGACGAAAGATAGTGTTGCTCATGTAGTGAATCATTCAATTGAACAAACACTGCGATTTGTGTAAAACTAATGCGTTTGTGTAGTTCTTTGGTCGTTAACACGCAAGGCAGGAACATTCCGACATTCACGGCTCTATGTTCTCGACATTTGGCATGATTTACCCGTCGGCCAGTTGGACCCTGTCCGACGTGCCAAGAGGACAGACCTGCCGAAAGATATCGGTTGACCCTTGTAACCTTGGTTAAGCAGCAAAACAAGAAATGCATGTAGTGTGTAAACAAGGAAGGGAAGCCAACTGAACCGTCGCTAGAATAGCGGTTCGCTCATTATTGTGTTCAGTTGGAGAAGGACTGTTAATATCGCTGGCCGCAAATGGTGGTGTTTCGCATCGGTTCGTTGATAAGCCAACAAGGCGTAGACAATCAGTTACTGTCGTGGGCACTTTTATTATTCTTTTTAAAAAGATCATCTATGCAATATGTTGATCGGCACAAGATAGAAACTGAACTACTAAATCCAAAAGTAATACATCGCCTAAGGAAAAAGGTTTACTGAGGATTTTTTTACCCGTGAAAATACAAATTGAACCACAAGATCTCTAATTTAAACAGAGACTGTCCAGGTGAAGTTTTTATGGTGTTTAATGGAAGAATTGATGTCGCTGAAATGTGTGAAACAGTGGTCGTAGACCTAGGAGTGAAGGCGATGTAGTTATTGGTGTTCACACTTTTAACTTTTTTCTTTCTGCACTTAACCACAACGATCTTTTTTTCGTTCTTATTCTAAGATGGAAATAGCTACTGCATTTCCCACCAACGTAGCAATTTCCTGTCCAAAATACTTCACCCCGTAAGCCCAGCTCATGCAATCCCTCGCTCCTAATAGTGTTCTTCTTCAGAGCAGAAAACACAAATATAACTGTAACATGAACATACCAATCAAGTGCGCAGTCTGCGTTAGATACGTTTCTTTCAAGTTTTCGGTTACTGCCAACTTTTTTTTTTTTTTGCTACATGGAATATAATTTTTTTAGGAATACCAAAAATTGAATGAAATCTGATCAGACAGAATACAAAAATAAATAAATAAATAAATAAATTGCGTGAAGGTGGGGTCTTCCGTAAATCTGGCCCTGTCTGTTCACTTTGTTGCAGGCAGCACTGTTTGCGGATTAAGTTCAAGGTTGTGCATAGTCGTCCCACGTCTTACCCCTAATGGCACATCCTGGCTGCTTTTAGTTAAAACAGCTTGTCCGACATGACTCCTGGACGACGCCATGGAGCTGCCCACGAAGTAGCATGTTCAAAATGGTTCAAATGGCTCTGAGCACTATGGGACTTAAGATCTGTGGTCATCAGTCCCCTACGACTTAGAACTACTTAAACCTAACTAACCTAAGGACATCACACACATGCATGCCCGAGGTAGAAGTCGAACCTGCGACCGAGCGGTCTCGCGGTACCAGACTGAAGCGCCTAGAACGGCACGGCCACACGGGCTGGCAAGTAGCATGTCTGCAGGTGGCGCTCATCGCCTGTCCTTTAGCGTTGTAAAGCACAAGCTTCCTTTTGATGACCAACGCAGTGAGCACGTAACGAAGTCTCACGTAGTCCCCGCCAGAGCACTTTAGCATTTACGCTCCACGTAAATGGTGCTGTGTCATACACGTAAAGACCTTATTGTACTTACAGCTGGGTGCAAATAACAGACCTCAACAGCGGTCCGGCTAAGGTGTGGCATAGTGTTCGTATACCGTGCACGGTGCGCCAGTGGAAGCTGTTGTTCCGGAGGTAAGATTCGAGAAGTAGGACGTGTAGTGATGGCCACGGACAAAGGGATTATAGAGAAGGCTGTTGTGTAACACAGAGTCACATAACTTGGGGACACATGAGAGACGGTTTTTCACTAAGATCCATTGGTCTCCTGCCTCGAGATGACTGGGTATTTGTTTTGTCCTCATCATTTCATCATCATTCATGGAAGTGACGAGACTGGACTGAGCAATGGTTGGGGATTTGTACAGGCGCTGATAACTGAGCAGTTGAGCTCCCCACAAACCAAACATAATTATCATCGTCATCCACTGGTCTCACCGCCTCTTCCAACAGTTGTAACAGTTGGTATCCTGTGAAATGGCCCCACAGGAAACACAACGGATCATTCAGAAGCATTCTGGAAAGAGATTCTCCAAGGGGTCCGCGTGCAGATGGTACAATGGCAACATTCGTTAATAACAGATGCGTAAGAAATTGCACCATTGTGGGCGGTGGAGTAAGAAGACACTGGGCACACATTCGTGAAGCGAAGACAGTGCTTCACATCCCCATCTCTACATCCAAGTTTAAATTTTCCCTGGTTTTCCCTAAATACAGAATATAGATGTGTGCTGGGATGAATGTTTTCGAAACAGACACGACGAATTTCGTCCCCTCCCTCCTCACCCTCTCCCATTCATTCCCAGTCCTAGCCGTCAATCGCGTTAAATTCCAATATTCTTTTCATTACAGACCCTAGGTTTTCGAAGGTCGAAAACCGTGCTTTCAATGTTTTCCTTTTTCTGACCATTACGGCAAGACGTAGTTCACAAAATAAGTGAAAAAGTGTTCAAATTCAAAATGTATATTTAAAACAGAGTGCACTCACAGCTTAAAAGAAGCGAACGACACTGTATAAAAAGCGGTATAAACTAGACCTGTCGGCAGCCCGAAGGGGAAAAGAGTAGCCGCCGCCGATAAGTCGACAATTTTATCGCCTGGTGGCTCCTTTTGAAAAGTGTTGAATGCTGTGAGACTTAGAGCGAAAGAAGATTTTAAAAAAAAACTGGCCAATCAATCGTGTTCTGCCCTGAGTGTGTGTTTCAGTGCGAAAGATATTCACCTACGTTAATAACCACAGTCGCAATTATGATCGCTGCCTGCTGCGAACAGAGATGTAATTCAACGACTAGTGCATAAAATCTTGGCAGCAAGTGGGTATTAATCAAGTGAAGTAAACGACTAAAGATCATGACGACATTCAGACCCGTTTGTGGTAGGAAGAATGGCTAGCAGAACCCCTGGAACATTTCACATTCTCAATGATATACGAATGTGCTACAGTCTCATTGCAGGAGTTCGGGAACTGTTCCGATACGCTGAGAATGATCGTCGTCATCACAACAAAAGTCAGTCACTCCCCACCAATATCTGACATGAAATGAAAGATCTAACGATACATTCAAGATAACGGCCAGGAAAGCTGAATCAAGGCTTCAAATTCCCCACTGTCACTATCTCTCCCTCGCCGTTATTATCGTAAAGACTGTCTCTCATTATCACGTACACTATCTCCTTGTTTTCAGTCATCTCCTATGAGCACTGTTTTCTTCACTCTTTTCCTACTGCTGTTCTGTCACTGTCAACTATGTTTCATTGAGTCCCTCTCTTTCTCTACTCTGCCATTCTCTCCTTCGCTCTTCTTACAACACAATCACTGTTTAGTATCGTTCAATACTGCCACTGTCTCCTCTCTCAGCATAAAAAAAAGAAAACGTGAATAGGTTCCTATGCCAAAATTTTTAGGAACGTTTTTGAAGGTGGCAACGAAGGTAGAATGAGACCTGGTGCCCCACTTTCTTTTCCCTGCTACAGCAGAGCACGTCGCTCATGTGAAAATAAGTGTATCGGAGAGTAAAATTTTCTTGTTAGCTACTATTACACCTCTGAACGGATTTTTAGTGCAAAAAGAACTTGCACGGGCTTCTGTACTACAACACTGGGTTCCCCAAACCCTTCTGATGATAACAGAAACAATTTGTAGCAAATTTTTTCCGTCTTATGTCACTTTATAAACAAAGTTTTCGCCTCACACGGGATTTTAAGTGCTCATTTTACTTGTGCAAGCAGTGTAAATTTAAATCTCTGTATCTCGGGAACGGATTAAGATATCAAGAAAATTCTCAAGACTGTCCAAAATTGGTATGGAAGGAATATATCGCAAAAACTTCAGCCATTTGCTGTAAATAGCAGTGTTGGGATTAGTGGCTCGTTGTTGACACGCAGAAACCACGTTTTTGGGATGTTTCTCGATAAAGGATAAAGGTTTTTGAAAACTGGATCATAGAACTTCTAGCTAAATGCCTAGAGCATATGCCATATAAAATTTGAGCGAATTGTTGCTGTTAGTTATTGAGATCAGCCGCTGACGGCGTAAAACGATGCAAGACGCTTTTTTCGGGTTTCCTCTGGAATCACCCAATTAAATGGGGTCTCCATGAGCAGCTTAACGCACACCGTCGACCACATCTAATACGGAAAGAACCAACCGATTTGCTCCATTTGCCTAAGCCAATATACGAAATTTGACCTTGTACTGTAGCATACTTATAGTAAGATGATTTTTCTGTTCGGTATACGAATGGTCCCTAGACCAAGGGCTATCAGAACATTTCATTCTTTCTTTATATCAGCAACAGAACCAGAAGTATGAACTACGGAAAAATCTCGTTTTTGCGCGTGCCGTTTTGGAACATCTTGTCACACATTCTGTTGTCTGCGTACGGTTTCTAGAATCAGTGCACAGGCCACGTGGCATACCCACGACAACAGCGCCATCCGTATCAAATTCTTCTCTTGCAAATCGATACACCGGCTATGCCGGGAATCCGGATGGCTGTGACATACTGAGCTAGCTGTATGTCGTCACTGACGAACCCTGCTACAGTTTATGGAATGATTCTCTGTCATTCCTTTCGAGGAGAAAGTGTACCTGGTGCATTCAAAGGAATATCAAGTTTAGTGTTCGTATAATTATAGTGGTGAAAACATCATACTAGACGAATTCCATATGTTCGTAGAAACAGATCTTGCGGAGTTGCACTGTCGGAGCGCGTTTCAGGGGAATCACTTTAATACTGCAAGGTGGCAATCCTTCTTCATCTTGAAAAAATCTCGTCGTATAATTGTGGGTTCAGAATGGTTCAAATGGCTCCGAGCACTATGGGACTTAATGGGACTTAACATCTGTGGTCATCAGTCGCCTAGAACTTAGAACTACTTAAACCTAAGTAACCTAAGGACATCACACACATCCATGCCCGAGGCAGGATTCGAACCTGCGACCGTAGCAGTCGCACGGTTCCGGACTGCGCGCCTAGAACCGCAAGACACTGCGGCCGGCGAAGTCATAATATTCAGTAACATTGAAGAGTACTTTGCAGTGATCTAAAGAATAATTTTGAGCCGTAGTTACTTGTAGAGACCAAGTGAGACCTCGTGTTGAGCAGACGCTATTTTATATTGTTTGGGAAACGTAGCTTAACACAATTTATTTATTACACTATCCAGCTTGAAAAATTAATTTACATTATTACGTATAACAACAACGAAAACTGCAATTCATTGTAGCATTGGAAATCAATACCAAAAGGATTACGTTATGCAGGAATGTAATTAGAGTATATTTATTATTATTATTAGCGAATGTCCCCATAGGAGAACGATAAGCAGGTGATTTATCAATATTTCAATTAGACTATATTATAATTGTTTTTATTTTCACAAAACGGATTTATTGTAGAACTCACCTTGGTCATAGTTACCCATTACAAAACGTATTCTGAAGCGATTAACACCTTCCATAATACACTAATAACAAAAAATTACAATAAAAAATAAAATAATAATTACTTCGAGACAAACAGGGCATTCGCAGGTTATCTGTTACATAGATAAGCTACTGGATTTCATTTTCATGGCATGTGTGGCACGATTATTTATATCAGGAACTACGAACTTCGTCATTTCTGTTTTTGTGGCAACAGCCTGGGCTGGACTGAACCCATAGCATTAAGAGGAATGACTTCGTTTGAGTGCCGTGACATCAGCGCTAGCAGCAAAGTGTTCAACACCTCGAGTATCATTCAGCCAAAGCGTTCTGCCAAACTGTCCATGAGATTGTCCTCACATCTGACTGACCATCTTGGATTCCGTCTCATAACTCAAACTATTTATTAGCTAGTGTTACAAATGTTATGTCACTTCCTCGTTTCCCATGTAATAAAAAGCAAACTTTAAACAATTGTTTCTTTTTAAAAGCCTTTTTACGTCGTGCTTAGGTTAGTCAAAATCTATACATTCAGTGTGCTGTACCGTAGTAAATCTTGTGGGATGTTCCATTCTATTGAGGTAATGTTGCAGGTACAATAGATCAAAAATATGCTGTTCCTACCAGACATTCTATAGCGCGTGAGGTCTTACTTGAAATGATAGTGTCGAACCAGCAGCTTTCTGTTGTGCATTGTTCATTACTGTCAGCTGCCCGCCCGCCATTCAGAATTTTTTTTCTGTTAGTGGTTTCTCACTAGCCTCAGTACGAGGAGAGAACATTTGTGACAGGTAGAAGCGATGTTATGTGCTTCTAGTGATAGCAACCGTGCAGTAACTGACCATGTTCAAAAAAATGGCTCTGAGCGCTATGGGACTTAACATTTGAGGTCATCAGTCCATTAGAATGTAGAACTACTTAAACCTGACTAACCTAAGGACATCACACACATCCAATTCGAGGCAGGACTCGTACCTGCGACCGTAGTGGTAGCGCGATTCCAGACTGAAGCGCATAGAACCGCCTTGCCACACCGGCCGGCGACTGACCATGTGAAACTACAGTTTTACGCTAAAATCCACTTATTTTTCGACGTCCTTCCCATTGAGTTTAATTGTACTTGATCCATAATAATTTTAGTGAATGAAATCTAATCCTATAGCGCAATTTCCCTAGCACTGTAAAATACACATCACAGTCTCATCACGGACTCAAAAGTTTTTCTAGTCTGAATTTTCTTGATATTTAAGAGAGTAAATCAAAGTTAAATGATACTTTTGTTTTTCACTCACGGCCTCTGAAAGACGTCCGTCCTTATTGCCTAATGAAATAAGCAGGAGGTTAAAAACGGCTTCGAGTTCATTTTGGAAACTGGAAGCTGTATTCTGAACTGTGTTCCCGAAACAGAAGGACTGCAGTCAGTGTATATATTGCCAACACTGAAACACGGAAGTGAAAAATCAACATTTAAAATCGTGTCGGGCGGGTATTTCAGGTACGACATTATACTCCTCTTTCCTGTTTTAATGACGAATGGAGAATGGAAAAAAGTACTATTCCTAAAGCCCCAAATGACATCTGAATTATCTGATATTCTAATCGCGATAATTTCACGAAATGTATCTGGGAGGATTTAATATGTTTCCCTACTCTTCTTGGAACGTAGACTCTTTTAGACTATGTCTATCACGCTCTCCCATCGAGTACAAGATTCCGTGAAGGAACTAGCTGTTCGTCGTTTGGTCTTCTTTATCTCGTTGATTAATACTGGTAGGACTTGGTAAGGGTCCCAGTATTATGGACAGTTTTCAAGAATCGGTCGAATGAGTGATTTCTAAGCCACTTCCGATGCAGACGAGTTACATTTTTAGCAGCACATCTACGGTGCCTCCAGCTAACGTTGACCTTCAAGCATCTACTGCTGGTCATCATGTGACCATCGCATGCACACATGACATAATCAAACAACTTGACATTTGCATACCTGGCATAATCAAAGATCTTGAATGCATGATTTCACAAGACAGGACACAATGACAATTTCAAAATTTAAAGTTTACGAATGAAGGGAAATTTAAAAATTAAAACTGACAAAGGAGAAAAATTTAAAAACAATAAATGGTGTAACTAATCTAACGGTGCTTCGTAACACCTCTTCATCCCCTCTCCAAGTCCCCTTACTCTGCCAGACCAATAAAATGCAAGAGACAATTAGTATATATCCTAAGAGTAAGCCAACTTGGTTGTGTTCAAAGGTATCTGAACGCTGTGACTCTTTCTGCATTATTTTCGAAAGTATTTATCGAAACTATTACGTTGAGGGTGTAACTTGCAGCATTTCCGCACCTGAAAGTACTTTGCAGGGCATTAAAGTGAAACAACCAACTACAATCCGGACTGTACGTCAAAATATTGTAACGTTCTATTTTTCTTGCGTATTGTTCAAAATATTTATCTAAAAAGTTACACAAAGACGTAATTTTCAACATTTCCGTATCTAATTATACTTTGCAAGTTATTAGAATGAAGCAGCTAATCACGAAGTAGACTCAGAGCAGGTATCTTTGCCGCACTCAAAGTAACCCGAAAAGTCTGAATTTTTTTTCATCATGTTAAAAAGTATTTATTAAATGTATTACGTAAAGGGTATAAGGATGTAACTTGCAATATTTCCGTGTCTTAAAGTACTTTGTGGACCATTAAAATGAAACAACAGTGACAGTGTGGCCATCTTGAGTGCTCTCAAAAATATCCGAATACTTTGAAATTATTTGCTCCATGTTCAACCTTATGTACAGAAAAACTATCTTAAGGGCACAACTTTCAATATTTACGCATCTAAAAGTGCTTTCCAGGGATTTAAAATCAAACGACAAACACAATATAGTCATCTTGGCTGTGTTCAGATATATCTGAACAATGTGAATTTTTTGCACAATGTTCAGAAGTATTGATCCAAAGTATTATGTAAAAAAGCATTTGCGAATATGCAAAGATCGATTTCTGTACAATTGATGGTGTCAGGCACAATGGAGACAACCCAAGTAACTGACTCCACCAGCAGCTGACGTCCCACAGAAAGTGCTAGTAAACCGTGCAAAGTTCTCAGAACAACTCTCATATACAAGTTTTCTGAAAAATATCCACTTCAAATATAGTAGTTTGCACTGTGTGACAGCATCATGCTCAGCAGAAGATGACAATTTTTTTTAGTGCAAGACAGATTTAACACCCAAGCATGGGGCGACTTTGAATGACTTTCAACCCTCTTTTCTTACCTACATGAAAATATATTACTAGTGTTCAGTATGCTGTTCAACTGAAGTGTGGCATAGTTTCTTACTGTGTGAGATCAGAACGTGACAAACGTATTGCACGAACTTAATACCCTAGCATTTGGTTATTAAACGTTTGGCTGAATTCGATACAGGTTTTAGAGATGAGTTTTTTATGAATTTATAGGTGAGAATAACATTGTGTACTTTGGTAATTATTGTTGAAAAACGCACTTTAATCTGTAAGTTAGGTCAGCAGTAGAGCCAACGTGCGTATTGTAATGCATAATGTGTGTCATGTTATGTTAAACCGAAATTTAAAAGCATTTGTTGTCAGCAAGACAACATGTGTCGATAAAGACAATGACTACCTGCTTGGCTACTTGTCTTGCGACACTTCACAAGTATCGTAGAACAATATAGATGTAAAAATAATTAATTTGAGTCTTTTCTGTGCTTTACACCATCTGTGGTCCAGAAATAATACTTTGCGCATACACAAATGCTGCTCTCATAATCTTTTTTAATATGGTGTAGAAATAGTAAATGGAATACTTTTGAGAATGGCCAAAATTACTATTTTGTGATTGGCTGTTTCATTTCAGTGACCTGTAAAGTATTTTTAGTTGTATAGATAGTGCAAATTTCAACTTTTGGGTAAATTCTTGGATATATGGTTTTGAATTTGACGCAAACAGATTTGAGCATTCGGATACTATTGAGCACAGTCAAGGTAGCAACAGTATGATTCACTGTTTCATTTTAACATATAAAATACTTTTAGATCTGGAAATTCTGAAAGTTACAACATTTGCATAATTTTCTGGGTAATTAATTTTAAATATCACGCAAAAAACTATTGATAGGGTTCAGATATTTTGAGCGTGACCAAGAAAGTTGCACTAAGGTTACTTCCTGAATGGATGTTTGATGTTAATGGTCTGTGTAATACCACGCTCTGATTAGAGGAGAACGGAGACAATAGGAGAGGGAGGTGTTATAAAACAAAACTAGGGTAACTTTACCATCTTTGATTTTTAAAGTACCTGCCATCTTCCACCGTTAACTTCTAATATTTTGACCAACCATAATCTTTAATTCTTCCACCCTCATGATAACGTCATGCATTTAAATTCATTGCTGACATCATGAATGCACCTTTAAAGATCACTGATGATGTCATCTGCTTATGTGATGCACATGTAGACTTTCGGGAGATCCTTAAAGGTCAAAGTTTGCTGGAGGTCCCATAGATATACTACTGTTTCTTTATTATTTTCGCAACAAACTATAATCCGGTACTTCCCCTACCATTGATATATGTGGTTATTCCACTTTAGGTCGCTTTGTGTGGTTACTCTTGGATATTTTTGATGATTTGTCGCCTGTAACATAATGGAACAGTGATAGATCACTTGGGCTACTTTCGTGCATTGCTTTCTACCACTTTTGGTATGCTAAGGAGTCCTATGTACAATTTATCTCTATAAAAAAGTCTTAGTGCACAACCTGATGGAAGAATGATGGGAGAAAGAAATAGGTATGACAAATTTGGGTTTCAAAAGCTGAAGTTCACTAAATATAGATTATTCTGGAAGAGTTCTACAGCAATAACGATATTAAACAACAGCAGTGATAGTGTTAATCACAAATTATCTGTGCACGTTTCCCATCTGCCGTTTTTATTGTTCTGCACAATAGGAGGGAAGAGTTCGTTAAAATGTTCATGGGCTTTCAATATGTAAATATATCAACCGTGTTGTAGAGCTAGTTTCTTTTCGTAAACACTGTTGCTTTAGATTCACTAATAGAATAAGATACAGTTGGAAGAGTATGCATTAAATGTATTTCTAAAAATAGAGGCGTACTCTGAAAAGTGGTAAGGACTGAAGACCAGTGCCAAAACAGAAACAAGTGGCGAGGTATCGACAGAAGTCATATATAGAGATCTCACATAGCTGTAGAACTGTGACGGAACAAAAAGAGATTTGCAGATGATCAGTCCGCGGTGAATGTATTGGAAGTTCATCCTAAAGGTAAATGATAGTAATGTAATGTACGTTATTTCTCTGAGTACACAATCAGTGATCTGTTGTGGGAATTAGCTTCAGGTGTATCAGAGAAACTTTTTGGAGGCACTTAAGAAGAACGGTGACATATAACAAGGCGTGGGGAAAACAGAACGTAGGTATATCCATCATGAAAATCCTGAAGAAGTGTAATCCACTAGAAATGACGTCGCTCAGAAAACCGTCGTTCTACCTTTCTTCAGTGTTAACTGCGATTGATACCAATATAGACTAAAGAAATTTCCGAGATCGCAGTGTCCTTAACGAAGAAGCATCAAAATTTCCATCAACATTGACCTAGCCTAGTGATCATTACGATTAAATAAGAGAAAGCAAGCGACTGTCATTTTTTCTTGTACCATCCGTGAATACAAAAGGAAGAGTGGACACCCCGTCTGAGTGAACTACGTAGCATCCACCACACGCCGTAGGATGGCTTGCAAAGTTCAGACGTAAATGAAAAAGATATAATGATTTTAACGGTGGGTAGGTTTTCTGAGATTTCCCTTAGCCTCAGAAGAGATCCTTTTGAGTGGCTACGATCAAGTTCCAGCAATTACATCTCTCAGTTTCCTTTGTCCATAAGGTAAAAATAGCCATGTATCTGATATGTGCATCTTGATAAAAGTGAAGAAATAGTGTAACACCTCATCTACATCAATGATCCTATGCACAACTAGCAGCACACAGCATCTATTTGAGTCCACTATACCTGTACGTAAACAACACTATTGCATAATTCATGATTTGAAATTTAGCAATGCTATTTCTGAAAAAAAAATGATCGCTAGCAAAAGACGAAATATAGCCTGTTTCTGACTGGATCTGCTGCTCTGCCTTTATCATTAATATTATGAGTGTAACACCTCATCTACATCAATGATCCTATACGCATCTAACAGTACACAACATCTATTTGGGTCCACTATACCTGTAAGTAAACAACACTATTGCATAATTTATGATTTTAAATTTAGCAATGCTATTCCTGAAAAAAAAAAGATCGCTAGCAAAAGACGAAATACAGCCTATTTCTGACTGGATCTGCTGCTCTGCCTTTCTCATTACTATTATGAGACTAACTAAGTTTACTATGTGATCAAAAGTAACCGTACATCCCCATAAACATACGTTTTTCATATTACGTGCATTGTGCTGCCAGCTACTGCCAGGTACTCCATACCAGCGACCTCAGTAGTCATTAGACATCGTGAGAGAGCAGAATGGGGCGCTCCGGAGAACTCACGGACTTCTAACGTGGTCAGGTGACTGGGTGTCACTTGTGACATACGTCTGTACCCGAAATTTCCACACTCCAAAACGTCCCTAGGTCCACTGTTTCCGATATGATAGTGAAGTAGAAACGTGAAGGGACATGTACAGCACAAAAGCCTACATGCCGCCCTCGTCTTTTGACTTACAGAGACCGGCGATAATTGAAGAGGGTCGTAATGTGTAATAGGCAGACATTTATCCAGACCATCACACAGGAATTCCAAACTGCAAGAACTATGACAGTTAGGCGGGAGGTGAGACAACATGGATTTCATGGTCCAACGGCTGCTCATAAGCCACATATCACGCCGGTAAATGTAAACGACGCCTCGCTTGGAGTAAGGAGCGTAAACACTGGACGATTATACAGTGGAAAAACGTTGTGTGGAGTGACGAATCACTGTACACAATGTGGCGATCCGATGGCGGGGTGTGGGTATGGCGAATGCCCGGTGAACGCCACCTGCCAGCGCGTGTAGTGCAAACAGTAAAATTCGGAGGCGGTGGTGTTACGGTGTGGTTGTGAAGCACCTTCTTGCTTCCCACTGTTGAAGAACAATTCGGGGATGGCGATTGCATCATTCAACACGACCAAGTACCTGTTCATAATGCACGGCCTGTGGCGGAGGGCTTACACGACAATAACATCCCTGTAATTGACTGTCCTGCACAGAGTCCTGACCTGAATCTTATAGAACACCTTTGGGATGTTTCGAAACGCCGACTTCGTGCCAGGCCTCACCGACAGACGTCGATACATCTCATCAGTGGAGCACTCCGTGAAGAATGGCCTGCCCAAGGAATCTTCCAACACCTGATTGAACGTGTGACTGCAAGACTGGTAGCTGTCATCAAGGCTGAGGGTGGGCCATATTGAATTCCAGGATTACCGATGGAGTGCGCCACGAATTTGTAAGTCATTTTCAGCCAGGTGTCCGAATTCTTTTGATCATATAGTGTATTTCCTCTGCTGATGACGGTGGTGTGGGCCACTGAAACGCGTATTGAAAATAATAATTGCATGGCTCCGCAGGTTGTTTTATTTATATTTATTTATCATTCGCAATCTTCTTGCTGCCATCTGTTATGAATGTAACGATTTATATCTGAAATGTATTAACGATGACGTGTCCAAGAGGGATTGCCGTATTTGGCGGGAAAGTTTACTATTTTACATTCACAGGAGAGACTTAAAGCCAACCTTGACATACGCCGTAATCTAGGCCTCACACATTTCAAGTGTGCAGCTTGCCTTTTGAGACGCCCAATGAGGCTGTACAACATTCGCTAGCATCTTTCGAATCCGTCCTGCAAATACGTAAGGAGAAATGATAGACAAAGAGACGTTTTACTCTACATAATTGTATGCGAGGTGTGTGGGTAACTTTGAAGAAGCATGTTGCTTCATACTTCTCAGTAAATCGTTCCTAAACACCGACTGTATGCGAGGACCAGCCCTGAAAATGCGCAGCATGCGGAGCTTTAGATTGCTTACACGCTCAATGCCCACTTACTGCTTTAGCGCTTAGCTCCTGTGAGAACGGACGAAATCTATCCTGGCAAGGCAGAATCTCCTTATGCAGCACGGTTATGGGACGCGTTGTGAACCATTAGAGGCAGAGGACGTCAAAATTGGAAACGAGACAGTAGTTGAAGAAGTGAAAGAGTTCTCATTCCTAGGAAACAAGATTGTATAGGATTTCGAAACGAAGAAGATATCAAAGGTAGGCTGGCATGGATAAAAATAGGAGTTATGTCAGGTATTTGTATTGAACTGAGGAAGATGTTAATGAATGTGTGCGTCTAGAGCATAGCATTCTATGGAAATGAAACGTTTGGCATTGAAATACGTTGTAGTGGGACGTCAGGATGGCTGGAGTATCCCAGAAGTATCGGTGGTGGCCTTGTTACCTGGGCCGCGAGTTTGGTTTCATGCGGAGGTCTGATGATTAATCACAGAAGGAGAAGTGCTATTCGTTTATTATTCCACCAGGTACAGCTATTGTGTAATTGCAGCCAGCTGCCAAAGTCGGACACTGGACCTACAATGTGCCTTCGGTGACAGCCAGCCCACAGCATAAAGCAGGCTACGGGAAGCAGAGCTACGCCGTTAGGATCAGAGCTGGCAGCAGGCAGCTATGTCAGCCCCTGAGAAGGTTGGCCACATTGCGTGGCACGGAGGTGCGGCTCAGTGCAGAAAAGACTTGAGTGCGCAGTGAAGAAAGAAGGACCCAAGCGTAAGCAGCAGCGACAGCGATTTGCAATCGTAGAGTGTGTGTACACAAGGCAAGGGCAACTCGGAAACAAGTCAGGCCCGAGTTGGAACCATGGAGCCCAAATTCAGCGACTTGCGGACAATACGGGGCAGGCGGCACGTGGCACCAGATAGGAACCATTTGGGTTCTCGGTGACATATGGACTTCGCTGCAGCTCATGACTCCGAAAACAGCTGGCTGTAAGCTGCGACAGATACTATATGAGTAAAGTGGGCTGTACTTTAGCAGACTTGGCCTGCCACTGTTTTGTCACTCCTTGTCACGTACGACAGGGAATGAGACCGCTGCTGGGCCAGGTCCTGTGGTAGCACATTTCGTCGTTTATACAACATTGCTTACGTACTTACGACATGATCATTTCCTTTTTCAGTATTAAACGTATGTTTCTATACTACATGAATAAAAAGTATGTACCCAGTATCCGTGTGAATTGTCATTACACTATGGTGTACAAATTTGAAGTAAATCGGTCAAAAACTTATCTAATGTATCATATACAATGTAACTGGGTTTTCTCTTTTACTGCTAGTCAATTGTCAGGATGAGCATTACTGCAAAGGGCATTTGATTCTAAAGCATTATGTCAGGGTTAAAAACACTAAATAAATTACTTTTCCTCTCTTAACAACATGTGGGCAGGGTGGGTTCTTCCTTGGCTCGGGTATGAGGTAGAATGAAACAGCTTTTTACATAAGATAACTTTTATTGAAGATTTGTACAATGGTTTCCTTACTGGATTGTTCTGGCTCGGAGAAAGGCAGCTGTGTCGTTTGCGAAGCGTCTGCTGCGTGAGCAGCGGCGTCTGATTACGCCTGGCGGTGTGAATCTCGTGTCGCTGTTTCGCCCAGTTGACTGGAGACGTGCACCGTGCAGTGGCCCGTTTAATTGTTGTTGTTGTTGTCTTCAGTCCTGAGACTGGTTTGATGCAGCTCTCCATGCTACTCTATCCTGTGCAAGCTGCTTCATCTCCCAGTACCTACTCCAACCTACATCCTTCTGAATCTGCTTAGTGTACTTATCTCTCGGTCTCCCTCTACGATTTTTACCCTCCACGCTGCCCTCCAACGCTAAATTTGTGATCCCTTGATGCCTCAAAACATGTCCTACCAACCGATCCCTTCTTCTAGTCAAGTTGTGCCACAAACTTCTCTTCTCCCCAATCCTATTCAATACCTCCTCATTAGTTACGTGATCTATCCACCTTATCTTCAGTATTCTTCTGTAGCACCACATTTCGAAAGCTTCTATTCTCTTCTTGTCCAAACTAGTTATCGTCCATGTTTCACTTCCATACATGGCTACACTCCAAACAAATACTTTCAGAAACGACTTCCTGATACATAAATCTATATTCGATGTTAACAAATTTCTCTTCTTCAGAAACGCTTTCCTTGCCATTTGTAGTCTACATTTTATATCCTCTCTACTTCGACCATCATCAGTTATTTTACTTCCTAAATAGCAAAACTCTTTTACTACTTGAAGTGTCTCATTTCCTAATCTAATTCCCTCAGCATCACCCGATTTAATTTGACTACATTCCATTATCCTCGTTTTGCTTTTGTTGATGTTCATCTTATATCCACCTTTCAAGACACTGTCCATTCCGTTCAACTGCTCTTCCAAGTCCTTTGCCGTCTCTGACAGAATTACAATGTCATCGGCGAACCTCAAAGTTTTTACTTCGTCTCCATGAATTTTAATACCTACTCCAAATTTTTCTTTTGTTTCCTTTACTGCTTGCTCAATATACAGATTGAATAACATCGGGGAGAGGCTACAACCCTGTCTCACTCCTTTCCCAACCACTGCTTCCCTTTCATGCCCCTCGACTTTTATGACTGCCATCTGGTTTCTGTACAAATTGTAAATAGCCTTTCGCTCCCTGTATTTTACCCCTGCCACCTTTAGAATTTGAAAAAGAGTATTCCAGTCAACATTGTCAAAAGCTTTCTCTAAGTCTACAAATGCTAGAAACGTAGGTTTGCCTTTCCTTAATCTTTCTTCTAAGATAAGTCGTAAGGTCAGTATTGCCTCACGTGTTCCAACATTTCGACGGAATCCAAACTGATCCTCCCCGAGGTCCGCATCTACCAGTTTTTCCATTCGTCTGTAAAGAATTCGCGTTAGTATTTTGCAGCTGTGACTTATTAAACTGATAGTTCGGTAATTTTCACATCTGTCAGCACCTGCTATCTTTGGGATTGGAATTATTATATTCTTCTTGAAGTCTGAGGGTATTTCGCCTGTCTCATACATCTTGCTCACCAGCTGGTAGAGTTTTGTCATGACCGGCTCTCCCAAGGCCGTCAGTAGTTCTAATGGAATGTTGTCTACTCCGGGGGCCTTGTTTCGACTCAGGTCTTTCAGTGCTCTGTCAAACTCTTCACGCAGTATCGTATCTGCCATTTCGTCTTTATCTACATCCTCTTCCATTTCCATAATATTGTCCTCAAGTACATCACCCTTGTATAAACCTTCTATATACTCCTTCCACCTTTCTGCCTTCCCTTCTTTGCTTAGAACTGGGTTGCCATCTGAGCTCTTGATATTCATACACGTGGTTCTCTTCTCTCCAAAGGTCTCTTTAATTTTCCTGTAGGCAGTATCTATCTTACCCCTAGTGAGATAAGCTTCTACATCCTTACATTTGTCCTCTAGCCATCCCTGTTTAGCCATTTTGCACTTCCTGTCGATCTCATTTTTGAGACGTCTGTATTCCTTTTTGCCTGCTTCATTTACTGCATTTTTATATTTTCTCCTTTCATCAATTAAATTCAATATTTCTTCTGTTACCCAAGGATTTCTAGCAGCCCTCGTCTTTTTACCTACTTTATCCTCTGCTGCCTTCACTACTTCATCCCTCAGAGCTATCCATTCTTCTTCTACG
Organism: Schistocerca gregaria; assembly: GCF_023897955.1. NCBI lineage: Eukaryota > Metazoa > Arthropoda > Insecta > Orthoptera > Acrididae > Schistocerca > Schistocerca gregaria. The sequence goes on along the minus strand of NC_064923.1, from coordinate 603,402,001 downwards.
GTATTTCTTTCCCCTATTCCTGTCAATCGACCCCTTATGCTCTCCCTGAAACTCTGTACAACCTCTGGTTCTTTCAGTTTATCCAGGTCCCATCTCCTTAATTTCCCACATTTTTGCAGTTTCTTCAGTTTTAATCTACAGGTCATAACCAATAGATTGTGGTCAGAGTCCACATCTGCCCCTGGACATGTCTTACAACTTAAAACCTGGTTCCTAAATCTCTGTCTTACCATTATATAATCTATTTGATACCTTTTAGTATCTCCAGGGTTCTTCCACGTATACAACCTTCTTTCATGATTCTTAAACCAAGTGTTAGCTATGATTAAGTTGTGCTCTGTGCAAAATTCTACTAGGCGGCTTCCTCTTTCATTTCTTAGCCCCAATCCATATTCACCTACTATGTTTCCTTCTCTCCCTTTTCCTACTGCCGAATTCCAGTCACCCATTACTATTAAATTTTCGTCTCCCTTCACTATCTGAACAATTTCTTTTATTTCATCGTACATTTCTTCAATTTCTTCATCATCTGCAGAGCTAGTTGGCATATAAACTTGTACTACTGTAGTAGGTGTGGGCTTCGTATCTATCTTGGCGACAATAATGCGTTCACTATGCTGTTTGTAGTAGCTTACCCGCATTCCTATTTTCCTATTCATTATTAAACCTACTCCTGCATTACCCCTATTTGATTTTGTGTTTATAACCCTGTAGTCACCTGACCAGAAGTCTTGTTCCTCCTGCCACCGAACTTCACTAATTCCCACTATATCTAACTTTAACCTATCCATTTCCCTTTTTAAATCTTCTAACCTACCTGCCCGATTAAGGGATCTGACATTCCACGCTCCGATCCGTAGAACGCCAGTTTTCTTTCTCCTGATAACGACATCCTCCTGAGTAGTCCCCGCCCGGAGATCCGAATGGGGGACTATTTTGCCTCCGGAATATTTTACCCAAGAGGATGCCATCATCATTTAATCATACAGTAAAGCTGCATGTCCTCGGGAAAAATTACGGCTGTAGTTTCCCCTTGCTTTCAGCCGTTCACAGTACCAGCACAGCAAGGCCGTTTTGGTTAATGTTGCAAGGCCAGATCAGTCAATCATCCAGACTGTTGCCCCTGCAACTACTGAAAATGCTGCTGCCCCTCTTCAGGAACCACACGTTTGTCTGGCCTCTCAACAGATACCCCTCCGTTGTGGTTGCACCTACGGTACGGCCATCTGTATCGCTGAGGCACGCAAGCCTCCCCACCAACGGCAAGGTCCATGGTTCATTATTGAGAACGAAGTCATGAATCGGATGGTGATACCTTGGATGTGGACTCGAACAACAGAATCCATCTTCCCAGTCTTCGGCTGTAAGATCTTCATCCCAGCTCGCAGGTGACTGCTTATGTGAGGCCGTCTCCTTCCCGTCCTCACGAGTCACCCAGGTGCGAAAAAATCAGTCTTCAAATACCTTCTAACTTCTGTCTTCTGGCACCAAGGCTGCTGCTTGTTATTCCATTACAGTGGCGGACTTGGTGCTTTTGTGTACGATGTAGTCTCTTCCTGCATGGCGGTATTCAGCACTGACTGTACTGGAACTGAAAACTACCGTCGGGCCCACTGTATCTCGAGTATTTATTTACTTCAGTTCACTGGAGGTGAACGACTTCACGGTCATTACCTCTTCTGTCACGTTGAAAAGCTTCTCGAAGAATCTTCTTAGCATCGGTCATTGGCTATTGGAATGTATCGAGGGCTTTTGATCACATGTGACAATTGAGAAACACATGAGCTGGTCGGGCGATGCCCTGACGGCTGAATCGTCAGCGTCCGCTTATGTGGGGAGGGCGATGGCTTCTCCTGAATGTGCTGACTTCACGATCATTGCCTCTTCTGCTCTGCCCGCTGCTTGCCAGTGTTTAATTCTTCTAAACTAAACTAAGTTTTTCAATTATTTTCTAATTTCTACTTCACTTCACATTGATTTCACTAATTTATTTACCTATCTTAAGTACCACTCAACATTCCTCTACTCTTCTGAGAAATTCGCCCTCGAATTTACCACTCGACATTCCTCCACACTTCACACTGCAAAAGTACTAACACAAGCAATGAAAACTCGACTTAGACGATTACACACACTTCACATTAAGTATTTTGAAAATACTTTATCTCTTTACTAAAGCACTGTACGCTCATGAATCACATAGTTCACACATAAGTCGTTGTAATAAGTGTAACGAACCTCGATGACATTGAATAACCAAAAATAGATTTTTCAATTACAAAATTATATAGCAACACCTGTTTTATCTACTCTATACTAATGCAAGAATATCTATTCTACAGTATTGTTTATTTTAACATCAGACTGTTTAATAAAGACTGAAGTAAAATAAACATAATTAATACACTAATGCTCCAACGTAACCAATGAAGTACACAAGTTAAGAACGTGGTATCCAGTTAACAGGGATTTGATGAAGTGGTATATTATTATTTGGCTTATTTTTTCGTCTTTAATAAAACAAAACTGTACAAATCAGAAACACCAACACAAAGGTTTCAGATATACCCGTTCCTAGCATTATAATTTTAGTTTTGTGTTCACTTTTAAACTTTACGATATGTTGCATCATAACATTGGCATCAATTTTGCCTTGCTGTGAGTTTATAAACATATCCAATGACTTCAGAAGGGAACTGTCAAGGGATTCATTGAGGTAGGATAGGTTTTGTGTAGGAAAAGCTTGCATGACGTTTTCTGGCCAATAATTTACAGGGAAGTATGAATTAACATTAGTTGTACCGGTTATATATGTCCAACTTTTTTTTCTTAAAAAAATAAACCATTATCATTAGTTAATTATTTACATTTGTATACTAACCACAGTCTACTATGATTCAACTAGGACATTCGCACCCATGGCCGAAGATTGTATGGTGCCATGTCTGTATGTTGCGCTGGCGTGGCCACTCTTTCTCCTTTTCGGGCACTTCCTCCACCCTTCGGAAAAGCAGACACTATTGTTGTAGAAATTACATCTGGATCGCCCTTAAAAGGTTTTAAACGACTTGCATGGACAATAGTAGTTAGGATGGGCAGTTGCAGATTAACATTGACTGGTGATGTGATCTGAATAATTTGATAAGGACCTCTGTAGTTTGTTACTAATTTCTTCGTTTTTCGTTTCGCAATGTATGGGGTTGACAGCAACACCAACTGACCGATTTTGTAATTTGGATACTTAGCCTGGGCGTTACCCAATCTTTCCTGTCGTTCCAAAGCCTTTGTATTAGATTTTTGAACCTTTTTCCATACATCCTTCATCATTCGACAGAAATCTTTTACTCTTTGTCCGATTTTTCAGTTTTTCTGCCTGATTACATCAAAAGAGGACGACATTTTTCTCCCATAGACCACTTCATAAGGTGACATGCCAGTTGCTTCATGCGTTTTGGCGTTGTATACCGACACGATTATTGGTAAATATGTATGCCAATTAGAATGTTGTTCGTTAGTATAATAACTAAGCATCTTGCCAATTGTCCGATGAACTCTCCCTGTGTGTCTGTTGCACTGAGTGTGTAACGGAGTTGTGCGTAATTTACGTATTTTTAGTAAGTGGCAGAGCTGTTTCATTAATTCAGACATAAAATTAGATCCCTAATCTGTGATAATAGCTCCAGGTATGCCAAATTTAAGTACCCAGTTGTTAACTTAAGCTTGGGCAACTGTATTTGCTTGCTGATCTGGGAGACTCGCCATAGCTAGATAGCGTGAAAAGTGATCTATAATCGTAAGAACATACTTATTACCAGCAGGTGTTTTATGAAATGGTCTGTAGATATCTACTCCGTAGATCTGAAATGGACGTGAAGCCTCCGGGAGCCTCTGTAAGGGTATATTTAAACGAGAAAGTTCAGCTCGTTGTGCGCACGCAATGCAGTTACGAACGTACTGCGCAACATCCTGCTTTCTGGTTTGCCACCAAAATCGCTCTGCTACGCGTCTTTCGGTTGTCCGCTGTCCACCGTGTCCTGCACGGATATGATCGTCGGCCTCAGCTATTATTTCTTTTCTAAGGAGTTGGGGAACTACAATTCGTGGTCCATGTTTTGTTTTACGGCATAATACACCATCTCCAAAGCAAAATTGTTTTTGAGTTGCGTGTTTTTTTGCATTCTGTATCCTTATCTTGTGCCTTTCTCCAGTCCTCAGTATCTCGGCCGGATTCTTCCAAAAGTTCTATTTTCCGACTTAGGCAATCTGCATTCGTGTGTTTTTGCCTAGTTTATGGATAACTTCGAAATCGATTTCGGAAAGACATAGAGCCCAACGGGTGATACGACTAGAGGGATCTTTTAACCCAAACAACCATTTTAAAGCTGCGTGGTCTGTAATAATCTTGAATTTCCTCCCATACAAGTAGCATTTAAAGTATTTGATGCCGTAAATAACACTTAACAATTCATTCTCTGTTGTGGAATAATTTCTTACTGCCGTTGTTAGTAGTCTCGAAGCTAGGCTATGGCTAAGGAGTGTTCCGCGCCATTGATATTTAGACTCAAAACAACTCCTACTGAATGACCACTTGCGTCACAGGATAAAATAAATTCTGTATTATGATCTGGGTAAGCTAATACAGGACTTATCTTTATGGATTTGAAATGGTCATTCACAGTCTTCTGACCAATGAAATTTTGAACCCTTTTTCAATAACTGGGTTAAGGGTCGGCAAATTTTAGCAAACTTTTGGACATATTTTCGGTAATACGATGCGAGACCAATGAAACTTTGTACTTCCTTAACGCATTGTGGTGTTGGGAAGTCCTTAACTGCCGAAATTAATCGAGGATCAGTTTTAATTCCTTTTTCACTAATGACATGCCCTAGGTATGTAACCTTTGTCAATGCAAAACTACAATTTTCCATATTTAATGTAAATTTAGCTTTTCTAAGTCTATGAAAAACGTTACGCAGACGAACAGCAAGTTCATTAATGTCTTTGGAGAATACAATAATATCGTCTAGATATACACAACATTGCTGAGTTGTGAGTCCTCACAACACTCTATCGAATAGTCTTTCATAAGTTCCTGGTGCATTTTTCAAACCGAAAGGCTCTCTTTTAAATTGCCAGTGGCCTCCAGGGGTAGAAAATGATGTTGTATGCTTATCTTCAGGTGCAACTTCCAATTGATGATATCCGCTACGTAAATCGATTGTTGCAAAGTATTTACTGTTACCCAAACTGTCAATGATATCTGTAATGTTTGGAAGAGGATAAACATTTGAGATAGTTTGTTTGTTAAGGTGTCTGTAGTCACAACAAAATCTATATCGTTTCGTACCGTCGAGAGACTTCTTTGGAATAATTACAATATTTGAATAATAAGGCGAATCAGAATATTCTATAATTCCATATTGTAAATGCTGTTCGAAAAATTCATCCAGTACTTGTTGTAAGTGATGCTGAACACTGTAAGGCTTCCTATAAACTGCGGGGCCATTTCCTGTTGGGATCCTATGCTGTGTGATATCTGTTGCTGGCAGTGGACCTTCGGCAGTAAATAAATGTTGGAACTCAACTAAAACTGCTTCTATCTTGTCTCTATCATTTCCTGCTCAATCTTCTGACGTAATGCGGTTTTATAGGCGTCTGGATTCTGACCATCAGTAATATCTGACCAAATGGAATCTTCTTCTTCAAAAGTACTGACTGTAGCTACTAATATTCCCTTATGCAACTCTTTGTCATCCACTCCGAAATTGTCAGTATGTACCGGTACTTTTCTGTCTCCCTCAACATGCTGAACCCGTACAACACTTCTTCGTACAAAACAATGTGATACACCTAATTCCTCATATTCCTCTAGTGGCTCTATTAGACACACTGTATCTGTAGATACCTAGGGGTCAACGGTCATGCAGAAACGTTTTCCTGAGCCAAATGGTATCTTGTCCCGAGAATCAACCTTCAAGGATGTTGCACGCAGTGTAGTTGATTTCGCCTTCCGGTTGGGGAAATCTTGCGGCATCGTGTCCTTTGCCGCGGTGTCACCTAGCTGAAACACTATTCCGCTAAGTTCTACAGTTCGCTGTCTGAGGTCGATTTTAGCGTGTTGTTTATTCAGGAAATCCAGCCCTAGGATCGCGTCGTACCCGTCAGTTACCTTTGTTACCACTTCTACATCTTCTCGAAATTGCACACGGTGAATATAGAAAATCAATTACGTACATCCTACTGACTTCATTGTACCGCCTCCTACCCCACTCAATCTATTCCTTGGAGGGTCATATTTCTTTTCTCCAATGCATTCATTACTCACTATTGACACGTTTGCGCCTGTGTCCACCAGTATCCTTGCCTCTTTATCCTGTATGGTAGCAGATAACCAGAATTCTGCCTTCACATTGGCCTTAATGGCGTGAAATTTTAGTGGGAACGCCTGACGGAGGCTCCAATGTTCCCGTTTAACTGATTTCTTTTTCCAAAAACTTTCTTAGACCTGCATTCCTTGATTGTGTGACCTATTCTTTGACCATTAGTGCATTGAGGTTGTCTCCAATTTTTTGCTATATGTCCCTGTAGATCGCACCTAAAACATCGTACTCCCACTGAAAATACAAGTCGCTTCTCCTTGTATCTGGTGACAATGTCTATTTCTTCGAAAGCCGTCGCCACAGATACAGCTTCCGCTAAAGTTCTAGGAAACTCTGCTCTGACACGATGGGACGTTTCAGGAGGTAATCCACGTAAAAATGTGTCCAGAGCTCTATCTTCTGCCTCTTGTAAAATAACTTTATTTGCTTCATCACTAGTTGTCAACAGAATTGTAAGTAAGATAACTTTTATTGAAGATTTGTACAATGGTTTCCTTACTAGATTGTTCTGGATGGGAGAGCAGCAGCTGTGTCGTTTGCGAAGCGTCTGCTGCGTGAGCGGCGGCGTCTGATTACGCCTGGCGGTGTATATCTTGTGTCGCCGTTTCGCCCAGTTGATTGGAGACGCGCATCGTGCGGTGGCCCGTTTAATTATTGAGAACGAAGTCGTGCATCGGACGGTGATACCTTGGATGTGGCGTCCCAGTGTTTCTCTCTCTCTGCGGCCGCGTGTGACAGTTCCCTGCGTCGGCCAGCGGAGCGGCGCGGCGGGGGAAGGCCAGTGTCCCGGACTCGAACAACAGACTCCAGCTTGTCAGCCTGTCAGATCTTCATCCCAGCTCGCAGGTGACTGCTCATGTGAGGCTGTCTCCTTCCCGTCCTCACGAGTCACCCAGGTACGTAAAAATCAGTCTTCAAATACCTTCTAACTTCTGTCTTCTGGCGGCGAGGCTGCTCCTTGCTATTCCATTACAGCGGCGGACTTGGTGCTTTTGTGTTCGTTGTAGTGTCTTCCTGCATGACGGTATTCAGCACTGACTGAACTCTACTGGAACTGAAAACTACTGTCGGGCCCACTGCATCTCGCGTATTTATTTACTTCAGTTCACTGGAGGTGAACGACTTCACGCTCAGTGCCTCTTCTGTCACGTTGAAAAGCTTCTCGAAGAATCTTCTTAACATCGGTCATTGGCTCTTTGAATGTAGGCGAGGGCCTTTGATCACATATGACAATTGAGAAACACATGAGCTGGTCGGGCGATGCCCTGACGGCTGAATCGACAGCATCCGCTTATTTGAGGAGGGCTATGGCTTCTCCTGAAGTTGCTGACTTCACGATCATTGCCTCTTCTGCTCTGCCCGCTGTTTGCCAGTGTCTAATTCTTCTAAACTAAACTAAGTTTTTGAATTATTTTCTAATTTCTAATTCGCTTCACATTGATTTCAGTAATTTAGTTACCTATCTTAAGTATCACTCAACAATTATAAAAAACACTGTGGCACATGTCCTTCTGAGTGTTATTTGAGCATTTGCAAAAATTTCTAAATCTACATCTACATGCATACTCCACAAACCACTGTACGGGGCGTTGCGGAGGTTACCTTGCACGACTACTTGTCATTTTCTCTCTTACTCCACTAGCAGTTAGAGCGAGGGAATAACGACAAAACCTCGATATGAGCTCAAATTTCTCGCATCTTCATGCTCCTTACGCGAAATGTGCGTCGGCGGGCGGAGAATCATTCTGCAGGCTGCCTTAACTGTCTGCTCTCTAAATTTGGGCGATATTGTCTTGCAGAAAGAGCATTGTCTTCCTACAGGGATTCCCATTTGAGTTTATGAAGCATCTCCACAATACTTGTGTGGTGATCGAACCTACCCGTCACAAATCTAGCTGCTGCTGCCTCTGAACTATTTTGATGTCTTCCGACCTGGTGGGATCCCAAACACTTGAACACTAATCAAGAATGGGTCCCAGTAGCGCTCTATACACCATCTCCTTTATGGATGAGCTACACTTTCCTAAAATTCTTCTAATAAAACGAAGTTGAACATTCACTTTCCCTGCTACCAACCTGCTGAACTCATTCCATGTCATATCGCTCTGCAATGTTACACGTAGATATTTAATCGAAGAGACTTCGTCAATCTGCACTCTAGTCACATTGTATTCGATTGTTTTCCTATTTACCTGCATTAACTTCATTTTTGTACATTTATTGGAAGCTGTCATTCATCACAACAACTAAAAATTTTGTCTAAGTCATGTTGCATCCCCCTACAGACATTCAGCGACAATACCTTTCCGAACACCACAACGCCGGCCGCGGTGGTCTCGCGGTTCTAGGCGCGCAGTCCGGAACCGTGCGACTGCTGCGGTCGCAGGTTCGACTCCTGCCTCGGGCATGGATGTGTGTGATGTCCTTAGGTTAGTTAGGTTTAAGTAGTTCTAAGTTCTAGGGGACTAATGACCACAGCAGTTGAGTCCCATAGTTCTCAGAGTCATTTTTTTGAACACCACAACGTCATCAGTAAACAGTCATAAATTGCTGCTCACCCTGGAATGGAATCTGTCTGCCCCCATCTGGGATTTATACGGTCTCATTTTATAAAGGGGAAGGCTGAATTTCACACAGGCGATGGTTTCTTGATAAATTCTATTATATTTGAACTCAGAATGTGTCCAAGAGTTCTGCAACATACCGATGTTAAGCATATTGGTCCGTATACATACATAGTCACCCGCTCTTTCTTTTTCCAATGTCTTGTGACTTCCCGCTGGGCGAGAGGTTCGTGATGGTTTGCAGGATAAGTAAGGAGCCAGCGACAAAGAGCAATCTCTGTAAAATCGAACTGGTACTTCATCTGGACCTGTTGACTTATTTGTTGTCAGCTGTTTCGGTTGCTTCTCTACTTCGCGGATGCCAATTCCTATGTCGTCCATGCGTAAGTTTGCGGCCCTCCTGCTTGAATGATTTCTTCAAAACGAAATTTGGAACTTCAGCTTTCCTTTTGCTGTCTTCTATTACCACCCCAGACTTGTCAACAAGTGACAGGACGGAAGCCTTCTAGACTATGATTTTCACGACTCTCGGCAAGACCTCTCGCTAAGGCATGACGGTGGAATTAGTTGTATGCTTCGCGCATTGCCCTTCTTATGAGCGCACGAATTTCTACTAACTTTTATCTTCCAATATTTACACGCTCTCTTTCGAACCAAGAGTTCAACAAGCTCTACTTCTTCAGCATTTTTCGAAGTTGACCGTTAAACCACAGTGAATCCTGCAGAAAGTAGTTTACAATCAGTTTCAACTTGGCCAATAATCCCTCGACATCCGTCATACTGGAGCTACGTGATGTCCATTCATTGTTTAAGAGTGGTGCTAACAACTGCTTGTCTGTTTTTCTTAGTACAAACACTTCCTGACTTCTTGACGAATCTATTGACTATAGGAACCATAGTCGCTATGATATCATGATCAATAATCTCTGTTTCTATATTCACACTGTCGATGAGGTCAAGGAGTTGTTCAAGACACTTTTCAGAAACATGTTCAGAAGCACTTCACAAGACTATCTGTCCGCATGCCTGCAGTGAACTATGGACGTTCGAATCTGTACTCGGTAGTTTAAAGTCACCTCCAGCTGATACTCTATTCTCTGGATATTTCTGCGACACTGACCGTAGACTTTTCTTAAATGACTCTAAAACTGTCAATCGTAATTTGGTGGCCGGCAAGAACATCCAGCAATGAACTTCAATTCACCTAGATGTATTACATACGTCAGTATAACGTCACTGTCACATCCAAACTCGATCGTAATAGAGACGATATTTTCTCAGCTATAATGAATGAATCCCTTTCGGTGCCATCTTGTCAGTCTTTCCAATATACGCTCATAGACTGCAAAATATCTCAGAGGATGATAACTCGGCCAACGGCCTTGGCGCAGTGGTAACACCGGTTCCCATCAGATCACCAAGGTCAAGCGCTGTCGGGCTGGACTACCACTTGGATGGTGAACATCCGGTGTGCCGAACTCTGTTGCCAAGCGGGGTGCACTCAGCCCTTTTGAATCAAACTGAGGAGATACTTGACTGAGAAATAGTGGTACCGCTAAACTGACATACGGCCGGGAGAGCGGTGTACTGACCACATGGCCCTCCATATCCGCATCCAGTGATGGCTGTGGGCTGAGGGTGACACGGCGGCCGGTCGGTGCCGTTGGGCCATACAAGGCCTGTTCGGATGGAGAGAGAATTGATACCTCGGGTTTGACCCAGCTCTCTGGCCCGAGAATATTTCCTAGAGCGAAAAATTTCCTGTAGGGTAATAAATTCGAGAACTTTGTAACGGATACTTCGATATTTTACTGTTAACACTTTGACAGTGGAAGTGTCTATCTGTAAACTATCTGATTTCGCTCTCTGCATGTCAACTGGTGAGCTTTTATCAGTGCCTCACAGAATCTACTAAATCGGTAAAGAAGTTTTCAAGACTAGTGACTCCTTTTTTATAGTTTCTATATTTCCATATATATTTTACGTATTTAAAATATATAGTCTATGTCCATCAGAACATTTATTAGAGTATCCAGAAAAAATTGAAGCAAATCTGTCAAGAACCTTTCGAGATTTTTGGTAAAAACGTTAATCGATGAGGTTCTAAATATTCTTGTTGAGTTATGTAACTATCAAATTCTACGTCTATAAAATCTGGATATTCATTGTACTTCTGTAGTTTTATAAACCTATCGCGGGGCAGAATCAAACTTTGCTGGACTGGTTCTATTACATGCAACTCATCTAATAAGGTGCTTTCTTCGCTTTTCCTTTTTTTTTTTACTTGTAACACCACGTAAAGGTTTTGCTGCATTACGGCCATTAGACGTCGCTCTCCTGATCTCCACCGAAGACACGTAGAAAGAAGGGGTGACTTGTGGGTGAGGGGTCTTATGACAGCATTATGGTACTGTGACACATCCATGGTGCCACTGGGCAGAAACCTTAGACGAAACATGAACTTCAGAGCAGTAGCACTTTTTTCGCATTTACTTAAATTTTTATACCTGGGATTCACAGTCCTGTAGAACTTTATGAAGCAAGTCACAAGATTTTTGTGGCTTTAAGCCATTTCATCTCATTATAAGTTAATATAAGTCAATATGGCCTGAAGTCAGAAAAATCTGCACTTGATAATGGCCTAAGACATAAATTGTAATCGTGAAATGAAGAAAGTGTTACAGTCACTGGTGTAAATATCATGTCCTTTATAAATGTTTCGCATTTGTCGACATCTTCCTGCTTGAAGCGTCCTCGAGACCGAGAGTGATGTCGCAGGGTACCACGCTTTTGAATCGTTACAGAAAAAGGTTGTACATTTCAAACTTAAGAGTCGTAATGGGTGTGAATTACAGGTTTTCGTAAAAGTGATCCTTTAATTATGTTGTGCAGTGTATACAAACGGAAGGACGGAAAAGGGACTATTGTAGGAACGATGTGAGTCGGAATGGGGAAATCTACTGCCATCAGCAACTTTTGCAAAGGAAATGTGGCAGATCTAACGAGAGCACACAATTGTGGTCGAGGCACACGTGTTTTGAAGCCCAAAATTCAGCACACATTATTCAACATGGGGCTTCTCAACACACGACACAGACATGACACCACGTTGACCCTACACCTTCAATTTGATTGCTGAAATCATCAGCGTTTGACTGCAGACCACGGACGTATGTCAGATGGTCATACGAAGCACGACCACTGATACATCAGGTCGATGGTCGAGTCAGGATGCGCTGTCATATAGACGACCAACTGCTCCAAACATGCCGCACGCCACGCATGCACACCCGGAGACTGCAGACATTGCTGGTGCAGGCACAAGTGTTTCGGAGCCCAAAATTCAGTACACATTGTTTGACATTGGGCTCCACACCAGACGACACCGGCATGGTCCCATGTTGACGCTACATCATCAATTTGATTGCTGAAATGATCAGCATTTGACTGTGGACTATCAGGATATGAAGGACATGCACTTGGACTTAGGTGTGGCTGTGGTAGTAACCGAAAATGACATGAGCCGGCTACGGTGGACGAGCGGTCCTAGGCGCTTCAGTCCGGAACCACGCGACTGCTACGGTCGCAGGTTCGAATCCTGCCTCGAGCATGGATGTGTGTGATGGCCTTAGGTTAGTTAGGTTTAAGTAGCTCTAAGTCTATGGGACTGATGACCTCAGATGTTAAGTCCCATAGCGCCTAGAGCCATTTGAACCATGACAGTTGTGGACTATGTGAACATTGTTGCCAACAACTTTCCTCCATTCCTGATTCATGTCTTCCCCAACGCTGCTGCATCTTCCAGGAGGATAAAAGGGAGAATCATAGTGAACATTCTTTGATATACTGTCCAACAAATTCGACCGCTTACAACTCGACGGAATACATTTGAGAATTCATAGCACGCCAGCTCCGCAGCAGCAATCCAACGGGAATTGCGTCACCTGTGCTTAGACATCTGCCACCCCGTATCTCCGGAAACCTACCAAAGAGTTTTCGAATCCGTGTCACGCAGAATCGCTGCCGTATTGCGTGTCAGAAGTGGACCAGTGAGCCATTAAGGAGGTGATCATAATATTTTAGGGACTGGTCAGCGTCGCTTACTGTCACGCAAAGGACTTGGGTTCAGTTTCCGGTACAGTCAGGGATTTTACCTCCGTGGATGGAGTGAAACGAACTTTAATCAGCCTCGTGATGTCAATTTAGGAGCTCCTTGAATCAGAACTAGGGGCTCCAATGTCTGTAAGGTTGACAACGTCCGGGAGAGCCGTGTATTGAACCCACGGCCCTCCATACCGTAACCAAATGTCGCTGTTGGCTCAGAATAACACGGGGATCTGTCGGTTCAAGGCCAAGAACTGAACGTTGGAGTTTTGCTTTGCTTTCCATAATGTTTTGGCTCACCGTGTATTTATTTCCGGTAGCAATGAGGGCCTGAAGAAAGAAAGGCCTTAAACAAATACAAGTAGCTGAAACTTAAACCCTCCGATCGGTAACAATATACAGAGAAAGATATAAAAGTGTTAAAGAAAGAGAGATTATATTTAATAGTAAAAGTAACATTAAATAAAATAAATTAGGGAACACATGTTCTACGAATGCAACAGAAAATTATTACGAAACAAAAATTGGATTACAAATCTTCGGAATAAAAAGCTGTGAAAGGTTCCCGAATACTGTGAGGAAATCGAAACAGTCTGAACCTTGGAAGTCAGTAGAAGAGTATATCTAATAATGAGTACAAATAACTAATACACAGCATATAGAATAGCTAAATTTGAGCGGCTTGGCTTTTGTGAATGCTGAATGATTGCGGAGAAAATTTTCTACATTCTGACTTCACTTAAGTGAGTACTGAAGTGAGTTAATACAAACGAACCAAAGAAAAGACACCCAGGAATGGTGTCAGATGAGGCATGGCTGCCAGGTTCATAAAGACGCCGTACGCAGCAGGCGAATATTTTCGTCGCAGGGCGTAATCTCGTTTCGGCGCTCATTCGGTTGGCCGAGGGTGAAGATGAGGGTGCACTCTGCGCGCGAATTCGATTTCAGCGGAGAAAAAGTCTGGTCTGGTCCGCTCCCTCCGTCAAAAAGGCCGTGCAGAACTGTAGCACGGAAAGTGCTGTGCTCGTTCTTCAACAGAATCTCAGGCTATCGAGACTGTATAGCACTGATAACAGCACTCAGTATGTCACAAAAAGTTGCTACCAGACCACGCAGCAGTGACATTGTGCAAATATCCAGACAGTTCTAGCATAAGACCTCAATTGTTTATGTGTTTTGCAAAACCCATCAGTATGTGGACTGGCAGAAGCCATACTACCGCTCGTCAGTCTTTCAGTACTGAATTTAAAAGGTATAAAGATACATTGATAACAATGAAATTGATATTCTAAAGCTCTGGGAGATGTTGGTGTTGTGTGTAGTTTTGAATCATATGAAGGAGCTGTAGGCCCCTGTTAAGATTTTCTAGAGAAGAGATTTGGCTACAGCGGGAACTGGATGAAAATTGATATGAACAAGGAGTTAGAACTTATGCTAAGACGTGTAGTAGACGGGTTGTAGGTGGATGCAGGTTGATTGGGATTACAGTGATGTCACACAAATTATTTCATGTTGTTGGAAGGAATGATGGTTGAAATTACCATATCAAAGCACATAAATTGTATGGAGATGTTAGGAAGACGTGACTTGGTAATGAAGCACGGCAGCAGACGGCGGTTCATAAGGCTGACCGATACCGTGAAGCGTTAGGATTGCAATTTGTGAGAAGTAGAGAACTGACGAAAGTGTTCATGTGTTTTGGAGGTGTGGGAAGACCACGAGAGGGGGAGGGTAATCAGATATGAAACGCGAGAAGGAGTACATGACGCTCAAGGATTTGGACGCATTTCAAAAACTTAGAAACAGTAAGACCCGTGCAACATTTTCGTATTGAATGAGGGATGGATGGGGGACTTGTAGGTATGTTTGATGCTCGCGGGGTATCGTCCCCAAGTTCGTCTGGTTGGTAGGTTTTAGTCGTTATCTGCAAGCTACATTTGCTCAAGATGCCTTCAGCTAAAATATCCGTCATTAATCTTGAATAGGTGTGTTTAATGTGCAGCCTTCTTCCAAGAAATAGAAGAAAAAATTAATTTCAAGTTGTCATGCATCCAGCCATTCATCTCAATTCGAAGGCTAGTGTTAACTACCGAATATTGCACAGACATGAGTTTGATATGAATGAAATATGTTTAATATTTTATTTGTAGAGCTTGCGTAGTAACGTATATCAAATGTCAGCTACAGTTCCCTCAATAACATTTATTTAACACAGCTTGTTGAAGTGGTGTACGTTTCCCTGAGATGGAGTAACTAGAAAATCGTTTTAATTCCCTGTTTGGACGAATTATCTCTATCAGATATTAATTCGTAGTAGGTCGTTGTCCATAAGAGATTCATAACAATTACAACATTAAATACATCCGAAATATATTCTTCTCTCCCTGTTACTCCCTACTCATGATCATTGTTGCTAGTGCTCGTAGTTTAGACCTACCTTTCAGAGATTTGTTTTTATTGGAAATTTGAAATTTGTGGTTAGTGGTACCAAACTATTGAGGTCATCGGTTCCTAAGCTTACAAACTACCTAATCTAGCTTAAACTAACTTACAGTAAGGACAACAACACACACACACCCATACCAGAGGGAGGACTTGGAACTCCGACGGGGGGAGCTGCGCGAACCGAGACAAGGCGCCTTCGCCGGCGCGGCTACCCCACGTCGCTGTTCTTATTGTTGCACTTCTCAAATGTGAACTACCATCTCATAAATAGTCATCCTGGGTGAGTATGTATGGTGTCTGATCCCATAAAAGAAATATTTTTCCATTGCCATAATCCTACCAAATTTCTAAGCTTCGATGATTAAACATATCATTATTTTTGATGACTACACATATCATTATTTTTAAGAAAGGAAAATAACGCAATGAGAGACAACATTCTATTTGTTTCTTTTCACGAGCCTCACAGTGCAGTTTAGTAACAGGAGGGCCATCAATCTGGCACCATACATTCACAACATAATGCCTATAGCAAGGATCATCCTTACAAAAAGAATACCAGTTTTAAACACTTGAGGTAGTAGGCAAAATCTGAGTAAAATATTAGATAACAATGTATAAATTGTGTAGGAAACGGATAATAATCCGTAGCCTTCTGCAATAACTTTCAGCTAGTAATAGTGAATACTGTTTTCAAGAATAAAAAGAGGTGGCGGTATACTTGGAAAAGGCAAGGATAAATAAGAAGATTTCAATTATATTACATCATGGTCAGACAGAGGTTCCAAAATCAGGTACTGGATAGTAAGGTGTGCTCGGAATCAGATATAGTCTCAGATCACAAATTAGTAGGAATGAAGAATAGCTGAAGTTTGAGAGACTAGTCACGAAGAATCAGTGGGGGCAGAAGTCGAATACAGAAGTACTATCAGATTAAGACACGCTTGTATTTCTTGAGTCTATGGATAATAAGATAATGCCTAGTTCATATGAAGAGAAATCGACTTTTCTATGGAGGTCAATCACAGAAGATGGAAACAAAACCATAGCCACGACGGAGATAACTGTGAAGAAACCATGGGTAACACAAGAATTACTTCAGCTGATCGATGGAAGAAGGAAGTAAAAAACTTTTCAGGTAAATTCATGATGACGGACGTAAATGTCAATTAGGAGTGGAATAAATAAGAAATGCAGTGCAAAAAAAAAGGTTCAAATGGCTCTGAGCACTATGGGACTTAACATCTATGGTCATCATTCCCCTAGAACTCAGAACTACTTAAATCTAACTAACCTAAGGACATCACACAACACCCAGCCATCACGAGGCAGAGAAAATCCCTGACTCCGCGGGGGATCGAACCCGGGAACCCGGGCGCGGGAAGCGAGAAAGCTACCGCACGACCACGAGATGCGGGCAAATGCAGTGCAGCTAAGGCGATATAGCTGCATAAAAAATGTGAAGCAATCCGAAAATAAATGATGGTCAATATAGAAAAATCAAAACAACCTTCGGTGAAATAAAAATCATGGGTGGTAACATTAAGAGTGCAATGGGAATTCCAGAGCAGAGAGGGCGTAACTGGATAGAACACATTGAAGGTCTTCATGAGGGGAAAACTTGTCTGATGGCGTGAAAAAAGAAGAAACGGGAGTCAATGTAGAGAAGACAGGGTATGCTGCATTAGAATCAGATTTTAAAAATCTTTGGAAGATTGAAAATAAAACACAGCGTTAGTGGTACATAAAATTCCATCAATGTTTCTCAGGTCACTGGCGAAAGTGTCAAATAACGGCTACTCACGTTGGTGTGTGGACTCCATGAAACTGACGCTATACCATCAGACTTTCGGAGTAACATCACCCACACACTGCCGAAGAATACAAGGGCAAACAAATGCGAGAGTTACTGCACAATCAGCTTAACAGTTCACGCATCCAAGTCGCTGAGAAGAATAATATACAGAATCATGGAACAGAAAATTGAGGATCTGTTGCTTTATCAGTTTGGCTCTAGGGAAGGTAAAGGCACCCGAGGGGCAGTTCTGGCTTTGCAACTGATAATGGAAGCAAGACTGAAGGAAAACCAAGACATGTTCATAGGATTTGTCGAACTGAAAAACGTGGTAGACAATGTCAAATAGTGCAAGACGTTCGAAAATATGGGAAGAATAGGGGTAAGCTATACAAAGAGACAGAATATACTATAGGTACCAGAACAAAGAAAGAACAATAACAGTGGAGCACCAAGAATGGTGGAAGACAATCTTATGCCAATACTGTTCAATTTATACGTCGAAGAAGGAATGAGGGAAATAAAAGACAGGTTTAACAGTCAAATTAAAAATCAAGATGAAATGATACCAATCATAAGAGTCGCTAATGACATTACTATCAACAGTGAAAGTGAAGACGAATTACAGGATCTGGGGAATGTAATGAATAATATAAGGAGTGCAGCATATGGACTGAGAGTAAATCGAAGAAAGACGAAAGTAATGTGAGGTAGCAGAAACGAAAACAGCGAGGAACTTAACATGAAGGTTGTTGATCACGTTTCAGATGAAGTAAAGTAATTCTACTACATAGGTAGCAAAATAACCCACGACGCACGGAGCAAGTAAAAAGTAAAAAACAGACTAGTATTGTCAAAGAGGGCATTTATGGCCAAAAGAAGTTTACTAGTATCATAGACCTTAATTTGAGGAAGAAGTTTCTGAGAACGTATGTCTGGAACACAGCATTGTATGTTAGTGAAACATGAACTGCAGGAAACCGGAAAAGAAGAGAATAGAAACATTTGAGATGTGGTGCTACAGACTAAGTTGAAAGTTAAGTGAACTGATGAGATAAAGAATGAGGAGGTTCTCCGCAGAACTGGGCGGGGAAAGGAATATATGCAATGTAGTGACAATAAGAAGGGACAGAATGATAGGACACCTGTTAAAACACCAGGGAATAACTTCTACGTTACTAGAGGGACTTCTTGAGGGTAAGAAGGAACTAGGTTGCAAGTGATACTCTGAGTTGAAGAGGTTGGCACACTAGACGAGTTAATTGACCACATACTATCGTCATAAACCCGTCCAGGCGTAGCAAATATTTCTACAAT
Source organism: Schistocerca gregaria (assembly GCF_023897955.1). Taxonomy (NCBI): domain Eukaryota; kingdom Metazoa; phylum Arthropoda; class Insecta; order Orthoptera; family Acrididae; genus Schistocerca; species Schistocerca gregaria. The sequence goes on along the minus strand of NC_064923.1, from coordinate 603,383,395 downwards.
TCGAAATTGTCGTTAAATGTTTTAATATGTTGTCTGTAAATAAGTGTATCTGTTTAAAACTATTCAAATAGTTTCATACAAACTTAGTTCACTCTTGAATATCACTTCATTTTTATAACGCGGAGACACACAACACTGGAATCGGCGAATTTTACTGAAAATAATTCTGAGATTTAAGCGAGAAAGCTTTACGCTCCGACACTAGTAAAGAATGGTAGATGTTAAAATAGTTTCTCATAGCATAGATTTTGATATACAATCAAGCTACATTTACGTGGATTCTTCTTACAATGGCAAATATATATGTCTGAATTATTCGGAGATTTATATTCGGCGCGGAAAGCTTTCACTAAATGGCAGCAGATAAATGAACATCGGTGTATCACAGAATCGAATTGTTCGGATAACATGAAAATAACTGACTGAATCCGATTAGAAAAAACGTTGTTGTTGTTGTTGCCTTCAGTCCTGAGACTGGTTTGATGCAGCTCTCCATGCTACTCTATCCTGTGCAAGCTCTTTCATCTCCCAGTACCTACCGCAGCCTACATTCTTCTGAAACTGCTTAGTGTATCCATCTCTTGGTCTTCCTCTACGATTTGTACCCTCCACGCTGCCCTCTATTTCTAAAATGGTGATCCCTCGATGTCTCAGAACGTGTCCTACCAACCGATCCCTTCTTCTAGTCAAGTTGTGCCACAAGCTCCTCTTCTCCCCAATTCTATTCAATACCTCCTAATTAGTTGTGTGATCTACCCATCTAATATTCAGCATTCTTCTGTAGCACCACATTTCGAAAGCTCCTGTTCTCTTCTTGTCCAAACTATTTATCGTCCATGTTTCATTTCCATACATGCCTACACTCCATACAAATACTTTCACAAACGACTTCCTGACACTTAAATCTATACTCGATGTTAACAAATTTTTCTTCTTCAAAAACGCTTTCCTTGCCATTGCCAGTCTACATTTTATATCCTCTCTACTTCGACCATCATCAGCTCTTTTGCTCTCCAAATAGCAAATCTCCTTTACTACTTTAAGTGTCTCATTTCCTAATCTAATTCCCTCAGCATCACCCGACTTAAGTCGACTACATTCCATTATCCTCGTTTTGCTTTTGTTGCTGTTCATCTTATATCCTCCTTTCAAGACACTGTCCATTCCGTTAAAATGGTCTTCCAAGTCCTTTGCTAACTCTGACAGAATTACAATGTCATCGGCGAACCACAAAGTTTTTATTTCTTCCCATGGATTTTAATACCTACTCCGAACTTTTCTTTTTTTTCCTTTATTGCTTGCTCTGTATACAGATTGAATAACATCGGGGATAGGCTACAACCCTGTTTCACTCCCTTCCCAACCACTGCTTCCCTTCCATACCCCTCGACTCTTATAACTGCCATCTGGGTTCTGTATAAATTGTAAATAGCCTTTCGTTCCTTGTATTTTACCCCTGCCACCTTCAGAAATTGAGAAAGAGAATTTTAATCAACATTGCCAAAAGCTTTTCCTAAAAATGCTAGAAACGTAGGTTTGCCTTTCCTTAATCTTCCTTGCAAGATAAGTCGTAGGGTCAGTATTGCCTCACTTGTTCCAACATTTCTACGGAAGCCAAACTGATCTTCCCCGTGGTCGGCTTCAATCAGTTTTACCTTTCGTCTGTACAGAATTCGCGTTAGTATTTTGTAGCTGTGACTTATTGAAGTGATAGTTCAGTAATTTTCACATCTTTCAACACCTGCTTTCTTTGGGATTGGAATTACACTCCTGGAAATGGAAAAAAGAACACATTGACACCGGTGTGTCAGACCCACCATACTTGCTCCGGACACTGCGAGAGGGCTGTACAAGCAATGATCACACGCACGGCACAGCGGACACACCAGGAACCGCGGTGTTGGCCGTCGAATGGCGCTAGCTGCGCAGCATTTGTGCACCGCCACCGTCAGTGTCAGCCAGTTTGCCGTGGCATACGGAGCTTCATCGCAGTCTTTAACACTGGTAGCATGCCGCGACAGGGTGGACGTGAACCGTATGTGCAGTTGACGGACTTTGAGCGAGGGCGTATAGTGGGCATGCGGGAGGCCGGGTGGACGTACCGCCGAATTGCTCAACACGTGGGGCGTGAGGTCTCCATAGTACATCGATGTTGTCGCTAGTGGAAGGTGCACGTGCCCGTCGACCTGGGACCGGACCGCAGCGACGCACGGATGCACGCCAAGACCATAGGATCCTTCGCAGTGCCGTAGGGGACCGCACCGCCACTTCCCAGCAAATTAGGGGCACTGTTACTCCTGGGGTATCGGCGAGGACCATTCGCAACCGTCTCCATGAAGCTGGGCTACGGTCCCGCACACCGTTAGGCCGTCTTCCGCTCACGCCCCAACATCGTGCAGCCCGCCTCCAGTGGTGTCGCGACAGGCGTGAATGGAGGGACGAATGGAGACGTGTCGTCTTCAGCGATGAGAGTCGCTTCTGCCTTGGTGCCAATGATGGTCATATGCGTGTTTGGCGCCGTGCAGGTGAGGGCCTCAATCAGGACTGCATACGACCGAGGCACACAGGGCCAACACCCGGCATCATGGTGTGGGGAGCGATCTCCTACACCGGCCGTACACCTCTGGTAATCGTCGAGGGGATACTGAATAGCGCATGGTACATCCAAACCGTCATTGAACCCATCGTTCTACCATTCCTAGACCGGCAAGGGAACTTGCGGTTCCAACAGGACAATGCACGTCCGCATGTATCCCGTGCCACCCAACGTGCTCTAGAAGGTGTAAGTCAACTACCCTGGCCTGCAAGATCTCCGGATCTGTCCCCCATTGAGCATGTTTGCGACTGGATGAAGCGTCGTCTCACGCGTTCTGCACGTCCAGCACGAACGCTGGTCCAACTGAAGCGCCAGGTGGAAATGGCATGGCAAGCCGTTTCACAGGACTACATCCGGCATCTCTACGATCGTCTCCATGGGAGAACAGCAGCCTGCATTGCTGCGAAAGGTGGATATACACTGTACTAGTGCCAACATTGTGCATGCTCTGTTGCCTGTGTCTATGTGCCTGTGGTTCTGTCAGTGTGATCATGTGATGTATCTGACCCCAGGAATGTGTCAATAAAGCTTTCCCTTCCTGGGACAATGAATTCACGGTGTTCTTATTTCAATTTCCAGGAGTGTATTATATTCTTTTCGAACACCTGCTTTCATTGGGACTGGAATTATTATATTCTTTCTGAAGTCTGAGGGTATTTCGCCGGTCGCATACATCTTGCACACCAGATGGTACAGTTTTGTCAGGGCTGGCTCTCCCAAGGCTGTCAGTAGTTCTAATGGAATTTTGTCTACTCCGGGGGCCTTGTTTCGACTTGGGTCTTTCAGTGCTCTGTCAAACTGTTCACGCAGCATCGTATCTCCCTTTTCATCTTCAGCTACATCCTCTTCCATTTCCATAATATTGTCCTCAAGTACATCACCCTTGTATAGACCCTTCCGCCGGCCTAGGTGGTCTCGCGGTTCTAGGCGCGCATTCCGGAACCGTGCGACTGCTACGGTCGCAGATTCGAATCCTGCCTCGGGCATGGATGTGTGTGATGTCCTTATGTTAGTTAGGTTTAAGTAGTTCTAAGTTGTAGGGGGCTGATGACCACAGCAGTTGAGTCCCATAGTGCTCAGAGCCATTTGAACCATTTTTTACTCCTTCCACCTTTCTGCTTTCCCTTCTTTGCTTAGAACTGGGCTTCCATCAAAGCTCTTGATATTCATGCAAGTGGTTCTCCTTTCTCCAACGGTCTCTTTAATTTTCCTGCAGGCAGTACTTATCTTACCCCTAGAGAGATAAGCCTCTACCTCCTTACATTTATTCTCTAGCCATCCCTGCATAGCCATTGTGCACTTCTTGTCGATATCATTTTTGAGATATTTGTATTCCTTTTTGCCTGCTTCATTTACTGCATTTTTAAATTTTCTCCTTTCATCAATTAAATTCAATATTTCTTCAGTTACCCAAGGATTTCTACTAGCCCTCGTCTTTTTACCTACTTGATCCTCTGCTGCCTTCACTATTTCATCCCTCAAAGCTACCCATTCTTCTTCTACTGTATTTCTTCCCTCATTCCAGTCAATTGTTCCCTTATGCTCTTCCTGAAACTCTGTACAACCTATGGTTCTTTCAATTTATCCAGGTCCCATCTTCTTAAATCCCCACTTTTTGCAGTTTCTTCAGTTTTAATGTAGAGTTCATAACCAATAGACTGTGATCAGAGTCCACATCTGCCCCAGGAAGTGTCTTACAATTTAAAACCTGGTTCCTAAATTTCTGTCTTACCATTATATAATCTATCTGATACCTTTTAGTATATCCAGGGTTCTTCCATGTATGCAACCTTCTTTCATGATTCTTAAACCAAGTGTTAGCTATGATTAAGTTATTCGCAGTGCAAAATTCTACCAGGCCCCAATCCGTATTCACCTACTACGTTTCCTTCTGTTCCTTTTCCTACTGTCGAATTCCAGTCACCCATGACTATTAAATTTTCATCTCCCTTCACTACCTGAATAATTTCTTTTATTTCATCATACATTTCATCAACTTCTTCATTATCTGCAGAGCTAGTTGGCATATAAACTTGTACTGCTGTAATAGGCATGGGCTTCGTGTCTATCTTAGCCACAATAATGCGTTCACTATGCTGTTTGTAGTGGCTTACGCGTATTCCTATTTCTTTATTCATTATTAAACCTACTCCTGCATTACCACAATTTTATTTTGTATTTGTAACCCTGTATTCACCTGACCAAAAGTCTTGTTCCTCTGCCACCGTACTTTACTAATTCCAACTATATCTAACTTTAACTTATCCATTTCCCTTTTTAAATTTTGTAATGTACCTGCCCGATTAAGTGATCTGACATTCCACGCACCAATCCGTAGTACGCCAGTTTTCTTTCTCCGGATAACGACGTCCTCTTGAGTAGTCCCCATTAATTAGCATCTAATAATTATTCTCGGTATTTTCAATTTGAAATAAAACTATAACTTTTGCCAATAAGATCACATTAATATATTACCGCTAATGACGGCGTTGCAGCTCGTCGGCAGGGAAGCATGGATGGAATACAGAGGATCAAGTTTAGTGATATTGTTACAGAAAATAAGAGATAAACTTGAGTAAAATTATTCTCTATTCTTCTCCAATAATTTGCAGTAGGTAGTTTACATAATAATAATAGCAGACTTTATCATTGGCGGTAGATTCAAGTGCGTCTTCCTGATATCATGGCTGCTCGATGAAGAAGAAATAATGCAACAAAAACTCAGTGATAGTTGTAATCGTTCTTATAATTAAAAGATATCATTGTTTTCATTGTATATTCTGTGTCCTGTGAAGATACTGTTACACTGTCTCTGCACTAGCAAAGCCAAACTGTTTCTCTGACAACACGCTTGTCTTGTAGTAGTTACTCAGAGATGAAGAAGCTTACACAGGATCAAGTAGCTTGGAGAGCTGCATCAAACCAGAAGTAAAACGTAAGTGTAAAATTGAGCCAAATAGCATCGATATTGTGTTATTGTTATGCGATCATCTGCATTTTACGATAAACTGGTCACCACAGTTAATTACATAAATGTAGAGGTTTTGCTTCGCATTGAACACATTTTATGACGACACCACCTCAGGTTGTGAACATCATAGTAGATACACAACACTTTCAGAACGAGTGTGGACAGTTTTTTTTTCTTTTAATTTTGCATTGGTCGTAATCAGAGATGCTGAACATGTTCTTTGCGTAAATAAAACCCTGTAGAACAGCAAAGAGTGCCAAGACTCCTAAAATCCCTGCATGGCCAACGCGTTTCCATCACGAAATTTACTGGAACGATTTTGAAGTGATGTACGAAGTTAGGGTAAGATCGTTCCGAATATTTGACCACAGGTAGCATCGTTTTCGTCAAAGGCCATGAAAAAATGTCCTGTATTTGTCAGATGAAGTAAGTATCTATTTGTATTCTTGATTCACACATATGTCCACCTGTCTGACAGCTCAAGTGGGTGTATGGTGCATACCATAACTATTTTATGTGGGCTTCAGATAATGTATGGATACTTCAAAGTTGAAAAATTAGTATATATATATATATATATATATATATATATATATATATATATATATATATATATATATAAGCTTGTACAATACTTCCTTCCTTTTCATGTACTGCTGATAGGTACTGCCTATGGAGTACATCGAGGGAAGATGTGAAAATGTTAGTTATCTCTTCTATATGACACGGGAAATGCCAAAAGGCCATTGCTGCCTGTTGCCAAGGACCTGTCTGTGCTACTTTGTAAGCGAAATGTGGGTTAGTTATTGTGTGAAGTGGAGTAAGCACTTCATCTGGAAAATGCAGCTTCTATTCTATTACCATAGGCACTCCTGATAAAAACAACCCCTGTCGCAGCCTTTATACACTAATGGAGATGGGTGTGCATCTTATGCGCCAATCCCTGCTGGCATGCACCATAATATCAACAGTTACCTATAACGACATGTCTTGCGGTGCCCCATTGGAAGCGACCTTTTTTTTTTGGGTCATCAGTCTTCTGACTGGTTTGATGCGGCCCGCCACGAATTCCTCTCCAGTGCTAAGCTCTTCATATCATAGAAGCACTTGAATCCTACTTCCTCTACTATTTGCTGGATGTATTCCAATCTCTGACTTCTTGTTCAGTTCTTGCCTTCTACAGCTCCCTCTAGTACCATGGAAGTTATTCCCTCATGTCATAACAGATGTCCTATGATCCTGTCGCTTCTCCTTACAAGTGTTTCCACATATTCCTTTCCTCTCCGATTCTGCACTGTACCTCCTCATTTCTTAACTTATTAGTGCATCTCATTTTCAAAATTCGTCTGTAGCACCATATCTCAAATGCTTCGATTCTCTTCCGTTCCGGCTTTCCCACAGTCCATGTTTCACTATCATACAATGCTGTACTCCAGACGTACATCCTCAGAAATTTCTTCTTCAAGTTAAGGCCTATGTCTGATACTAGCAGACTTCCTTTGGCCAGGAATTCCCTTTTTGCCAGTGCTAGTCTGCTTTTGATGTCCTCCTTGCTCCGTCCGTCACTCGTTTTAAAACTGGCTAAGTAGCAGAATTCCTTAACTTCATCTACGTCATGACCATCGATCCAGACATTAAGTTTCTCGCTGTTTTTTTTTTTCAATTACTTCTCATCACCTTCGTCTTTCTTCGACTTTCTCTCAATCCTTACTCGGTACTCATTAGACTGTTCATTCCTTTCAGCACATCAAATACTTCCTCTTCTCTTTCACTGAAGATAGCACTATCATATGCGAATCGAATCATTGATATCATTTCACCTTGAATTTTAATTCCACTCCTGAAACTTTCTTCTGTTTCCATCGTTGCCTCCTCAATGTACAGTTTGAACAGTATGGGCGAAAAACTACATCCTTTTCTTACACCCTTTTTAATAGGATCACTTCGTTCTTGGTCGTCCACTCTTATTATTCCCTCTTGGCTGTTGTACATATTGTGTATGACCCGTGTCTTCCATAGCTTACCTCTATTTTTGTCACAATTTCGAACATCTTGCTCCATCTTACATTGTGAGAACACTTTTTACAGGTCGACAAATCCTATGAACGTGTCTTGATTTTTCTTTGGTTTGGCTTCCATTATTAACCGCAACGTCAGCGTTTTGTCTCTGTACCTCCACTTTCCTAAAGCCAAACTGATCCTCATCTAGCGCATCCTCAATTTTCATTTCCATTCTTCTATATATTATTCTTGTCAACACCTTGGATGGATGAGATGATAAGGTGATTGTGCGGTAATTGTCGCACATGTCAGCTCTTGCCGTTTTCAAAATTGTACGGATGACGTTTTTCCGGATGGTATGTCGCCAGACTCATACATTCTACACACCAACGCGAATCGTTTTGTTGTCACTTTCCGCAACGAGTTTAGAAATTCTGATGAAATGTTATCTATCCTTTCTGCCTTATTTGATCTTAAGTATTCCAAAGCTCCTTTAAATTCTGATTCTAAAACCGGGTCCCCTATCTCTTCAAAATCGACTCCTGTTTCTTCTTCTACCACATCAGATAAATCTTCCCCCTCACAGAAGCTTTCAGGTTATTCTTTCCACCTATCCGATCTCTCGTCTGCATTTAATAGCGGAATTCCCGTTTCCCTCTTAATGTTATCACACTTGCTTTTAATGTCACCGAAGGTTTGTTTTGACTTTCCTGCATGCTGAGTCAGTCCTACCGACAGTCATTTCTTTTTCAATTTCTTCATATATTTCTGCAGCCATTTCGTCTTTGCTTCCCTGCACCCTACTTATTTCATTCCCCAGAGACTTGTATTTCTGTATTCCTGAGTCCCCCGGAACATTTTTGTACTTCCTCCTTTCTTAGATCAATTGAGGTATTTCTTCTGTTACCCATGTTTCCATCGCAGTTACCGTCTTTGCACCTATATTTTCCTTCTCCTTCCCAACTTCTGTTATCGCCCTTTTTATGCATTTCCATTCCTCTCCAACTGTACTGCCCACTGAGCAATTCCCTATTGCTGTATCTATAGCCTTAGAAAACTTCAAGCGTATCTCGTCATTTAGTATTTAAGTATTCCACTTCTTTGAGTATTGATTCTTCCTGACTACTGTCTTAAACTTCAGCCTACTCTTCATCACTACTTTGTTGTGATCTGAGTCTATATCTGCTCCTGGGTACGCCTTACAATTCAGTATCAGATTTCGGAATCTCTACCTATCCATAATGTAATCTAATTGAAATCTTGCCGTACTGCCCGGCCTCTTCCAAGTATAGCTCCTCCTCTTGTGATTCCTGAACTAAGCGACTTTACGATATATAATAAAATAATCTTGACTAGTTCCGACAGTGGTGAAAGCACGGTCAGATAACGGCAGTAGGCACTGCCTCTGTGTAACCGTGCTGCTAAAGTACACGCTGATTACAAGTTTGCAGCAGTAACATTTCTGGTACTCGCACAATGTGTATTAACAATATTCGATTTATATATACACTCCAGGAAAATGAAATAAGAACACCGTGAATTCATTGTCCCAGGAAGGGAAAGCTTTATTGACACATTCCTGGGGTCAGATACATCACATGATCACACTGACAGAACCACAGGCACATAGACACAGGCAACAGAGCATGCACAATGTCGGCACTAGTACTGTGTATATCCACCTTTCGCAGCAATGCAGGCTGCTATTCTCCCATGGAGACGATCGTAGAGATGCTGGATGTAGTCCTGTGGAACGGCTTGCCATGCCATTTCCACCTGGCGCCTCAGTTGGACCAGCGTTCGTGCTGGACGTGCAGACCGCGTGAGACGACGCTTCATCCAGTCTCAAACATGCTTAATGGGGGACAGATCCGGAGATCTTGCTGGCCAGGGTAGTTGACTTACACCTTCTAGAGCACGTTGGGTGGTACAGGATATATGCGGACGTGCATTGTCCTGTTGCAACAGCAAGTTCCCTTGCCGGTCTAGGAATGGTAGAACGATGGGTTCGATGACGGTTTGGATGTACCGTGCACTATTCAGTGTCCCCTCGACGATCACCAGAGGTGTACGGCCAGTGTAGGAGATCGCTCCCCACACCATGATGCCGGGTGTTGGCCCTGTGTGCCTCGGTCGTATGCAGTCCTGATTGTGGCGCTCACCTGCACGGCGCCAAACACGCATACGACCATCATTGGCACCAAGGCAGAAGCGACTCTCATCGCTGAAGACGACACGTCTCCATTCGTCCCTCCATTCACGCCTGTCGCGACACCACTGGAGGCGGGCTGCTCGATGTTGGGGCGTGAGCGGAAGACGGCCTAACGATGTGCGGAACCGTAGTCCTGCTTCATGGAGACGGTTGCGAATGGTCCTCGCCGATATCCCAGGAGCAACAGCGTCCCTAATTTGCTGGGAAGTGGTGGTGCGGTCCCGTACGGCACTGCGTAGGATCCTACGGTCTTGGCATGCATCCGTGCGTCGCTGCGATCCGGTCCCAGGTCGACGGGCACGTGCATCTTCCGCCGACCACTGGCGACAACATCGATGTACTGTGGAGACCTCACGCCCCACGTGTTGAGCAATTCGGCGGTACGTCCACCCGGCCTCCCGCATTCCCACTATACGCCCTCGCTCAAAGTCCGTCAACTGCACATACGGTTCACGTTCAAGCTGTCGCGACATGCTACCAGCGTTAAAGACTGCGATGGAGCTCCGTATGCCACGGCAAACTGGCTGACACTGACGGCGGCGGTGCACAAATGCTGCGCAGCTAGTGCCATTCGACGGCCAACACCGCGGTTCCTGGTGTGTCCGCTGTGCCGTGCGTGTGATCATTGCTTGTACAGCCCGCTCGCAGTGTCCGGAGCAAGTATGGTGGGTCTGACACACCGGTGTCAATGTGTTATTTTTTCCATTTCCAGGAGTGTATGTTCAAACTAGCACAGAATCCAGATGCAACTGTTTTTTGGTTATAAATAAGATCCTTTTGTCAGCATAATGCATTCCTAAGATAATGTGAGCTCCGATAAAGTCCCAATGCGAGCGCTACAGCAGAATTGAAGCATCCATGTGATACATCTATAGAGGCCAGCAAAGGTCCTCGGTGATATTGGTATGTATCAAAGATGACTTTTCAATGTGTGTATGTCTGTGTATGTGTCCACTGTATACATCTGCAATCTGAAGGACTTCATTTTGTTCAAATCCTGGAGTATACCATTACCTCTAATGCAGCACAATACACATATATTACAGGACTTGGTGGTTTTAATTTGCACTTCTGAACATGTTAGACAGCTCAGAATAAACTGATGAACCAGAACGTTTATCAGGCAAATTTTATATTTGGATGTGTAGGCTTCTTATATATTTTTTCACTTTGTTTGTGTGTCACTAAAAATGGTAATGTTGTTGACTAACATGATGCATTTTTCCTTGTAGATGTTTTCATTGAGTCTGGGGTAGGGGTGAGGCGGTATGAAGGGCAGTGCAACACTATGACTGCACTCTCAGAGTACATACACGCCGCAACCCGTGATTGAAGTTTATACAATGCACAGTCCAGGTGCAGCAGAGCATCAAGGCAAATTTGTGCGTATGGTACTTATACAGTATCGTGTCTCATGATATTTTTTTATAGAAGGATCTTGTGTTAATACCATGTCCCTCGCGTGGTTCCTCAGGAACTGACTCATCCTATAGACTTTTACATATTTAAGTGGTCTTAGAATTCGCTTAAGATTGTCACATAATTATGCATGCATACAGTGCTTATGGATTTTCCTAAGAGAGAGTTGGATAATATTATAGAGATGTGATGCAGGGTAGTTGCCGCTAAAATGAGACTAATGAGTTTTACCCATCTCAGACTATGGTACATTGTCTCTAGTTTGAATTCTGGGAGTGCTTCTTATTATAAAGGAATCCATGCTTATGTATTAACTGATATTGCTTCTTATTCGTCTGCTATTGTTGAAACAAGGTTGTGTTACCTACGACATGATCTTGTGTCTTCCTGGGTGCGATCGATGATGATATAGGTATGGGGGAGGGATGGGGGGACACGGTTGTGGAGATGCAATAAAACACTCATCTCAAACCATGAAGCTTTTCTCCAGCATGAGGCTATGAGTTATGATGCTAACCATTGAGGGTTAAATAAACTAGTTATAGTAGCTCATTTTCTCTTCTATCAAAATAATAATTTTCACATTCTTTCATGCGTTAGTTACAAGATTTTTGTTTTATTTATGTATGTGCTCAGTGTTAATACTGCCATAGCGAGTACGATTATGATCTGGAAAAACAGCTAAGATGCAGTACACTGATTGTTGAAGACATGGGGCTTTGTATTGAAACAGCATGGTCATCGACAAATTACTGTCTAAGTACGAGAAGTTATTATTAATATTGACGTCTGCATATGTCTATTCAGAATAGTTACACTTGACGCTAATGAATAAAGTTTGCTTTTCTTCCTTTGCAGGAGTGTTGGAAGAGTCCGGAGACAGACTTTCCCAAAGAGCATCATAGCAGCACCTATCAATAAAGCGTTTATCACACCTGCCAACGTCACACATGGCCCTGCCAATGCCTCATTGACTTCAGCTGGGACTGTCAACGATGTGTTCCCTATGCCCTGGACCATCTCGACATCAGTCATCACCTTGATATCAGCAGTCACGTAATGCTAGACCTATTAGTAGTTCTCCAGCCCATCCAGAAAACATATGCACACACAGACAACTCTAGTGCTGGCTATTGGGACACTACGAATATCCTTAATGTATGTCAACACGCTCTGAAAAGGGAGCTTTCCAGAATCGTTGACAATCTGTGGAACCCTGTAAACTCAGGGACCCTCTGAAAGAAGGTGGTAATTATGCTGAAGAGAAGACCCTTGCCTCCACTTGTGGGTCTGATATCATCTATTGCACATTGGCTCAGATCTTTTGCCATGAGTTTCATACTGGGATATTTTTTCAAAATGCAGGCAACCTTGATGTGTACTGGCATGCCTATGCTCTAATAAATGGAATGCTTTTAAAAGCCTCTTTGCGTCGTCGCTTCTGGCTTCCAACAGAAATTAGAAGAGTGCTGTAGAGCATACAACTACATACCAAACCTCTAATTCTTGTGAGCATTGTAACTTCAACGGCATCTCATTGTCTAATAACCCATAATTTGACAGCGAGAATCCATATTATTTATTTCACGTTCACACCTGGTGTTAGATGAAAGCAAGCCAGATGTAAACAAAGAGTACGCTGTGCAGAATAAGAAAGATGCAAACTATAAAGCAGTCAGAACCTTCTAAGTTTCAAACGTAACTGGTTAACGAAATAAACATGTAGTTTTTCTGTTATTGTCTATGGGAGAGGCATAAAACTATGTCTGAATCACAATCATTTTGCTCTTAGTCTCCACCCCATCGTGAAACACGGTGGCGAAAGCATTTTTGTCGCAGATGACTCAACTCATTTACTAGAAGCGGACATTTAACAAAGCAGCTAACTGAGTGCTGTAGCCAGGATCCAGTATGTGTGGAAATACCTGCCGAAGGTAAACAAATTTTTGAGTTTTAAGAACGTCCAACACCTGAAGTTCTGCCACTTTGCCAAGTACGGAGACTGAGTGCCTCGTAGCTTCTGAGTCACATTGTAAAGGTGACAGCAGTGCCTTCTTTACTTCTTGAGTACCTTCACAGAATGACACATACCATATGTGGTGGCGTGTCTTAACCATTTCTAATCATATGCCGGGAATAATTCCGCAATCGTCTCTGAGTTCAGATGAATTGCAAGGAGAACTGATGAGATTTATCGCACCAACATTGCAGTGACCAACTCACAGGACAATGATGCCTCATACGAGCAGACAGTTCACCGTCATATTTGTAGGCTGCCGCTGGGTAGAGAAGAGGAGACTCTATGCCGAGATCAGTGTCATCGAACAGGGAACTTGTGCGTTCTAGCACACAATGCATGCAACTTGAAATACCACAACACACAAACCCATTTTCTTTCACAGTGTTAGCGGGCGTGATGCTCATTTCCTTTGCTGAGCACTAGTGAGATTTCGGCATGAGCAGTGACAAGTTTAGTGTCCTACCTGATAACGTCGAAAAATACATCTCTACAATCGAATCCCGAAGGACATTACACTTCACTTCCTGGAATCACTTTGTATTATATACGCAATTTTCAGAAACCTGCTGCTACAATGTGGCACCAGGACACGCACGTCACCAGATCTGCACATACCAGTGGTGCAAAGTTTTAGCTTGTGATGAATACCTAAATTCGAAGGATAAACCAAATGATACAACATTGCGCCGTATATACCCATTTGCCTGTAAACGTTATAACATCAGTTTATTGATCAAAGAATAACAGCTGTACAGAGAAAAGATTTTCATGTGAAAAAGAAATTCACTGTATAGCGTTTATTGAGTAAAAACTAATCAGGAAAGAATGACAGATGCCGCAGGAAATAAATTATTCTTGTAAAAATAAAACTTAATATGATTATGTCTACTATGCTAAATATCAGAAAAGATACATTTAGGTGGGAGGTAGTATAGAGGTTCTTTTTCTTTACTGGTGTTAGTGTAATAGCTTCTCTCTCTCTGTATATAGAAGGTACCTTTGTACCTGGCAGTAGTGTGGTGTTTCCATAAATGTATATAAGTAATGTAATGAAGTACAAGAAACAAAGTATTGCAAAAGAAACTCTGAAAGACTGTTGTTAATAAGGAAAATTTTAATTTGGTGTCCCATGTTATTATTGACAGAAAGTACGGCGATCACAAATAGTCGTAATTCTTTTCCTACGGTGCTTGAACCATGGACCTTGCTGTTATTGGGGAGGCTTGCGTGCCTCAGCGATACAGATAGCCGTACCGTAGGTGCAACCACAACGGAGGGGTATCTGTTGAGAGCCAGACAAACGTGTGGTTCCTGAAGAGGGGCAGCAGCCTTTTCAGTAGTTGCAGGGGCAACAGTCTGGATGATTGACTGATCTGGCCTTGTAACAATAACCAAAACGGCCTTGCTGTGCTGGTACTGCGAACGGCTGAAAGCAAGGGGAAACTACGGCCGTAATTTTTCCCGAGGGCATGCAGCTTTACTGTATGATTAAATGATGATGGCGTCCGCTTGGGTAAAATATTCCGGAGGTAAAATAGTCCCCGATTCCGATCTCCGGGCGGGGACTACTCAAGAGGATGTCGTTATCAGGAAAAAGAAAACTGGCGTTCTACGGATCGGAGCGTGGAATGTCCTTAATGGGGCAGGCAGGTTAGAAAATTTAAAAAGGGAAATGGATAGGTTAAATTTAGATACAGTGGGAATTAGTGAAGTTCGGTGGCAGGAGGAACAAGACTTCTGGTCAGATGACTACAGGGTTATAAACACAAAATCAAATAGGGGTAATGCAGGAGTAGGTTTCATAATGAATAGGAAAATAGGAATGCGGGTAAGCTACTACAGACAGCATAGTGAACGCATTATTGTGGCCAAGATAGATACGAAGCCCACACCTACTACAGTAGTACAAGTTTATATGCCAACTAGCTCTGCACATGACGAAGAAATTGTAGAAATGTATGATGAAATAAAAGAAATTATTCAGATAGTGAAGGGAGACGAAAATTTAATAGTCATGGGTGACTGGAATTCGGTAGTAGGAAAAAGGGAGAAAAGGAAACGTAGTAGGTGATTATGGACAGGGGCAAAGAAATGAAAGAGGAAGCCACCTGGTAGAATTTTGCACAGAGCACAACTTACTCATAGGTAACACTTGGTTGAAGAATCATAAAAGAAGGCTGTATACATGGAAGAAGCCTGGAGATACTAAATGGTATCAGATTATATAAGGGTAAAACAGATATTTAGGAACCAGGTTTTAAATTGTAAGACATTTCCAGGGGCAGATGTGGACTCTGACCACAATCTATTGGTTATGACCTATAGATTAAAACTGAAGAAACTGCAAAAAGGTGGGAATTTAAGGACATGGGACATGGATAAACTAAAAAAAACCAGAGGTTGTACAGAGTTTAAGGGAGAGCATAAAGGAGAAATTGACAGGAATGGGGGAAAGTAATACATAGAAGGAGAATGGGTAGCTTTGCGGGATGAAGTAGTGAAGGCAGCAGAGGAACAAGTAGGTAAAAAGACGAGGGCTAGTAGAAATCCTTGGGTAACAGAAGAAATATTGAAGTTAATTGATGAAAGGAGAAAACATAAAAATGCAGTAAATGAAGCAGGCAAAAAGGAATACAGACGTCTCAAAAATGAGATCGACAGGAAGTGCAAAATGGCTAAGGAGGGATGGATAGAGGACAAATGTAAGGATGTAGAGGCTTATCTCACTAGGGGTAAGATAGATACTGCCTACAGGAAAATTAAAGAGACCTTTGGAGATAAGAGAACCACTTGTATGAACATCAAGAGCTCAGATGGAAACCCAGTTCTAAGCAAAGAAGAGAAAGCAGAACGGTGGAAGGAGTATATAGAGGGTCTATACAAGGGCGATGTACTTGAGGACAATATTATGGAAATGGAAGAGGATGTAGATGAAGACGAAATGGGAGATAAGATACTGCGTGTAGAGTTTGACAGAGCACTGAAAGACCTGAGTCGAAACAAGGCCCCCGGAGTAGACAACATTCCATTGGAACTACTGACGGCCTTGGGAGAGCCAGTCCTGACAAAACTCTACCATCTGGTGAGCAAGATGTATGAGACAGGCAAAATACCCTCAGACTTCAAGAAGAATATAATAATTCCAATCCCAAAGAAAGCAGGTGTTGACAGATGTGAAAATTACCGAACAATCAGTTTAATAAGCCACAGCTGCAAAATACTAACGCGAATTCTTTACAGACGAATGGAAAAAGTGGCAGAAGCCGACCTCGAGGAAGATCAGTTTGGATTCCGTAGAAATGTTGGAACATGTGAGGCAATACTGACCCTACGACTTATCTTAGAAGCTAGATTAAGGAAGGGCAAACCTACGTTACTAGCATTTGTAGACTTAGAGAAAGCTTTCGACAATGTTGGCTGTAATAGTCTCTTTCAAATTCTGAAGGTAGCAGGAGTAAAATATAGGGAGCGAAAGGCTATTTACAATTTGTACAGAAACCAGATGGCAGTTATAAGAGTCGAGGGACATGAAAGGGAAGCAGTGGTTGGGAAGGGAGTGAGACAGGGTTGTAGATTCTCCCCGATGTTATTCAATCTGTATATTGAGCAAGCA
Organism: Schistocerca gregaria; assembly: GCF_023897955.1. Taxonomy (NCBI): domain Eukaryota; kingdom Metazoa; phylum Arthropoda; class Insecta; order Orthoptera; family Acrididae; genus Schistocerca; species Schistocerca gregaria. The sequence goes on along the minus strand of NC_064923.1, from coordinate 603,366,563 downwards.
CTAAAGGAAACAAAAGAAAAATTTGGTGTAGGTATTAAAATTAATGGAGAAGAAATAAAAACTTTGAGGTGCGCCGATGACATCGAAATTCTGTCAGAGACAGCAAAGGACTTGGAAGAGCAGTTGAACGGAATGGATAGTGTCTTGAAAGGAGGATATAAGATGAACATCAACAAAAGCAAAACGAGGATAATGGAATGTAGTCGAATTAAGTCTGGTGATGCTGAGGGAATTAGATTAGGAAATGAGACACTTAAAGTAGTAAAGGAGTTTTGCTATTTGGGGAGAAAAATAACTGATGATGGTGGAAGTAGAGAGGATATAAAATGTAGACTGGCAATGGCAAGGAAAGCATTTATAAAGAGAAGAAATTTGTTAACATCGAGTATAGATTTAAGTGTCAGGAAGTCATTTCTGAAAGTATTTGTATGGAGTGTAGCCATGTATGGAAGTGAAACATGGACGATAAATAGTTTGGACAAGAAGAGAATAGAAGCTTTCGAAATGTGGTGCTACAGAAGAATGCTGAAGATTAGATGGGTAGATCACATAACTAATGAGGAAGTGTTGAATAGTATTGGGGAGAAGAGAAGTTTGTGGCACAACTTGACCAGAAGAAGTGATCGGTCGGTAGGATATGTTCTGAGGCATCAAGGGATCACCAATTTAGTATTGCAGGGCAGCGTAGAGGGTAAAAATCGTAGAGGGAGACCAAGAGATGAATACACTAAGCAGATTCAGAAGAATGTTGGCTGCAGTGGGTTCTGGGAGATGAAGAAGCTTGCACAGGATAGAGTAACCTGGAGAGCTGCATCAAACCAATCTCAGGACTGAAGACCACAACAACAACAAGGTGCACAAATGACTAGGCCCATCCAGAAGCTCTACAGAGAAAAGGAAAAGTCAAGAGGCTGAAGACTGTTAGTAACATTCAATAACTTAATTTGTTACTGGTATTAATAACGAAAATACAGACTGATCCCAAAGAAACCTGATTATCTCACTATGGCGCACAGCTCGCAACTGATGAAGTTAATTCCATTGTTCTAGTAATAATAAAGAAGAGGGAAAGCTTGATTCTTCTTGACAAAGACAGAAAAATGTGGGAGGGTAACAGTACCCACTAGTTTTAACACACACGATTTCCCCAGAGACACAGACAAATATGCCATGACGGGTGACCTCGACACATACCGGCTTCATTTTCCCACAATTTTTGGTCACCGAATATCCCAAGGTGCGACGGAAGAGGAGGATTTTCTCAGAAGGGTTAACTGACATAGAATGTACCACACATATTGCCCAAATTGCATGGTTAATGTGGGGAATCCATGTGAAGTAGATGATAATTACCACAAATCCGCCAGGTGAAATCTGATACCGGAGGTGACCTTGAGGTAACCCCGCTATCTGTGCCAGGACTACTATTGCTGCTCTGTTAAGAAGGTAATGAAACTTTTCCCAAAGTCCGTCGTTCTTCGAAAAAATAATTGATATGTAGTATCTCCTCAAAAGTTAAACGTCAGTTTGCTGTACTCGCTGTCGTCATGCTAGAGTGAGGTGCTATTGTAGTAATAGAAGTACTAGTAGAAGTAGTAGTAGTAGGAGGAGGAGGGGGGGAGAGAAGGTGTTCTATTAGTGCGTACATCACTTTTACAAGGGTGTACGACAGATTGTTGTATTACAATTTAAGAACCCAGAAAAAATTCATATACACAAGAATTTACCTAGTTACAATTCTATTTCGACTAAAACAGTTATCTTATGAGTCGTAAACCGCTTCACAAAATAAATAAATGCAGAACATCCTAATATACAGACAAATATTATACTTCAAACTCAGATTTATGTGAAGTATTAATGTCAAAGCAACAAAACTGTAATAACTGTAACAGAACCTCAGCAAAATATATGTTAGGTAGATTCTGAAACCGAACACGTTTAGAGGCTCTAGTATAGTTAGTAACAAGGACGCTAAGGAAATCTTCCATCATTTTTACGCCGAACTTGTCCGCGTATTCTGTTAAATTCGTGCTGAGTATGATTACTGTTGTATCATTTAGATCAGTATTTTGAAATTAATGTTACAGAGTTTAACTGATTCAGTTTCATACAAATATGTTCTGTGGTAAAATAAAGCTCGCGCATGCAAAAAAAAGCCAGAAAATCCTGGAAACGAATGGTGTAATTGACAAAAAAGTATTTTTCACTGCTGCCGAAACACAACGCATGGAAAACGGAAGAATCATTTCCGATTAATTTCAGACGGACATTGCTAAACGATCTGATGAGTTTCAGAGTTTGCACATTGCAGTCATAAATACTAATTTGCACTCTGAATTGAGCGAATTAGTACCAGTTCCTCAATTATTTTAACAGTACGTTCATATTTTTAAATCGCTTATGCCTCCTATCCTCATTCGTATATTGAAAAGCAAAGACAATTACTTAATTTCGTTGGTTTTTTATTTTAGTCTGTCTGATTAATGTACGAATTCAGAGTCTCGCCTAGGTAACACTGAATAAAATGTTCTCGGACTTTAAAAGGATCTGAGCCATCTACGCAAGATCTTCAGGACCGACCACAACGATCAACATATAAAGAAAATAATCTAAAGTAAGACTCACAATAACACAGTAGAGAAGGAAAAGAAATAAGTTGGCAGGTTTGCCGTGCTGTGGCTCCATGTCATGTGACGTAAGCCGCCTGCCGAGGAAACACGAAATCAATCCTCAGGTCTCCGTCGAAAATCCGGCAGTTACTGAGCCCAGTTAATGATGTAGATGGACTTAGAAAACCAGTTTTACCAAATATCCTGTGAATGATGTCAGTCTTACGTCGAACGAACATTGCGCATTGGAGTACAATGCAGAAAGTAGCATAAGAGATACTAGCGCCTTTGCTACTCGAAAAATCAAATGTAACTGAGTATGCTCTAGCAAACGGTCAATAGAACAAATCTGACGACGCCTCTATCACGACTCACAGGACGGATTCTGGGTCAGTACAATAAAAGAAGGCACTGAAATAAAAGTTACATTGATTGCCATGCCCGTAATATTACGTTTACTTCAGTCCTGGAAAGCGTGCTAAGGCCGTAATATTTTGGGCACATGTTCCTGTACCAGTAACTTTATTGGCGCGGCAGTCCTCACTAAGATGCTGTGCCCTAGGTTTTGCGGGTATTGCATTCTTTCTAGTACTGAAGGCAACGTAATATTATGGGCATGGCACCAAAAGAGTTGAAAGAAACGTTGGCGTACAGCCAAACGAGACGTAGTACTCAGCGGTCGTGAGGTTAATGCGGGAGCATCGAACATGGAGTTGACATACGCCCATATAAGGGGATAGCGCGGGAAACTGTGACCTCACGGAAGGTAGTCGGAGTATTCAACGGCGCACCAGCAACCCACCAACAGTCATTCCACTTAACAATTGTTTGTGAATATTGGCCGAAAGCTCTTGAAATTTTAAGCACTTGATGGCGTTAGACTCCAGAGCAAGTTTTGTGTCTGATTTATGATTCCGATAGCCCAAGTATCGGTATCAGAAGGAGGGAACCTCAGCTTTCATGTTTTTGTTTTCCTTTACCCCGGTGCTTCACTGGGTCGGCGTATTAATCTGGATCTGAAAATGTTAGTAGTATAGGGTGGCCGGAAGCCTTTCTACCATACCTCCGCTCCCCTCATCCCGTATTCTTCAACGCACGCCGCCCCCCCCCCCCCCCTCCACTCTGGGACGGAGATTGTGTACCTCATCTATCTGCATCTAGTGTTACCCGTGTGGGTGTGTAAGTTACCCATGTAAGAGTGCGTGAGAGCTTTAGAAATATACGCGCCTGGGGTAACTGAGGTAGGATGTGAGTACCAGTCAGGTATTTATCTAGTCCGATGAGGAAAATGATACTTCCTGACTTGCTCGTACACTGGTTTCGGTCCTAGGCCTGCGCTCCTCCTTGAGTTCCGGAGGGGGTGTGCCAACACGCGTAGGTTTCCGGACGGGATGAGAAACCTCGGCTTTATTTGTGAATTATTAACTTTAAAGTAAAGCAAAAGGTAAAGCTGCCATCAACGTTAAGCTTTGTTTGAACACCACTGTGGTTTATTTGGAGATGAAACATTCTCTGCATTGTGTGACCTTTCGACAGGCTTACACAGGCCCCGAACCTGGGACAACTTTGTACTTTTCATATACACTAATCCTTGCAAAAGCAAAAGAAGCGAGAGGAAGAAATCATAAGTCAGACTGGGCACTGAACCTCAAACTTTTGGGCTTTTAATCTGATACTTCACCAATTAGACATATGAGAACCAAAAATTAGAACGATAACTTTTCATTAAAATGAGAAACGGTTATCATAAATGTTCCTCCCGAAATGGGATTCCTGCTTGTTTATCACTGCGGGTTGTTTCAAACAGATTCATTCGATTTTATAAGACTGTATCTTCTGCATGAATGAAGACATTAATTGTTGGTTAATAATGACCTACGCATAGAACTACATTCCTTTCAATTTCTCACGAGTTACCTGATTTTCTACATATACATCTTCATGATTACTCTGCAATTCACATTTAAGTGCTTGGCAGAGGATTCATCGAACTACAATCATACTATCTCTCTTCCATTCCACTCCCCAACAGCTTGCTTAAAAAACGAACACCCAAACCTTTCTGTTCGAACTCTGATTTGTCTTATTTCAGTTTGATGATCATTCCTACCTTGGGCATACATGACGTAGTACCTTCGATAAATTTTTACAACTCCGTTTGTTTGTGATGATCAGTCCGAAGAGTGGTTTGATGTAGCTCTACATGCTACTCTGTGCTGTGCACGCCTCTTAATGTCCGAATAACTACTGCAATTTACTTCTTTTTGAATCAGCTTACTGTATTAATCCCCTGCTACCTTCATAGTTGCAAAGGGAGTGTTCCAGTCTACGTTGTCAGAAGGTTTCCTTAAGCGTACGAGTGCTATACACGTAGGTTTGCCTTTCCTTAGCGTATCTTCTAAGAGAAGTCATAGGATCAGTATTCCTTCGAGCATTCCTACATTTCCCCGGAATCCAAATTGACATTCCCTGAGGTTAGTTTCTAACAGTTTCCCATTCTTCCGTAAAGAATTCGTGATAATATTTTTGCAGTCATGATTATTAAACTGTTTCTTCGGTAATATGCACACCTTACCTTTCACAAATTCCTAACGTGGGTTCCACAGGAGACATACAAAGATCCACACGAGGGTCAAAGTCCTCCCGTACTTTTCTGAGCGTGTCCGGAGTTTCTTTAATCACTACTGTTGCTTTTCTGGTCCCGGCGGGGCTTCGAGTCCTCCCACGGGCATGGGTATGTGTGTTTGTCCTTAGGATAATTTAAGTTAAGTAGTCTGTAAGCTTAGGGACTGATGACCTTAGCAGTTACGTCCCATAAGATTTCACACACATTTGAACATTTTTTTGTTGCTTTGCAGCGTTACAGTTCATCTATAGCTGTCGGATGGGGAAGCGTATATACGAAGTTCACCGCCGAAAGATAAAGGTGCGCACCTCCTGCGAGTTTTCAAATTCACTCAAACTCAGTTCTAGGAGCAACAAATGTGGGGCTCATGGAATGATTAAATTTACTGAACTATTGCCCAAGCTGTTGATCCGTTAGTGAGTTAAAGAAGGACGAGCACGCATGTCACTTTTCGTCCCATCGTGTCCCACTTGTGTTCGTTTGGAGACAAGTCCGCCGATCGTGCTGGCTAGGGAAGCTCCTACAAGTCTTGCAGGAAAGGTTATTTTTTCACGGGCCGTATTTGGACGAGCATAACTCTTTTGGAACAGCACATCATCTTCCCGTGCACCAAAACAACTGGTCAAACCATTTTCTGCGCGTATCAAGCGCTGGTCAGGGTTCTCCACACAAACACCGAAGGTGAACGAAGGTTTTATTTTTTCCGCACCCCAGACAGTAGGACCTTGGGTTGGATCAGTGTGTCTCTGACACTAGATATGTGCCGTCGACGCGAACGATCATCGGTTTGCTTGCAGGTAGACTCTGCTCTATTCGCTACGACCCACAGTGCAACACCCTATCCTCCATGTGATTCTCTGCTGGTAAGAGACAAGCTGTGCACGCCGACACTCCGGCGTGAGCTACAGTTAGTGTTAACCGTTGTAGGGGGAAAATTTGCTCTACTCTGAGCTGTGGCAGATGCACGATCTGTAACAGTTGGATTTGCAATATGACGATCTTGCCTACGACTGTGAGAGAGGTCGAGTGTCCACTGCCTCCAGCATCGTCGCACAACTACTGAGCCCTGCTGCGGCTCATGTTGGTGCTGTTTGGTGGTTTCGGTCCTCTGTTGGAGGCCGAACCGTATCGTTTAGTTGGCATGGTTGCGGTTGTTTGTTTCTTATGGTTTTAACTGGCGCCAGTTGGTTTTTAAAGCATTGACTGTGCTCTGGTGGCAGCAGCGGCGGTTATCGATATGTAGTATCTGTGGTCCTATCTTTGGGGCGACGTTCTCCTTCTTCCAGGTCGAGTCAGTGTGCAGTTTGGTTTGCAGGTTTAAATGATTGTGCTACCAAGTTTACCATCATTATGTCTCACCTGTTTGGTGATCAGTTGCTTGTACCTTTAAATTATCCTTTGCTGTTGTATTTTCTGTTTTACAGCCTCTTTTTTAATTTTTTTTTATATAATTGCCATTCTACGCGTTGCAGCAGGTTTAAATGGTGCTACCAAGTTTACCATCATTTTGTGTCATCCGTTTGGTCATCAGCTGCCCGTCTTTTTGAAGTAACCTTTGATATTGCATTGCTATTTTACAGTACGTTTGTTAAATTTGTTTTATAAATACCGTTCTTGGCGTTAAAGGAATTCAGCCGTTACTGTGGTTACTTGCCTTCAGATTCTAATTGGGATCACATTGGCTTGTTTTCAAAACATTATTTTCTGTGTCTGTATTTTATGCTCATTTGGTAAATTCAAATCACTGAATGAACTATTAATTACACAGTTGTTTATTCCTTCATTAATAAATGGGATATCTTTATTCATTGCTGAGTCTGGAATTATCGTTTTAAAGTAAATATGTATGATTGCAAAAGGGAACCAACAGGAACTGATTACGGCTCCGTCCACAATCGTAACCTAATCCTGCCTTCCTTGACTATCAGGTTTCAACTACTGTGGCACGTCCAACTTGTGTGACAATTCCATGAACAACCATACTGCCATTCGTTAGCTCACAACTTGATCCCTCTAAAACTCATTGAGCCGCCTTTTGGAAGCACAGTGGCACGGTTGAGTGCTTACGTTACACTTCTCTGCCTCACTAATCTCTTTGGTCATGGGCTCTCCATTTTAAAGAGTAGAAACAGGTGCTGTTGTGGTAGCTACACCGCTGTGATATCTGCTGACGGACGACGTTTGAACTGCTATCAGTAAATTTACCATTTTCCCACCTCAGCTGGCACATTTCGCTTTCGGATTAAATTCAAGATCTTCTTTCAAGAAGTTCTATTTTTTTCGGCAATATAATCCACTAACCACAACAAAAATTCACACTTCATGAGACCAGTTGACTACAGAAAACTAACGAAGAAACGCGAGATCTGTGCGTACCTTACGACCGATCAATCGTTGAGAAAATTCATTAAGAATTAATGTTTCACGCGAGTAAAAGGGCAGGGTCGTTCTGTAACGCTGATAATTTATATTTTCGGTATGTTTTAGTATTTGTTAAAATCGCTCCTTCTCCTACTTTATCTACTGACATGAACAAAAGGACGAGTGAGCAAATTGCGCCACGGACATACCTACAGACATCCACATAAACTGTAAACTTACAAATAGATTCAAGCTACACTGATTAGTATGAGCGACTGTTGAATGATGTCGGATTTCAAAGTTACGTCTTTGGAATTTTGCATAACGATCATTTGTGGAAATGAAATGATGCAATCGGGTGCATGATCTGGTCCTCTGTATGACGTTCGTTGCTCGTCGTATTCATCCCCCTACCAGTACACATCACATCAGTGGCTATTCCATAATGATTTGGGTAGTTAGGGTCCTAATCTAAGAACTCTAACATTGAGGGTCACGAGCTTATTTTCTTAATTCGTTTGTATCCAGTGCCCCACACAGATTCACACTGGAGCCCAGTAGACTGTGCAACATAAGGTACCATAAGACTTTCCACGCTGAAATGTTAGGCGACGTGTCTGTTCCTGTCCTTTTGCAATCAGGTAGTAAATATCTCATGTCCTGATCAAACTCTAATCAAATGATCACATCTTTTGCTAGTGGAACGCTTTTCCATGACTACATAACTGCCAGCCGGAGTGACCGAGAGGTTCTAGGCGCTATAGTCTGGAACTGTGGGACCTCTACGGTCGCAGGTTCGAATCCTATCTCGGGCATGGATGTGTGTGATGTCCTTAGGTTAGTTAGGTTTAAGTAGTTCTAAGTTCTAGGCGACTGATGACCTCAGAAGTTAAGTTCCATAGTGCTCAGAGAAATTTGAACTACATAACGCCACAACTCATAGGAATTTAGTACGGCACGAACCTGGATAGTTCTTAGCACTGTTCCTGCTCCACTGTTCGAGATCGGCAATATGCCTTTCTTATTCTTCCCCAAGACCTGAGTATTACTTGACATGCTATTTCATATCTGCTATCAATTACCAATTAGACTCCAAACTGGAAAAAAAGCGATAGTAAAAAGTAATAATAACAAGTTTTAGAATACAAGGACTTTGCGTACGGAACACAGTTAAGTGAGGAACTGAGCTTTTAAAACAACCTTGATTGTATTGACCTCAGTAGTGTGACACGCTGTGATTTTGTGAATCATTGCGAAACAAAGGCCCCTTTGTGAAACTTCATCGCACTAACTTTCATTGGCGACCTCGATTAAGGGTGTGGGTAATTAATGTCCACTCAAAAGCGTTATACGAAATCTCATTTTTATACTCAGCTGCACATATCACTTTTTACTATAACTTTCTTTCTTTAACAGTGTCTTACAACTAGACGCAATGTGACGCGAAGTTTACTCATTACGAGTTTCTGCTTGTATTTTTAGAAGACACAAGTTTTATGTTGAATGAAGATGGCGCAAGTCTGAGAATAAAAATTAATACAGGTCTGTTCTCTAAAAAGGCAGATAGTGAAAGGTCTGAAAGCGTCCAATGCGCTACCAAGGTTCTAGGTGTGTGGTTAAAGGTGTGCCGTGATAGTTGCGGAACAGCACGGATTCAACGCTGTTCAACAGGTGGCACCAAATCAACAAGCAACGTTTTCGCGGCGAGCAAGCGGGCATTGGAATCATAAAAGGCGGTCGCAACTGGCGTCACGTGTGTCTAGGAAGTAGTGACTGGAACGATCGTGTGAAGTCTTTCCGCAAACAGCGGAACCATCGAGTTACTCGGTCAGAGGCACGAGGAAGACGCTTAGCGGCTTAGTGGGTGGAGTATCAGGCAACGGGGTAGCTTGGAGGCTGTCGAACTGGATGGAGAACACTTATGGTCAAGTTAGTTCTCTGTGCCTGCTGAAGTCTTGCGGTCTTAAGTGAACAGGCAGTGTCTGTGCATGTAATAAAGGTTTTCCAAGTGAAACACGCATATTTAATTGAGAGTCCTCTGTTTTGATGAAGTTTACATTGAATGGGCTGATTGTGCCCCGCGGCAGTGCTTCATGTGGAATGTTTATATAACTTACTTCACTTACTGCATTTGTAGTACCTGTGGTGGAGACTTCCTGTGGAAATTACGTAATTACAAAATACGCGGCATTCGCTTCTTTGAAGACCGATGCATCGCCTGAGTTGCAGGCCTTCAGCAAATGTTCTTTCTTTATATCAAACACGTTTCTTGTTTATGGGTGTAAAGGGATTCTGGCTAAAGTTCAATCTCGTTTCTATTACAAAATTATGTTACCAACGGAAATACGTATTTGCACCCCCAAGACTCTCAGGCACTTGCATTCCACAGCCCAGTGGTGCTGCGAAATTTACTTTATCAAAACAAATACAGTGCAGGGCCAGAGAAACTGGTACACCTGCCTAATACTGTGTAGGGCTCCAGCGAGCACGCAGGAGTGCTGCACCGTACGTGGCGTGCACTCGACTTACGTCTGAAGTAAAGTTGGAGGGAATTGACATAATTAATTCTGTAGGACTGTCCATAAATCCGTAGGAATACGAGGGGGTGGAGATCTCTTCTGAACAACACGTTGAAAACCATCTCAGATATGATCAATAATGTTGAATATCTGGGGAGTAGGTGTTTAAACTCAGTAGAGTGTTCGTGGAGCCGCTCTATAGCAATTCTGGACGTGTGGGGTATCGCATTGTCCTGCTTTGGACAATGGACATGAATGGATGTAGGTGATCAGATAGGATGCTTACGTACGTGTCACCTGTCAGAGACGTATCTAGACGTATCAGGGGTAGCATATGTCTCCAACTGTACAAGCCCTACGCCTTTACAGAGCCTCCACCAGCTTCAACAGTCCCCTGCTGACATGCAGGGTCCATGGATTCATGAGGTTGTCTCCATACCCGTACATGCCCATTCTTTGAAACAATTTGAAACGAGACTCCTCCGACCAGGTATCATGTTTCTAGTCATCGACAGTCGAGTGGTCGTGTTGACAGGTCCAAACGAGGCGTAAAGCTTCGTGCCGCGCAGTCATCAAGAGTACACGAGTGGGCCTTCGACTCCGAAAGCCCATACCGATGATGTTTCGTTGAATGGATCGAATGCTGACACTTTCTGATGCCCAAACACTGAAAACTGTTTGCCGGGTTCCTGATATTCATGGTACACTCGTGAAATGGTCGTACGGGAAAATTCCCAATTCATTCTACCTCGGAAATGCTGTGTCCCATCGCTCGTGCGACTGTAACACCGCGTTAAAACTCTCTTAAATCTTGATAACCTGCCATTGCAGCTGCAGTAACCGATCTGAAAACAGCGTCAGACACTTGTGTTATATAGGGGTTGCCGACAGCAGCGCTTTATGCCTATGCGATATTCTTTGTGCGCTTCAATGTACATTATCACAAACTTTTGGCAATAATCAGAACATGCAATTCAGTGTATCTCATAAAGCGCCTGAACCTATAAGAATAACTTAGTCAAACAATGAAATAAAAGAAATAGATAATAAGTTTTTGGGAGAAGAGATACATCAAAACCGTTGCTTTAAAACCCACATCCTCGATATAGTTGTATTTCAGGTGCAGTTGTGTGGGGCATGATTTCTGATACATGTGTTTTAATTACCAAGAATATAGATAATTCAGCATAGTTTTATCCACAGGGGAACTCGAGACGCTGAACCATTATTTTCAGAATAAAGGAAAGGGGAATGATACAAAAATGTGTTACTTTCAGAATATACAACTAGAAAGCTTTGAAACATTTGGTAATTTCAGAAGTCTTTTATAATACATACATTAACCAAAGTGTTTCTTGTTATCTACATTTCATTAGCGATTGTTTAGCTTCTCCCGTCCTATTTATACATGTGTACTATTATGTCAATATTCCGTCTTCTTAATAAATAGTGTAGTACAATACAACCCAACCTTTTGTTCCTTAGTAAATAATGCACTACAGGATCGTTTGTTTGTGAACTTTCGTATGAGCTGTAACTTGTTTGATTATTTCGTCGTGGTAATTTCGAGAGACATATCTAAGAGGAAGCAATATGTTGCCTTCCTTTTCTTCGAACGTAAGCTCCCTGAATTTTGCCACAGCTTTCTCCTTCCTCTGCTGTGACATTCCAACTGCTCATGATCATTAGATTTTAATCTTTCACTCCTGTTACACTGTCTCTTCGTTTTGTAGAATTCTGTTTGTGTTGTTGGTCTGCTGTTAACTCCTGAATTCTGAAAGGATGTCGGTCCGATGTTCTGGACTTAAAATTTTACGCACTAAGCTGTTCAGAATCTGCTAGGGGAGTAAGAACGCTCACACTCGATGACCCCCTGGGATGTTAGCATTCGTCGTAAAATGGGGCTCTCAGATTTCGTAATGTAAAGCAGGGGAACTGCAAACTGTTCGCTATCCTCAGAGGAATGGCAATGTGTTAAATTCGCTTAATGATAGCCAGAGGAGTATATACTTACGACACAGTGTTTAAAACTGGGAGTAACTCATTTTAAACTGACGAAAAGAGCTCGAAAGCGAAGGTAAATGTATAACAAGTCAGTGTGTGTTACCTAAGTTACAGTTAGAATTACAGACCTACAGCGTGATAGGCAGTTGTGTGATAAGTTTCATGTTAAATTAAACCTCGTGGACATGTACAAAATACTTCGTTACCATAAACTTTTGGCACTATGCAAGCTTGCATCTGCCCTTGTGTCGGTGTTTGGATCTATGTACTTTTACGAGAATGACTTTTTCAGTGGTGGAGAGATTAAGATCTATACACAGAAGGTCAATCACATGCTTCAATTTGAAAGTTTATCTTCGAATCAGTAGTGCTCAGGAAGTCGGATCAAAGATTATTGGCTGGTTCTGAGCACTATGCAACTCAACATCTGTGGTCATCACTCCCCTAGAACTTAGAACTACTTAAACCTAACTAACCTAAGGACATCACAAACAACCATGCCCGAGGCAGGATTCGAACCTGCGACCGTAGCAGTCCCGCGGTTCCGGACTGCACCGCCAGAACTGCACGGCCACCGCGGCCGGCCAAAGATTATTGTTCTAGTAAAAATCAGAGCTACTTTTGTTCATTGACATCTACTGTTTTACTTTTAACATGTGAATAAAAGAGTCATGAAATACAGGTTGATGTCTTTAAACTTCGTCCGAAAACTACATTCATCACAATGCTGCATCAGTCGTAAGAAATATCATGCTTCGTACTTAACTACCACTTGTTCCTCGCTTCATGAATTATGATAAATGTAAGTTTCATTTCGCTGTCATTTGTCATCAACGCAACGGCGCTGGCAAGTAATTTCCCTACGAAAAGCATTAATTAGCCACCATGAAACGATATGTTTCAGCAGAATTAACTTTAACGCCCATACAATCGACTCGTAAACAACAATTCCTCATGCTGAGCTACCATGTTCAGATTCCTGCTTCCCCTCTCCTCTCTACACATTCCTCATAATTAGCCTCTGAGCTACAAAATATTTCGGACTTAAGTGAGGCTCATATCCCCCCCCCCCCTTTCCCCATCCGCCACCTTCCTTCAGTGTCTGGTCAGTGCGTAACGTAAAGCCAAACACGTGGCAGCTTGACGGCCCGGTACTTCTGCGAACACGCCGTTGACAGCCGCGAGTCAGCGTGGCCCAGCTGGGGTGCCGGGCTGAATTATGCAAGAGGCGGGAGAGTGCCGCTGCTGGGCTGGCCGTTGCACGGGGGCGCGCCGCGCGCTGAGTGCACCAGCAGACGGCGAACGTACGACTTACCAGGACGGGCGCGGCAGCACGCCGTGGCCCGCCAGGGGAGATGTCTAACATCCTGCTGCACTTGGCAGCACGGCGTGTAATCCTTAGCGACTCGAAAAAATTTAACAGTCCGTAAGACTTTGTAAGCCGCTCCCCTATTATCCACACGTCGAATAAAATTTGGTATTCCTTTTAGTTTAGGCTGGGCATGGTTGGCGAACAAGCAACTGTATTTCAAAGTACGGTCCTGTTAAGCCATGTTCAGGAAAGGCCTCTAAATGTCACAGGTAAAAAAAGAAGTCGACAAATGTGATTCCGTTGTAGGAGGTCCATTATTTTATGATAAATATATGTCCAAGTGATGCTATAAAAGTATTATCTTCTCAACAATATTCAAATCGTGAGCTACATCCTTATTTTTTATATATGAACTTTGTGAACTTACTCGTAGCACTTATGTTGCCTTTGTCTGTTGCCTGATGTCACTTTCAGAACTCAAGTTAATCATCAGATTAATTGATTTAGTACGATTAAATTCTCAAAAGAAAAAAAAATTCTGAGAACTATGGGACTTAACTTCTGAGTTCATCAGTCCCCTAGAACTTATAACTACTTAAACCTAACTAACCTAAGGACATCACACACATCCATGCCCGAGGCAGGATTCGAACCTGCGGTCGTAGCGGTCGCCCGGTTCCAGACTGTAGCGTCTAGAACCGCTCGGCCACCACGGACGGCTTGTATTCTGAATTTCAGATGTATTGATGTACCACCATAATAGAACAAAAAACAGTCAATGGCTGAGGGAGTACAAATGAGATCAGTGGCGTATTTAAGTTTCCTCCACCAACTTTCCGCCATCTACTGGCCTTCGCGACGGACTGTCACCTGGCCCAGGTATTATTTTTTGGGAGCCAGCACCCTCCTGCACCGACCCTTAGTGGGAATAGTGGAGTCCCACGCTCGAGGTCTCTCTGCAGTTGAAGCTCACAGAGCGTTGATTCCTCGAATCACTTGCACAGCCAGGTCGCTGGACGCAACATTTATAGTCCGACAGAGTAGCCAAAGTGATAGAGTGGATTTTTTTCACTGTCTTATTCATACTAAACATCCATTACGACAGTTGTTGATTTCTTGTAACCTCTGTGGACAGTATTATGAATCAATATAGACAAAAATGCTAAACGCTAGGTTACGTAAGGATCATAACAAACATACACTGACAAAAGAACGTAAGTCAAGTTTGCAAAATACTTTTTGTAACATTACGTTTTTGTTATATTGGGGACTTACAGATTCAGTTGACTTAAATGTTGGCTTGTGAATATATATGTAATTTTCTGACATATGAAAATATTTAGGAATTAGAAACAAATTCGCACCCATAAAAGCTCGAAGAGAGGTCCTCTAATCTCTCGGTCCGATCCCCGCCAAGCAGGTAGAATCGCCGCTCGGCAGGCAGCAGAGCCGAAGGCCTTATTTTACTCCAGTGTGTGGCCGCAATAGTGTTGCCAGCAACAATCCTGAGACGCGTCAATGCTCAGGCCATTTCCGTCTCGGTTCTTGTCTGTATGTGTTTGCCTTCCACTCTCAGCCTCAATTCTTCTTCCTAAGTCTTCTGACGAATTACACGAACCACTGCTCAAAGAATACATAAGCAGCTACAGGTATGTAAAATTGGGCAAACGAAACAACCAACGAGAAATCAGTGAACGTGATAAACAGATCTACAACTAAAGCGAAAGAAACAGAAAGTAATGGATACAAAGGACGTTCTCACTGCTATCAGTTAAGACGATCTGCAGTACTGAACAGGAATTTGTATTCTTCATCGATTTTGAAGCTTCATCACGAGTTTTAAATGATCACAATTTGACAACTCTTATTACTTTATTGCGATGGTTGTATACATTACTTTGCAGCCCCTGTAACTCTGGTCAACTCTGGTCTGCTACTTTAATAAATTCTTTGAGGCCTTCCACCAAAGCATTGCAAATGCCTTGTACCAAGAAGCATATGGATGAGAAATGAACTTTAAAGACATCAAATGTTTCAGTGCGTCACGTCTGCCTGCTTAAAATGTATAATAATAGACAGTTTCAAACATTTAAAACAAAGTTGTTAATTAATTATTTGGTGTTGGTTCACTAGTTTCGTACTTCGCCCACTTTCAACAAAAGCTGTTACGAATGGATGCGTTGATTCTAGATAATAAAGGTATCGTAAATAATAGGGTTCATATGGTAACCATTTACGCGTTTTGCATTTAGGATGTGTTTGGTGTGGGCAGCTCTGTTTATGTCACCTCACTTGAATGTATGTCAGATCTGCGTTGGAAGATGTCGCAATTGTATTTACATCTTACTGCACCGTATTATGTTTATGTGTGTGCAATATATGTATATAATTGTGACACCTTCATTACCAAGCATGATGTGATCGACGTAACAACGATATTTTATATCCAGTGGAGAATCTGTTCTCAGTGGATTACTGTGGCACATTTACTGCAGGCACTATCGCAGTTTTGACAGAAACACACTCGACAACACCATCATTATTAAGGTAATCAAAACATGACGATATAACTACTCTGTGAGTAAAAAAAAGGAAAGACACGAATGTATGAAGCCTATGTTGGACAGATGGACGTTAAAGGGGACCTGGACGTGAATTGACTGAAATTTTTGAAACTTATTTTTGTCACCATCTGAAAGACAGATTTATCCTGTTTCAAGAAATGTATTTTTTATTTACTTTTCAATTTTTGATTCCGTCTTAAACGCTCTTCCAGATAAAAAAATTACATAACAGATGTCTACATGCCCAGACACAAGACCCTAATGAGAGTTTCAACAGCTGTGTGTGGCAAAGATGAGCAAAAACAGTGTTCGTTTGATTGACAGTACTCAGGTGTAATGGATGTAGTCATCTGTTTCAGTGAAGGTGTCGTTAGCAAGGCAAATTAGGCATCCAACCAGGAAATAATATAATAGCACTTGTGACCTGGTAGTCAGAGAGAGGCACATAAGGCAACGATTGTGGATGGGGCCGTTGGCTACCGTAAACACATACACTTTATTTGAGGAAATAATTTTCAACAACCATTTAAAGGAATTTACTGCACTGACAACTGAAGGCCTTACTAAGAAAAAATTCCAAATTATTTGTTGGATGAAGGCCACAAGCAATGTTACAAACTATTAATGGCTGGAGGCCTGATTAAGAAAGGATTCAAAATTATTTGTCGGCTGAAAGCCACAAGCAATTTCAGAATACTGAACGGCTGAAGACCTAATTACAAGTAAGGAAGACAATCACACGTTAAAAATACTAAAACCTTTTTAAGCAATCCTAACAAACTATAACAGCCTATAGTGACAGCTGAAGACCTTATTAAGACAACATTGAAAATTATTAGTTGCCTGAAGACCACAAGCAATGTCAGAAACAATTAACGGGTGAAGGCCTGAATTACGAGCGAGGAAAGCAAATACACCTTAAATCGTTAAGGTAAATTTTAAAGAGTTATGAGATCTTGACCAAGTAAGATGGAGTGATCCACAGACAGTGCTCCCTCGATCGACCTGAGGAAGGTCACTGCAGCTGTGTAAGCGGTAAGACTGGCAGCCAAGAGTAATGTTCACCAAAGGAGGGCAACTGAAGCTAGAGACGGTTTAAACCCCGATCAACCTTCTTACCAAATCCCCCTTACGCCAGGTAACCAGTACAATGATGGAACAATTCCGGCGAGGGCGAATTGACAGACAGCACTGCATCTCCAGTGTCCGGTGTTTAAAACTCGAAAAGGAAAACGATTATTCATACCCCAATCAAGGAAGCTGTCAAATTACACGCCATGCCGGACAGCATCGGCAAGACGAGGAAACGTACACTGCCGCAAATTACGCTAACCTCCAGGGCAGGTAAATGGGGCGTTAGCGGCCACTAGGCAGTAAGATACCGCTGGTTGTACCCCACCAATAACAACACCAACTTCAAACTCATGTCAAGCAGCAGAAGGCGGCTGATAGCTTCCATCAGCCTGACAGACTCCACTTTTTGCGGTTGGTCCCACTGACCCTGGGAGCAGCAACACCCAAACAACAGCGAGATCTCAAACGGCGGAGGTTTCACTACAGGATGAGGTTCACTCAACTTGAAACGTCATGGGTTCGGTCGTCAGCTACAGCCCCTCGAACCGACAGTGCCTGCACGCCGCCAGCCCCTGCGCTCCGGACCTCCTCGCTGCTCCGTCCAAAGCCGAACTGCCTGACACACATGACGACCCAGAAAAATACAATATGTCCTTGTTCATTTTACACAATGCATCAGCGATTTCAACTTTGAACAACGGCCTCTACATATTCTTGGGTACACCGATAGAGTCACGGTGTCTTCTGTACAATAGCGATGCGTTTACTGCAGCTATAGCTGAGCGTAGTACTTCTTCGATATGATGTTCATTCTGTTATACAATTCGTGTATCTAAATTACTGGTTATAGAGAAGAATACTTATTCGACAGTATTCAAGCCTTTCTTTGGCCTTCTTATGAAATCGATTCTCACCTTTAGTTAGCGGTATCTCCAGGATGGGCACTTAAAGCAGCTGCCATCATTCCCTCCACCAACCTCACGACCGACAACACTCCTTTCCATAAAATTCTGCAGAACTTATCATTAAAAAAAATGTTTAATTTCGAATGCCTAAGCACACAAATTTGTAAGTTTAAAAAATCGCTAACAAATTCCTAGAAGTAATGGCTATCATAATTATTTATATACAGATACACGTCAAAATTACCTCTGTCACGCAATATTTACTTAAGGTTGATAACCTGTGTTTTCATACATCAGTAATATCAACAACGTCTATGCTGCACAAAACTCCCAAGACACAACTGTTGAGTTGCAGAAATTCTCTTAGCGTGACGTCTCTTTCTGTACTATTTACGTACCTGCTATGCACGAATGCGAGAAAATACTTATCGCTATGCAGATACAGGAACGTATTGTAAGCGTTACACAGTCACCGAACTCGATCATAGATGGTTAAAAACCATGCATCACTGCTACATGTAATATAACTCACATTGCAGCTGAGTCGGCGAGTAATCACGTAACGCGATTTTGTACTCATCTCTCTGGCAACACCTCGGAATCGTTGCGACTCTAACATTATTATTTTCGCCAGCAGCTGTTTACGCTTCGCAGTTGCTTGTTTGGTAACAGCGCTGTAGCTGTCAGAGATTTTCTTTCGGCAATCGCAATATAGACAATAAACGCACCATCAAACTCGATTAACCTCTTGTACCCGCACTCACACGCCAAGCATTTCTCTCACACAGAAGACTTCACAACACAAGCTTTACGTCGGCGCGCGCGCAAATGGCGGTCGACTTTTGAAGCCAGAAACAAACAGCAATGTCTCGTGTGACCCAAAAGTCCGCTAACATTTGAAAATTCAGTATTTCACGGAATAACGTAGGTAGAAAGGTCCAAATTTCCACACATGCTTAAAATGACAAAATGAACAACAGATGGCTCTTCATGTAATACGAAAGCGATAATTAGCATAACGATTACCTCTAGCGAAGACGATGTTCTTTATAACAATTTCTCAACATGTCGGCCGTCATTCATCAACAGTACTGGTAATCGAGGGACACTGTTCTGAACAGCACTGTACAGCATAACCTGTAGGAATGGTGAGAAGTTGCAGTCGGGTGTTGTCTTTTAGTGTCCCTAGTTAAGGTCGGACAATCGCGGTAAACTTGCGACTTGAGGTAACCCTGCAAATAGTAACCACACAGTGATCTCTGGGGATCTGGAAGGCCAAACGTGATGGATGTGGCGGTTCAGCAACCGATACTCACCGAACGATGTCAGCAAGATATCGTCCACACGTGTAGTAATATGGCGTGGCGCAGTACCCAGCATGGAAGTCGTATCTTCCTGTATTGTAACTCAGTGTGCTTGGGATGATCTAAGTCGCTCTCTCACTGCAGCTCATTTTATATACGAATCTCATGCGGCAGCACTGACCTGTTGCTGTCCAGCGCAATCTGTTAGCCACTTTTTTCACTCACTCTGAATTTCAATAAAACCTCATGTTATTTTAGGCATGTGTGTCAACTTTTACCTCTCTACCTGCATTATTCCGTGAATTAGTGCGTTTTCAAATTTAAACGGTCCTTCAGTTCACCCATCCCATCCATTGGTGCTGTGCTATAAACACACGTCTGTCTGGGTATTTTACCGCGTACAATTGAAAGCTACTCTGGTAATCACACAAGCCACACCTCAACGCAAGCAAAAGCAAATTCTCCAAATGCATAATTGCGCTCCAGGAAATAAGAACTGAGCCACAATACGTAAAGCACGTAAGCAGACAGTAAGCAGACAACTGTATATCATCTCACACTGAATAGCTGTGAACGACGACAAATACTAAGTAAACAAATTTCTTCATACAAATTGACGTAAACTACTGCAGTATTATGTCTACAGTCTTCCATTTGAAGCAATAACATAACATCAGTGGATTGAATGGTAACTACCCACTTGACACGAGGTCTAACAACTCCTACGGCTGTGGAAATTTTTATCTCACATTTATGGCGTTCTTTTGGGTCACCCTGTACTCTTAAAGCTAAATAAGAGTGTAACATTTAGAAACATGATCGAAATCCCACATAGAAAGGTACAATATAAAATAGACTGACATAAAATTGAGACACTGAGATAGATATAGAGAGTGTTACAGAATGACATGTTAAAATGTGCAGCACTGTAGAGGATGAAATTGCGAGTATTTTGAAGAGGGAAACATGTCAGCTGATACACATCAGGCAGTGGCAACGAGAGGATACGAACCCCTGGATCACATATCTCACCGCGTCACAACGTTGCAGCTGTGTAATAGTTTGTGGTTTCCGCACGGTGATAATGTAGCTCACTTTGGTCGTCAGATGAGCGCATGTCTCAGCGACAACTTCAGACGGTCTCTCGGCGTGCTCACTCTCCTCATCTCACCTCACTTCACTTTCTGCTCTAGGCTTATGTAATGCTCCTTGTGTACTCAACGCCAGTATGAAAGGGACCTCAGCTTATTCAGCGCATCATTACCATCAGAGGGGAGTGTGTAATCTCACATAGAATTGAAGAATGCGTTGCTCTTGCTTGTACGTACGTAGAATGTTGGTGATCTCACCCTGAACATTCATTCCAAAACAGTGAAGCCACAGATTCAGTTTACGGCATTTGACCTATTCTGCTATTTTGTGTATAGAAGTTTTCTGAACCACCGTTTTCTGGTGATTAATGTAGGTTACTGAATCTATAGAAAGTATGCAGTGATGAAGAAATTTTATCCTACATCATCTGCTGTAGATTCTTTATTGCAAAATGTTTCGAACTACAACCTCTACAATCTTCAAAATTTTTAAACCATCACTCAGTAACAGTCTGTATATCTCACACCCTTTATATGCGAAGACACAGGTGCCTCTTCTTATTTCTTGTTCTGAAATATTCTGACAGATTAGAATTATGGGCCGGACAGGGCGTCCACCTGAACCGTTGTAGGCCTCTTCTGCATATGCCATGATGCAAGTAGAGCTGTGTAATGCTGGTGCATTTCACAGAACACTCAAAAACACGGCGCGTTGATTCAGGAGGAGCATGTGGAATTCTCGTTGCACTGACATTAATTATCGGTAAAAATTTACTCATGCGGATGTAAGGCGAACAAGTGTAAGATTCAGTGCTTTAACAAAATAATACCCGTAGGAACTAAATAATACTAATAGAAGGCGGGCGAATGCATCGCTTTGACAGAATAAAAAGTAAGTTATCCTCGTAGAGGGCCACGGTGCTTAAGGGCAACGCCAGCACAGCGAAGCGAATCAATACGGACCTAATGCTACCACGGAGCGCAATGTGTTGTATCATACGGCGCTCGTACAATGATAAGCCAGGCATTATGACCACTGCCTCTGCCGCCCGCTGACGTTGCCGGTATGTGACGCGCTATGAAATGCATGTAAATGCTGCAGAGATCGCCCTATCGAAGGTATGGGCGGCACACGGGGAAATCCACTGAGATAAGCGACGTTGTCAAAGGACATATTACATTACGCAAAGCTTGTGAACGAGTATTTCGAAAACGGCGAAGCTGGCCGAATATTCACTTGTTACTCTCGTGAGCATATATAGGAAGAGGTAGAAGGGCATCCAAACTACCACTAAGCGCTAAATGGTTCGACTCCTGGCTCTTCACAGAACGTGGGGTTTGAAGGCTTGCCTGGTCTGTAAAGTAGGGTAGATGGTGCTCTGTGGCATCTCTGCCGAAAGAGCACACTGTTGGTGCACGCACAAGTGTTTCAGAGCACACCGTTGACAGCAAATTGTTGAACATGGTACTCCGCAACATATCACCATTACGTATTCATGTATTGACCCAATAAAATCATCAGTTACGATGGGCACGGGACCATCGGGATTCGACCGTCGACGAATCGAAACGTCTCGGTACCTAGGACGAATCACATTATTGCTACCGTATCTCACTGGTCGTCTCCTCAATCGCCGTCATCGGGCTGAACGGTTGCTCGTGCAACGGACGCAGGCTGGTGGGAGCAGCATGATGCTGGGCAGATATTTGCCTGCGCTTGCATCGGACGTGTGGTAGTGACCGAAGACATAGTGACAGTTGCCAACTAGATGCATCCCCTCATCTACATCCACATCCAAACTCCGCAAGCCACCTGACGGTGTGTAGCAAAGGGTTCCTTGAGTACCTCTAGCGGTTCTCCCTTATACACCAGTCTCATATTCTTCGTGGAAAGAAAGACTGTCGGTATGCCTCTGTATGGCCTCTAATATCTCTGATTTTATCGTCATGGTCTCTTGGCGAGATACACGTAGGAGGGAGCAATATATTGCTTGACTCCTCGCTGAAGGTATGTTTTCGAAACTTCAACAAAAGCTCGTACCGGGCTACTCAGCGTCTCTCTTGCAGTCTTCCACTGGAGTTTATTTATCATCTCCGTAACGCTTTCCCGATTACTAAATGATCCTGTAACGAAGCGCGCTGCTCTCCGTTGGATCTTCTCTCTCTCTTGTATCAACTCTATCTGGTACTGATCCCACACCGGTGAGCAGTATTCAAGCAGTGGGCGAAAAAATGTACTGTACCCTACTTCCTTTGCTTTCGGACTGCATTTCCTAAGGATTCTTCAAATGAATCTTAATCTGGCATCTGTTTTACCGACGATTAATTTTGTATGGTCATTCCACTTTAAATCACTCCTAATGCCTACTCCCAGATAATTTATGGAATTAACTGCTTCCAGTTGCTTTTTAGCTATATTGCTGCTAAATGATAAAGGATCTTTCTTTCTATGTACTCACAGCACATTACACTTGTCTACATTGCTTCATGCTTGATATCTTCCCTGACGGCGAAGTCATATTTCAGGAATATAACTGTCCGTGTCTCGAAGCCAGAGCCGTGCCGCCTTGGTTTGAGTAGTATTATCGTAAACTCACGTGGATATCTCGGTGACCGAATTCGCCTGATGTGAATCCTTTGGAACCCATTTGAGTAGCTATCGGGCACCATCATCGCGTACGCAAACCAGCGACCCGCTGTTTCTGCGAATTACATGACTTGCGCGTGGACATTTAATGCCACAATCCGTGATGTATTTCGTTCCAAAGACTGACAAACAAGCTATTAAGCAGGTGGTCATAATGTTTTGGCTCATCAGTGTACATGAGATGGCTGCCAATATTGTCTTCACAATGGAGTGGTCACGCCTAAAATGTCAATTACATTAGCTATGCCATTGTCATCCTGCAGCTGAGAGTAATATGTGAATTAGTTCCCAATGTTGTGATAATACGCTAACTTAATCAGAATTGGTAGCTAAACCCTAATCCTAGGAAAAGTAGAACAACTTGGTATTGACAAGATATTTATTGTACATTGAAGCTCCAAAGAAACTGGTATAGGCATGCGTATTCAAATACAGAGATATATAAACACGCAGTTGGCAACGCCAATATACTACAACAAGTGCCTGGCACAGTTGTTAGATAGGTTACTGCTGCTACAATGGCAGATTATCAAGATTTAAATGAGTTTGAACGTGGTGTTATAGTGACGCACGAGCGATGGGACACAAAATGTCCGAGGTAGCGATGAAGTGGGGATTTTCCCGACCATTTCACGAGTGTTTCTTGAATATCAGGAATCCGGTAAAACATCAAATCTCCGACATCGCTGAAGCCGGAAAAAGATCCTCCAAGAACGAGATTAACGATGACTACAGAAAATCGTTCGACGTAACCGAAATGAAACCCTTCCGCAAAATGGCTGCAGATTTCAATGAGTGGGCAATAAACAAGTGTCAAATTGCGAATCATTTAACGAAACATCAACGATATGGGCTTTCGGAGGCGAAGCCCACGTATGAACCCTTGATGACTGCGCGCCACAAAGCTTTAGCCTCGCCTGGGCCTTTCAACACAAACATTGGACTGTTGATGACTGGAGAAACGTTGCCTGGTGGGATGAGTCTCGTTTCGAATTGTTTTGAGTGGATGGACGTGTACGAGTGTAGAGACAACCTCATGAATCCATGAACCCTGCATGTCAGCAGGGACTGTTCAAGTTGGGGGAGGTTCTGTAATGGTGCGGGACGTGTGCGGTTGGAGTGGTAAGGGACCCATGTCACGTCTAGATATGACTCTGCCTCGTGACACGTACGTAAGCATCTTGTCTGTTCATCTGTATCCATTCATGTCCACTGTGCATTCCGACGGACTTAAGCAAGCTCCTACAGGACAATGTGCCCCCACACGTCCAGAATTGTTACAAAGGGATTCCAGGAACACTGTTCTGAGTTTAAACACTTTCTGTGCCCACCAAACTCCCCAGATACGAGCATTATGGAGCATATCTGGGATGCTGTGTCAACATGCTGTTCAGATGAGGTCTCCACCCCTCGTCCTCTTACGGATGTATGGACCGCCCTGCAGGATTCATGGTGTGAGATTCCTCCAGCACTACTTCAGACATTAGTGGAGTGCGTGTCAGGTCATGTCGTGGCACTTCTGCTGGTCGCAGGGGCCCTACACAACATCAGGAGGTGTACCAGTTTCTTTGGCTCTTCATTGTAAAAAAAAACCCTTAAAGAAAAATATGCGAATTGAACAAGTATTGAGCCAGAAAGTTAACTCCTATTTACCAGACAAAACATAAGGTCGGCATGATACTGATAAACTTAGAAGATAGGAAAGCCTTCATCGTGACTGGCTTCTTACAGTAAAAAGGTCTGCAATGAAACCAATGGAACATAAGATTTACTGTTTATGATTGTTTATCTGTCTAGCTGTGTTGCGTATGTCACCAATTTCTGTGCTGGGAAGTGCAATTCTGCTGCGCCGATCTCAGTGCTGTCGGCACTCGGCTAGACGAACTGTGTTCCTTAGCTGTAAATTATGACTACAGGGAGGATGTGAAATGCCGTCCGTAAACTCCTAGGGTCGAAAAAATTGCAGCGCGGGGTAGCCGAGCGATCTGGAGCGCCTTACCATGGGTCGCCGCGGCTGCCCCCGTCGAAGGTTCGAGTCCTCCCTCGGGCATGGGTGTGTGTGTTATCCCTAGCGTAAGTTAGTTTAATTTAGATTAAATAGTGTGTAAGGATAGGGACCGAGGACCTCAGTAGTTTCGTCCCACAGGACTGTACCCCAAATTTCCAAATTTTGGAAAATACTTCAGTACTATGCCGGACACGAACAAGAAGCCCAGCTTGCTAGTAAACCAGGAGTCGAGACGTGTGCGCGGTCGTAAAGATGCACTTCATAATACCTTAGTGGCTACAAAGAAGCATAGATTCGTTTCTCTGCTGCTGGACGGTGTGGCCGAGTGGTTCTAGGGGCTGCAGTCTGGAATCTCGCGACCGCTACGGTCGCAGATTCGAATCCTGCCTCGGGCATGGGTGTGTGTGATGTCCTTAGGTTAGTTAGGTTTAAGTAGTTCTAAGGTCTAGGGGACTGATGACCTCAGTAGTTAAGTTCTCTGCCGACAGAGAAACGAATGATGCCATTTCCAGCGGCAAAACCGACAGTTTGTGAAATCTGATAGTGAGACTGCTCGCTGAACCCTTTCTGGCAAAGTATCACAAAGCTATCCAGTGACACGTGTCCTCTCGACACTTGACGGAGTGTCCCCACGCCGCACAGTGCCCAGTTTAGAGAAAACCTCTCCTCTTAGGCGTGCACTGTCCATGTAACCAATCAGCCGCTCGTTTCAAATAGAAGATCTCCTGCTCTAGAAGCCATGAAGATGCCAATTAATCTCCTTCGTTTATATTGTTCGATAAAAACTTTTTGAACAATTTGTAACTCCTTCTCTGACTACAGATTCAGCCAATCATATTGGTTCATTGCCTTGTTTTGGAAATACGCCTTAGCGTCTGAAGTGAAAACTGCTGTGAGAGTTTACATCGGTGACAGGCATTCCTCGCCCATACCTCTGTGATAGAAACGCTGGTGGCGGCTCTGGTATCACCACGATATTAAGATTTCAGCATCGACCTGACTCTTTCTTAGCAATGACACGGCTGCCACGAGGAGCACGTTCCACAACTTCTCGACCGGGTAGTGGTCGTATGCAGTAAACGCTCCCTCCATACTATTCTTTCCAGAGCCACAAAAACTGCCATCCTTCCAGTCCTCAGTCCACTACACTTTCAAAGACTGTGGAGGACCTGATTCTTCCTGCTCTCAGCGCCAGTGAAAAATTACCACTAAAGCATGCAACTGCACAGAAATGTTGTACGAGGCTACCCGGTATAAACCTAGAAGCAATGAATAATTCGATGATCCCATAAGAAGTAATCATGAAATATGAACAAAAGTGATTCAAATGGCTCTGAGCACTAAGGGACTTAACTTCTGAGGTCTTCAGTCCCCTAGAACTTAGAACTACTTAAACCTAGCTAACGTAAGGACATCACACACGTCCATGCCAGAGGCCGGATTCGAACCTGCTACCGTAGCGGTCGCGCAGTTCCAGACTGTAGGGCCTAGAACTGTACTGGCCACTCCGGCCGGCAAATACAGGGTGTTTCAAAAATGACCGATATATTTGAAACGGCAATACAAACTAAACGAGCAGCGATAGAAATACACCGTTTGTTGCAATATGCTTGGGACAACAGTACATTTTCAGGCAGACAAACTTTCGAAATTACAGTAGTTACAATTGTCAACAACAGATGGCGCTGCGGTCTGGGAAACTCTATAGTACGATATTTTCCACATATCCACCATGTGTAGCAATAATATGGCGTAATCTCTGAATGAAATTACCCGAAACCTTTGACAACGTGTCTGGCGGAATGGTTTCACATGCAGATGAGATGTACTGCTTCAGCGGTTCAATTGTTTCTGGTTTCTGGCGGTACACCTGGTCTTTCAAGTGTCCCCACAGAAAGAAGTCACAGGGGTTCATGTCTGGCGAATAGGGAGGCCAATTCACGCATCCTCCTGTACGTTTCGGATAGCCCAAAGCAATCACACGATCATCGAAATATTCATTCAGGAAATTAAAGACGTCGGCAGTGCACCATCTTGCATACACCACGAGGTGTTCGCAGTGTCGTCTAAGGCAGTTTGTACCGCCACAAATTCACGAATAATGTCCAGATAGCGTGATGCTGTAATCGTTTCGGATCTGAAAAATGGGCCAATGATTCCTTTGGAAGAAATGGCGGCCCAGACCAGTACTTTTTGAGGATGCAGGGACGATGGGACTGCAACATGGGGCTTTTCGGTTCCCCATATGCGCCAGTTCTGTTTATTGACGAAGCCGTCCAGATAAAAATAAGCTTCGTCAGTAAACCAAATGCTGCCCACATGCATATCGCCGTCATCAATCCTGTGCACTATGAATGTCTCTCGTGCAGCAATGGTAGCGGCGCTGAGGGGTTGCCGCGTTTGAATTTTGTATGGATAAACTCTGGCGCATGAGACGATACGTGGACGTTGGCTTCATTTGGACCGCAGATGCAACACGGTGAACGGAAACCCGAGGCCGCTGTTGGATCACCTGCTGCACTAGCTGCGCGTTGCCCTCTGTGGTTACCGTACGCGGTCGCCCTACCTTTCCAGCACGTTCATCCGTCACGTACCCAGTCCGTTGAAATTTTTCAAACAGATCCTTTATTGTATCGCTTTTCGGTCCTTTGGTTACATTAAACCACCGATGAAAACTTCGTCGTGTTGCAACAACACTGTGTTCTAGGCGGTGGAATTCCAACACCAGAAAAATCCTCTGTTCTAAGGAATAAACCATATTGTCCACAGCACACTTGCATGTTGTGAACAGCACACGCTTACAGCAGAAAGACGACATACAGTATGGCGCACCCACAGACTGCGTTGTCTTCTATATCTTTCACATCACTTGCAGCGCCATCTGTTGTTGAAAATTGTAACTACTGTAATTTAGAAAGTTTGTCCGCCTGAAAATGTACTGTTGTCCCAAGCATATTTCAACAAACGGTGTATTTCTATCGCTGCTCGTTTAGTTTTTACTGCCGTTTCAAATATACCGGTCATTTTTGAAACACCCTGTATGAACAGTGAAAATTACTCTGGTATGGTGGCAAAATCTTGCCTCCTTACACGGAGAACAACCGGGTGTACTTGTCCTTTAAGGGTCCCCTAGCTAGGATAAGTTGTAGGACAAAGTGAAGGACCTCGCCGTCTAAGGCAAGACTGAGATCGATAGTTATTAATTTGCTCTAATGATTGACAGAGAGCAAATTTGTATTCAGTTAAAATTAGTTTATAAAATGACACTAACATAGCGAGAGATAACAAAAATCTGTTGAAGGTTTTTTGTACCTAGCAAACAAGATGTGCTTATCTGGGCAGGTCGCGCAATCAAGGATTGTGTTACAATAAGAATATAACCAAATAGTGGAATATAAGTGGCACAGCAAAGCAAATAAGTAATGGACCGTACAGAATCCGGATCACGACCTCAGTTGCGCCACTTACATCCGCTTAACCAGCTAGTGTGCACCGACCACCACCGCACGGCGTCCGAGGGTAGTGCTACCCCTCGAAGGCTTGGAGCAGGGTGTCCGGAATCCTGGTTCTCGGCTCTCAACTCTCTGCTCTTCAGATCTCTACATGGAAGGGATACTGTTGGAATGCGACGAACAAGAATTGGTGCTAAATCCATGAGAACACATGGGAAACCAGAATGTAACTTCATCCTTTTGCGTACACGTCACACATTCTTGAACACGACAGCGGCCTTCAGCCGTAGAACTGTCTTCATCATTGAGCCTTACGTGTCAAGAGCTGCCACCAAAGAGACGCAGTACTATTGGCTGAACCAAATTTTTAGAACAATGACAATTTATTTTCTCGTACTGGAGAGATGGTACCGTGGCGTCTGTCTTTTGAAGCAATGCACGTAAAGAAATGTCACTCTCATTTATTCTCTGGCCGCTTTTGGGTACCCATGACGCGCACAGCTCCCAGGAGGTGCAGGCGCCAATCTCGCTTCCAATATTCACAGACCAAATTATTGCCCTGGTTCTCCGAACTGCCTGTTTTCCCCAAAGTGTATCCCGCTCGAGCTAATGAGATTCACCGACGGTTTGCGCCGACAAGAGAGCCTACAGGGAACATCCGGCGTCAAACCTCTCTCTGTGCGGGGTGACGGGGAAGGGGGGATGGGGTCATAGAGCTGCTTTCTCAGCCTGCTCCCACTCACTAGATAATGGAAAAATAGCCACGTAAAATGTAATATTCTATCATGGCGATATGTGACCATAACTGGCTAAAACGTTTACAAGCCGAAACTTTCATGGACAGCTCAACCGGTAATGGCATCACAAAGGAAAATCAGTTCAGAGTCCTGGTCTAGATAGAAGTTTTAATCTGGCGGACTGTTTCACAGTTTTTTTAAATCGCGCACACTTCGTCTTTTCTTTTACGAAATGTTACGATCCTCGCACAGCATAAGCATGTATTCCCTTGCTGTAAAACTCGAATGACACTGATTTATTGTCTCTTCATTCAGTTTTTCTAACCGATTTGTTGTCAGTCACTGGACTATTAATGAACCAAGAACTTCTTCATTCTTGGAATGAAGACTCACGAGCAAATACAAATTTACAATTAAATTCCTAATTGGTGGAGCGGGGTGGGGGTGACCACCTGAAACGAAAGTAATATACAGTGTAATTGGCGGTAGAATAATAGAAATTTCACTGCCTGCTATATACACAAATCAAGAAAAGTTTTCCATCACCTCGGTTCGGAGAGTTCTCGAACCTGTACAGAAAATTCGAACAAAATCAACATAAACATCATTTCCGCCCTTTTTACTGCTCAATCGGCGGGGTCAGGTATTTTCTCTGCCTAGTGATGACTGGGTGTTGTGTGATGTCCTTAGGTTGGTTAGGATTAAGTAGTTCTACGTTCTAGGGGCTGATGACCATAGATGTTAAGTCCCATAGTGCTCAGAGCCATTTTTTTACTGCTCATGACAAACACACATTGCATGTTGTACCAACATACAGCGAGATTTTCAGAGGCGGTGGTCCAGACAGCTGTACACACCGGTACCGCTGATACCCAGTAGCACGTCCCCTTGTATTAATGCATCCTTGTATTCGTCGTGGCACACTGTCCACAAGTTCATCAAGGCACTGTTGATCCAGATTGTCCCACTCCTCAACTACGATTCGGCGTAGACCCCTTAGTGTGTTTGGTAGGTCGAGTCGTCCATAAACAGCCCTTTTCAATCCATCCCAGGCTTGTCGATAGTGTTCATGTCTGGAGAACATGCTGGCCACTCTAGTCGAGCGATGTCGTTATCCTGAAGGAAGTCATTTACAAGATGTGCACGATGGGGGCGCGAATTGTTGGCCATGAAGACGAATGCCTCGCCAATATGCTGACCGTGCAGGAGGATTGCATTCAAGTATCGTACAGCCGTCACACCGCCTTCCATGACGATCAGCGGCGTACGTCGGCCACACGTAATGCCACCCTGAAACAGCAGGGAACCTCCACCTTGCTGCCCTCGCTGGGCAGTGTGTCTAAGGCGTTCAACCTGACAAGGGTTGCCTCGAAACACGTCTCCGACGATTTTCTGGTTCAAGGTATATGCGACACTCATCGGTGAAGAGATCGTGATGTCAATCCTGAGCGGCCCATTCAGCATGTTGCTGGACTCATCTATACAGCCATGCATGGTGTCGTGGTTGTAGAGATGGATCTCGCCGATTCCACATTAACGCATTATCGTTTCTACCACGTTCTGCAACCATACGATAATTACAGCCCACCCTGGACTTCCGTGAGTAGCTGCACTTCAATTACAACCACATGGTAGATGGCGCTACTCCTTCCCACTTTGTGTGGTTACGCTGAAATGTTACACATTTGCATTTCCAAGACTGTTGTGCAGTTAACGCCAGTTTCAAGCTTTTCACGTTGCCCGCAAGATTTTCTAATTTTAATGATTAGCCGAATAAATGACGATTTTGTGCAACATACCTAAGGACGTTTGTGAAAAATGACAGATGTACCCAGGAAATATCAAAATATGTTCCTAAACCATTTATAGCCCACACTTTGAAAAACAGAACGTCTCATCAAGTTTTGCAAAAATTCTTCGAGATTTCAATGAATGTTGTTTTTCTGGTAATATCTTTATTACTCAAGATCGCATATAAGTAAACAGATATATAGTTTCGACCATTTCTAGTGATCTTCTGATCTGAAAGATACTGAAATGGAGAGTGACAAGACAGGAATTGCACTCAACATTAATGGCATTTACGAAAGGTTTCAACAAAATTACTAAACAGCACCTACCAGAATAATAAAAGCGGTGTCATAGAAAAGAGGAGACTTCGTCAACTGGCTTTTATCAACTGATGCAATGTCAACAGTAAAGTAAATACAGGAACTGTCAAAAATACATAACAATCTATATAGCCTATATATGCCATAAATGACAAGATATAAGAATGAAAGTTATCAGAAAAACATTACATTGAAACACATGACTTTGAAGTAATGCTTTAACACGAATATATAATAAACTTTGACTAGTACGGTTTGGGTGCATTCAAAGTTAGATATAAAAGAGCCATGCTGTCATGAGCTGATCCAAAGCAGAGTGACCCATGCTAAAGACCCAGGTTCAAAGTGAAGAAAGAACCAGACGTTTGTAGACCAGTGTAATACAGTTTAGAGTGAATTTAAAGAATGAAGACAAAAAAGCAATTAAACGTAGCGCTGTTGTAACGAAAATACTAGAGTTGTAACGTAAATATTAGAGTAAAACAGATAGGATGCACAAATCTACATATGAAGCGTCACATACAGATGCTCTAGCAAACAGTGTAATATTATAAAACTTATTATTGAAGTAGGAGGGTTGTAGTTAAAGTAATTTATTTGGATCTATATAAAAAGTATTTTAAATGTGTATAGGAAAATAAATCACGTCAGCATGGATTGGTTTGAAATGATAGAAAATGTAAACACGACCACTACTTGTGGTCATAACGGAAAAGTAATGAAAAAGTCAAAATGTAAAAAAGTATAGGCAACGCAAAAGGGTAAGACCAATAAAATGAAATAATATGGGTTAATGGCACAACAAACTAATGTCACATGCCTAGGTGATATATTACCGATATAAGAATAACGTATGCATCCAACACTACGTGCAATGAATGCTACAAGTATTGTGACAACCTATGTTCTGGCTCGAAATACCGATATCCAAGATGGCAGCTATGAAGTCACATAATGATGCAAGTACTGTTAGACGTGTGACATCACAAACACACCCCCAAGATGGTGGCTGTGGTGTCACATGATGACGCAAGTATCGTTACACCTGTGACATCACAGACGCACTCTCAATATGACGGCCATGACATCACCCAATCCCAACCTATGTTCTGGCACAAAGTACTGATATCCAAGATGGCGGGAAAGTGTCATGCACCCTAACGACGCCCCCATGCCATACCCCCCTGGTGGGGAATTAAAATTCCACCAGGAAAATGAAAACTCTAGTATCCTAAGAAAATCATTGGAAGATAGGTCACTTGGGCTACTCCGACTAACCTAAGTCAACTGACCACCACCTCTTCCTAGGAACTTTTTGTGGTTGGCAGGAGAGCCAACACCGTGTTACTAGAGGAGGCCGGGCCGAAAGGCACGTGTTTTAGCTCATGCAGGCTGGCGTGAGGTCTGGAACAGGACAAGGAAATCAGAATTTAGAAAAACGGACGTAGCTGGTGGAATACTTAACGTTAATCCATTAATGACGAACGTCGCTCTTGACGGTACATAGTTCACAATATCAATAGTAACTGATAATGGCGCCTTGCTAGGTCGTAGAAAATGATGTAGCTGAAGGCTATGCTAAACTATCTTCTCGGTAATTGAGAACGTAAGTAGGCAGTGAAACATCGCTAGCAAAGTCGGCTGTACAACTGGGGCGAGAGCTAGGAAGTCTCTCTAGACCTGCCGTGTAGCGGCGCTCGGTCTGCAATCACTGATAGTGGCGATACGCGGGTCCGACGTATACTACCGGACTGCGGCCGATTTAAAGGCTACCACCTAGCAAGTGTGGTGTCTGACGGTGACACCACAGAACTAGCGCCAAGTTTGCATTTCGGTGGTAAAGAAAGGTCAATTCAAGTATCTCTACTAAGCTAAAAAAATGGCACGAAAGGAAGGACACTTGGACTACCTCCACTAACCTAAGTCATCTGACTGTCACCTCATTCTAGAAACTGAAGCCTAGTTTGAATTTTGGCGAGGAGGTAGGTCAATTGGGCTACCTCTGCCAACCTAAGAAAATGAAGAGAAAGGAACGACACTTGGACTACCTCCATTAACTTAAGTCACCCGACCGCCACCTCCTCCTAGGGATTCATAGGAAAAGGACTCAACCTGCACTGGGCTGGTGGAGAGATTAAGGATTGTACTTTATTTATTTTGGAACAGTTTATTTAGGGATGGGGTATATTTATCACAGTGATATAGAACACACACATGCGAACCATTAAACGACTCTGCAAACATGCTTAGTAATCGTCAACTGTCGAAATCATGCACCAGTCATTCAGTGTGTTCGCCAGGAAGTCCGCACTCCAACTGACCTAGTACACATTACAACCGCTAGAGCGCGCTGTTGTCCGCACCATGACAGAATTCAAGATGGCAGCCATGACGCCAGCTGATGACACAAGTACCGTTATCCAAAATGGCAACAAACAGTGTGTTCACCACGAGGTCTACACGTAGCACTCAGTATAACCATCAGAGAGCTCTGTCATCCATTCCGTGATGTAATCCAAAATGGTGGGGTGAAATGGTGGGTAAAGGACTCTTCCTTAGATAGACTTGAGTCTTTAATTTGCAGGCAGCTTTCCCGCCATAAGATCTAGAGTCCAACTGACATAGCACACAGTACTGCCACCAGAAAGTACTATCATCCATCCTGTGACATAATCCAAGATGGTTGCCTGGCGGGGGAAAATGGCGCGAAAATTACTCAGCCTGTGCTGGGCTGCTGGAGGCAGTGAAAAGGAGTGTACTATTTTTATTTTGGAACATTTTATTTAGGGATGGAGTATATTTACCACAATGACACAAAACACTCGCCCTGATGTGCTTGGGGTCACAATACACAGAATGCAGACCTGTTAACTACTTCTAAATAACGTGCCTGAGGCATGCTGCTGGCGAGAGTAAGTAAGGAGTGTACTCTATTTATTTTGGAACATTGTATTCAGGGATGGAGTATATTTATCACAATGACACAAAACACAAGCCCTGATGTCCTTGGAGTGACAATACCCAGTCTGCGGACCTGTAAACTACCTCCAAATAACGCTCTCCAGACACCCAAACAACTCCCAATTTACCGAAATAATTTCAGCACCGACATGCAAACTTCTCCTAAATAATGCAGTACAGTGACGTGCAGACATGAAATCAACTTGTGAACTGTCCAAATAACGCAGGCTACAGCTCCACTCACTAAATAATCAAACAGACACACACTTATCGCGCCCAAGCACCATCCACCACCCCGTGACGTAGCTGTCAGCTGTCAATCTACACACAGGTGCCCTCAAGCATGAGGCAGTGATATGCCTTTCATACTTGACACCTGAGAGGTTCCTCTTCAAATATGTGTTAACCTAGACACCATTGTTGACCGTACCAGATGGGGCCACAGACGCTCCAGGGGCAGAACTAACATTCCTGAAAGAAAGGATTAAGCAGAGACATGGCTTAGCCACGGCCTAGGGGATGTTTCCAGAATGAGATTTTTCACTCTGCAGCGACGTGTGCGATGATATGAAGCTTCTTGGCAGATTAAAACTGTTGGTGGACTGAGACTCCAACTCGGGACCTTTGCCTTTCGCGGGCAAGTGCACTACCAACTGAGCTAGGCAAGCACGACTCACGCCCCGTCCTCACAGCTTTACTTCTGCCTACTTCTATCCTTTCTTTCAAGAGTGCTACTTCTGCCACGTTCACAAGAGAGCTTCTATAAAGTTTAGGTGGTAGGAGACAAGGTACTGGCAGAAATAAAGCTGTGAGGACGGGCCGTGAGTCGTGCTTGGGTAGCTCAGTTGGTAGAGCACTTGCCCACGAAAGGCAAAGGTCCCGAGTTCGAGTCTCGATATAGCACACAGTTTTAATCTGCCAGGAACTTTCATTAATTTCTCGTTCTTCTTAACCATCTGCTATTACATCACGACACTTTGAATTCTGGCACTATACATCGATAAGGAGTGCTAAGCTCCTCGACATGGGAGGATCTAAGAGATCTCATGCACTTTGATTGGTCAGGACTCGGAAAGCTCTATTCATTGACGAGAGGTGGAGTGTAGCGGTGTACTTCTGATCGGTTGCAGATGAATTCGGTAACGGTGTTGCTGGGCGGGTTGCTCAATGACAGTGTGATGATTGTCTTTCACTCTATAATTTTACTCTAAGACAGCGAGAATGCTCTGTGACTCTCATAACCAGAGAGGCTGATCGTAAATTGAGCACTGTGCTCGAGGTGCCACAAGTATGGAGAGCACTGTCTGGTATATTTTTGATGATTTATGTGGTCGAGAATTAACACGGAATGGATGTACTGAGCAGTCATCTATCTGCATCCGCAATCATGCTTGCAAAGTATAGATGGGGCGGCTTAGCTATGATACTGAAATTGGGCAAACATGCTGTCATATCATTGGCTGGTGTTGAAATTACTGAAAAATTGATAAAATTGTTCACGCTCTCAACTGTGATGATTATTATTATAGTACATCGGCCTTGCCTTTTCCATCCCATCTGTGCATTGGCGCCCTGTTTGTTATCACATAATGATTGACTGACATCGCTTGTATGAGTTGGAAGAGAGTTTTGGAGGCTAGGCTATACCTTCTGAGGTAGGTAGCACCGAAACAGTCATTTCGTACATTAGTGCAATATGAGGAATCAGTCGAAAGGGAACGCAGAGCCATAACCTATTTTCTCAGTGTGACAGATGATTCTAAATGTAGAGGCCTTTAATCACGTTCTGACATCAGTTCGCAGACTCTAAACCACGCAAGCAAGCTGTTCTGGTTTCCTTATGTTGTAACTGTCTTTTATTTACAATTATCCAATGTGTGGCGTGGTATGGTTTCCGCCGTAAGAACATGATTTACTCTGTGCGATGTCTAGTTTCCTGCGAAAGGCCGTGGATCAGAACTTCTTAATGTCGGTTTAGAGCCTGGCACAGGCCTCGAAGTCGTGGCAGAAAAACGAAATATTAGGAATTGTACAAAAGCGAGTTAGGAAACAGTGTTTCAAACAATTAAACAGGACCAGAGGGAGCATCTTTGGCGACTTAGTATAGTCTGTGGGATATGATCATTCGCCTAGGGCAGGGCTTCCCCGCGTGTGGTCCGTGGACCCCTTAGGCGTCCGCCGGCTCTTTCTAGGGGTTCAGCGGCCACCTTTCACCACATCGAGTAAAATAATGAGTAAAATTATTGAATAAAAATGTGAAAATCAAATTCATCACTATTTTCTTTTTTTCGTTTGAAAAACATGTGTAATTTTACTTCAGGTCGTATTCCCAAGCAGCCTTTGCTGTTCCTAAGTGAGTACGCATACACAGTTTAGTCCGCAGTATGCGGATTCTCTGATCGACTGTTTTGCAACTATATGGGGGTCGTTTGTGCGCCGGCTCACGGCGCTAGATGAGCTGAAACCTTTTACGCATGCGCGGAGAGAGCTTTGTCGACCAGTCACGGCGCTCGCTGGTACGTATGCGGCCCCAGGCATCAATAAATGTTAAACTTGCTTCGTCAGTGCACTACCTATTTCATAAGTCGATTTTTGACCAGTTTATTACTTCTAACATGGATCGGTGGCTGAAGTCAGGATCATTGAAGAAGGGTGCAGTTTCTCTATCGTCTTCACAACAAGGGAAGTTTCCAGTTGAAATGAATGAGGAGGGAGGACGACCAAAGGAAGAACAATCACAAAAAGCTCCACAGCTGGATTTATTATGTGAAAACGCTGCAAGTACTCCATTGGTTGCAATATCCTGTGGAAGTGGAATAACCAAGCAGAGTAAGTACAAAGAAAATTATTTAGAAATGGGCTTTATGGAGACAAAGGAGGGTAGGGCTCAGTGTGTAATTTGTGTGCGAGTCCGTCCGAACAATTAAATGATTCCAGTTAAATTGAGCCGTCATTTCTAAGACACTCACCCGGATTTCCAGGCTAAAGACATCGATTTTTCCAAAAGGAAGAGTGCTGAACTAGCTGCTTCTCAGAATTGCATGAAAACTCATGCAATAACAGTTAATGAATATTCATTAGAAGCTTCTTTCTTGGTTAGTTATTGAGTGGCAAAAACAGGCAAAGCTCATATCTTTTGCAGAAAAACTCATAAAGCCGTGTGTTAATGATATTGTTTCTTGCATGCTAGACGAAAGCTTGTATCTTCGGTGCCATTATCAAACAATACTGTCAAGAGACACATTGTTGACATGTCAAATGATGTGAAAGACACTCTTGTTTGTCGCATCCAACACAATTCATTTTCTCTGCAGATAGATGAATCCACAGATGTTGCAGGATTATCGATTTTATTGGCTTTTGTCCGTTATGAATATTCTGGATGTTTTGAGGAGGACCTCTTATTGTACAGACCACTACCTGCCAACACAACAAGTGCTGAAATATTCCGTCTATTGAATGATTTTTTAAGGACTAACGAAGTTTCATGGTCTAATTGCATAGATGTGTACACAGATGGTTCGAAAGCTATGACGGGTCCTCCAGTCGGAGCAATAACGAAAATAAAAGACAACGTCAAGAACTGCAGCAGTAGTCGTCGTGCTCTCCACAGATACGCTTTAGCTACGAAACAAATGCCTGTTTCGTTCAAGAAAGTTTTAGGCGAATCCATTCAAATCATTAACTACATAAAATCAAGGCCGTTGAAGTCAAAACTTTTAACAATACTGTGTGAAGATATGGGAGGCCTTCATCGTTCCCTGCTTCTCCACACAGAAGTGAGGTGGGTCTCACGTGGGAATGCACGCTCTCGGTTGTACGAAATAAGTTTGGAAGTCTTAGCTTTCCTTTCGGAGCATAATACCAAATTAGCAGACCTTATTAATGACGAAAATTGGCAGTGTATACTTGCCTATTTGTCAGATATTTTCTCCAAAATGAACGAAATGAGTATTTCACTCCTAGAGCAAAGTGAAACGACGGTCATTGCTATCGAGAAAGTTAAAGTATTCAAGAGGAAAATCAGTTTTTGGGCAGAGAGTGTCCAGGAGGGGGAGATCAAGTGTCTTCCTCTTGTCAAGGAGTTTTTGAAAAACAAAACATTGGCGCTTGGGAAGAATTTGTTTCATCAAATCCTGGAACATCTCCGAAGCTTGATGTCATTTTTGGAGCATTATTTCCCAACAGCTGAAGGTAGGAAGGTGCTGAAATACGAATGGGTGGTCACCCATTCACTGTGTCCCAAAATCCGAACATCCTATCATCAAATGAATATGAGTTGGTGACAGAATTGCCAGATACCCTACCTTGAAATCGAGTTTTGACATTGATGGTTACTCACACTTTTGGATCCGTTCAGATAGCTAGAAATACTAGCCCGTTGTTGAGAAGGCAAAACGTGTACTTTTCCGTTTGCCACAACATACATGTGTGAATCTCGATTCTCGATCGATGCTGCCCACGAAACTAAGTACAGAAGCTGTCTAGATACGGAACCAGACATCCCTCTCCAATGGTCGAGAATTGAACCCAACATTTCAAAATTGTGTCAGCAGAAGCACCCTCAACCATCACATTTGGATCCATTATTGTTGCTGCAGATTCATCTATAGTAACAAAGAAAGCATTTTTCTTCGTAGATGCTCAGTGAACGTACCTGAACTATAACTCTGTAGAAATTTTGTTTCTGTTTTCTGTCATTTACAAAATAATTGTTAATTAAATTCTGTTGGCACTGATCTTTTGTCACGAAAATTAAAATGATCCCTAAAGCTAATTTCTTGTCATTATAATATATTCCGTCCTCTCAGTTAAAAATATGGCCTGCCTATACTTCAATTAAAATTACTTGCTATGACCCTTACACTATATTGTGGCAACTGGCTGCGAGCGTAAACAAATGAGGACTTTTCAAGTGCCACCTCGTAAAAGGTAAACCTCCTCTGCCGGAATTATTTTCTTTGAGAAAAAAAGTCTTACATTCTGTGAAATGCTTTGTCTTCTAATGTAGAAATAAGAGAGTCTGTTTGTTTGTTTTACTAATTTGTTTACAGTCGACGCTGACTGCCACGATATAGTGTCCAAGTAGTAGTTGAAGTTGTCAGCTGTGGATAAACTGTTGCCATGTCGCCTGCCAGTTGCCAGCTACGAACTCACAGTACACTGTGGCAACGCCACCTGTTAGCTGCCGTTCAGTAGAAGCGTAAAAATAACTAGACTTTCCGAGTTCTTTACACCGGCAAGTAAATCGATTGTGGAACTGTAAAACGACACATGCATTAAGAAGCTTTCAGTTCCCATGGGTTCCACTCTGAAATTTAAAGTTACTGTGCTCTTGACTGGCTAGGGGTCCGACATGTATTTTCAACTGAAGGAGGGGTCCGCCAGCTGAAGAGGTTGGGAAGCCCTAGCCTAGGCTATAGGTGATCAAACTTTAAAGAGGCCTCTGCAGTGCCTTTACATGTAATAGGATCATGCCCCACTGGCGTCACTAGCAGCAGCAGTTTGAGCTGTAAATTCGGTTAGGGCTGGGTATACCGTTAGGAACGCTCGGAGGACTTTATGCTGCACTATTCACTGGAGCATTGCGAAATCTCTTTCTCCGTGCTGGACTGCACTGCAGCTATGCGTCATTGCTCCAGCATCAGTGCCTAGGTGACTTCTGTATTTGATGAAGTTAGTTGAGTTTTTATAGTTCATAATTTTTCTCTTTTGGGGGGGGGGGGGGTAGAGAATAAAGATGACAGAATGTTGTGTTGATTGATTTGAATGTACGCGGATCTGATTCGGATCATAGTAGCCGCATCACTTCGCTGGGGCTGCCGCTAACCTCCTGTGAGGTCCACTGGACAGATAGTGGCGGACCATTCTTGTGCACATTTATTACGTGTCTGTTGGATTGTTTTTGGATTGGGTCTGTAGGCTGTGCTAAGCGTTATTTGGTCAGTTTACTATTTGATTTCGTGTCTGCACATCACTGTACTGCATTACTTAGGAGGGGTTTCCATGTCTCTGCTGAAAACATTTCGGTAAATTAGGAGTTGTTTGCATGTCTCAGGCACGTTATTTAGAAGTAGTTCACAGGTCTGTGTATAGTGACCCCAAGCACACCAGAGCAAGTGTTTTGTGTCATTGTGATAAATCTACTACATCCATAAATAAAACGTTCCAAAATAAATATAGTATACCCCTTTTCACTGCCCACAGCAGCCCAGCACAGGCTGAGTAATTATAATGGCATTTTGCCTCTCCAGACCAGCATCTTGGATTACATCACAGGAGGGATGACAGTACCCTCAGGTGGCAGTACTGTGTACTATATCAGTTGGACTCTAGATGTTGTGGTGGTGAGGCCGCCTGCAAAATAAAGACTCGTGTTCATCACAGGTAGAGTCCTTTTCCCACCAGCACAGTGGAGGCTTAGTCCTTTTCCCACGAAATCCGAGGAGGAGGTGGCAGTCAGGTGACTTTGGTTAGTGGAGGGAGTCTTTTCTTTGGTGCCATTTTCTTAGGGTAGGGGATGTAGCCCAACTGACCTATCTCCCTGCCATAATTCAAACTTGGTGTCAGTTCCTAGGTTGAGGTGACAGTCGGATGACTTAGGTCAGTCGAGGTAGTCCAAGTGTCCTTCCTTTCACGCCATTTTCTAAGTAGAGACACGCAAATTGACCTTTCTTTACCTCCAAAATTCAAACTTGGATCCAGTTCCTAGGAGGAGGTGGTGGTCAGGTGACTTAGGTTAGTGGGGGTAGCCCAAGTAACCTATCTTCCCGCAATTTTCTTAGGATACTAGAGGTAGCATTGTCCTGATGGAATTTGAATTTCCCACTAGGAGGGCGTGGCATGGGTGTGTGTCCGAGGGCATGTTACTTTCCTGCCATCATGGATAACGGTACTTTTTGCCAGGACATAGGTTGTGATTTGGTGACGTCATAGACGCCATCTTGGGGATGTGTCTATGATGTCACAGGTCTAATGGTACTTGCATCATCACGTGATACCACGGTCGCCATCTTGGGGTGTGTCTGTGATGCCTCAGATCTAATGGTACTTGCGTCATTATGTGACGTCATTGTCGCCATCTTGGATAACGGTACTTCGTGCCAGAACATAGGTTGTCCCATTAATGCCACAGACCTATTGAGCAATACAATGGCAGCTGATATAAAAGTAAATTTGTAAATATTGCTCTACAAAATCAATTAATGATGGTAAATAATAATGGTCAATGGTAGAACTATGCTATATTCGAATTTGATAGCTGGTGTACAAGTCTTTGGGTCTAGTTTTATTTACAATACTACGTGAGTTGTAAGGTTGGGCACGTCGGTGACCATTGAGTAAGTGAATTCGTTTCTGGGTCCATACAGACGTATTGTTCAACAATGATGTTACAATATACTTGTGGGAATTATATTTAATACCAGAGAATTATATTTCTCTCATTTTATTGGTATCGGTTTTCACGTGCAAGTTAAGGTTCAGGGCGAATATACGAGTATTTACATTTACATCTACATACATACTGCGAGAACCATCGTGTGGTGCATTACAGAGGGCACCTTGTACCACTATTAGTCGTTTCCTTTGCTGTTCCTCGCGCAAATAGAGCGAGGGTGAAACGCCTGTCTATTTGCCTCCGAATGAGCCCTAATTTTCATATTTTATCTTTGTGGCACTTATGTGAAATGTATATTGGCGGCAGTAGAATCGTTCTACAGTCAAATTAAAATTGTATTCTCTAAATTTTCTCAATAGTGTTCCTGGAAAAGAACTTCGCCTTCTCTTCAAAAATTCCCATTTCAGTCTCCAAAGCATCTCGTTAACGCTTGCGTGTTATCAAACCAACTGGTAACAAATTTAACAGCTCGACTCAGAATTATTTCCATGTCTTTCTTTACTCCGAGGTGGCGTGAATCACAAAGACTACAGCAGTACTGAAGAAAAGGTCGCGCTAGTCTCATATATGCCGTATCCGTTATAGAAGAACAACACTTTCCCAAAATTCTTCCAATTGATCGATGTTATCATATCGTACATGTGTTTAAATACATTTATTTTCAGTTAGCCAGTGAACTTACCTTTATTCTTTTGGTTCAAAATCCCACACGAGGAATTAATCACTGGTAGGTAACACTCACGAGTTCGTTCACTGTAACATAATAAATTAGGTCACCATTTAACTACACGGTCATTTCTAATATTTAAATTTACTTTCGACGACACCGGTGTTTTGCTAAACAAAGAGGGGACCTTCGTTCTTAACATGACCAAGCGAATACTTCATCCATTGCATTATCTGCAATTATTTCCTTTCGTCTAAATCAGTTTCTTTTAATCTTAAAGGCACTCAACAAGGAAGCTGAAAGCAGAAAATTTCTATTTCAAAGTAAATATACGAGAAAACACCCGGGTAAAGAACTCACTTCAGTATGCCTCGGCGGACTGTCTAACCATTGCGTTTCGTAGATAGTGGAGGCTGCTTCTGTAGTGGGACCGAGACATGAACGTGAATTGGGTTTATGCAGATTCCAGCTTATCTGCTAATGCCAGACGCACACGCGCTTTACAACGGTTTAAATTCTGTTGCGAATATGTCAGCTTTTATTCAAAAAATTTTCCGCTCCGGGAACACACAAATATATTTATTTTTCTTTCACATGTACTGTTGTCACAGACTTTTTGTCTTTAGTTTTAAATTTTGTTTCAGAGTGTCCGGTTGGAGCGCTGATGACGTCGCTGATCGATTCAGAGAGAGATACACGAACATGAAGAACTGTTTTCATAGAAACTTAGAACATTTTTCACGCAGATAATAGTACTGACGTGTTAGGCAAACTAACAGTGAAATTTAAATTAGATAGATTTTCTAATAAACAACAATATTTCAATGAGAACTTTCATGTTCTTCACGCCATCCGGAAAAGAGCAGGTTGTCGATAATTTACTGTTCGGTACCAAAAGTATAGGAAAAGCTTTCTTCAGGAAAATAGATCTACCGTATCAGAAACAGGTTTGAAACTAAAGACGAAGTTCCTGAAAATCTGCGTATGGATTAAAGCACTGTGTCGAAATGGAGCATGAACCGCAAAAAACACGGAGAAGTAGGAACTTAGAAAATTTGAAATGTAGTGCTATCGAAAAGTGTTAAAAATTAAGTTTTCGGTCAAAGAATGGAATGGAGAAGTACTAAAAAGAATATTAGAGGGAAGATGTCTACGAAAGACCCTTACGAGTAGACATAATAGGGAAATGGGATATTTTCTAGGCAGTGTGGGAATAATTAACGATACGCTAAAAGGAGCAAAGGAGTGGATAATTGGTAGAGGGAGAGGAACACAAGAACATGCAAAGTAGAGGATGTCGGATGTATTGATCACGTGGTGATGAAAACATTAGCACAAGATAGAGAACGCGGAGGACAGCATCAAAACACTCGAGAGACCAATGTCTTAAAAAAAAAAAAGTGATGTCTGCTGCTGACGTACCGTCCAAGACTTGCCATGTTGACTCATTCCTCAGTGCTGCTTTGGGATGCAGTGTCTTTAATGTCTGGCGACCCTTAGCCGCTGCATCTTCGTAGAGAGCAAAGTACACAACATGTAC
This sequence comes from Schistocerca gregaria, assembly GCF_023897955.1. Classification (NCBI taxonomy): domain Eukaryota; kingdom Metazoa; phylum Arthropoda; class Insecta; order Orthoptera; family Acrididae; genus Schistocerca; species Schistocerca gregaria. Next base: position 603,322,669 of record NC_064923.1, on the reverse strand, counting down.
TCTGAAGTGCCCATAATGTTGCGGGCACACGTTTCGATCATCAAAAATGTTCAAATGTGTGTGAAATCTTATGGGACTTAACTGCTAAGATCATCAGTCCCTAAGCGTACACACTACTTAACATAAATTATCCTAAAGATAAACACACACACCCATGCCCGAGGGAGGACTCGAACCTTCGCCAGGACCATTTCGATCATCTGCCTTTTGATTTAGTACAGATGGAAAGCATACACGCCACGACCGAAGGGCTCATGCGGGTGAACAAATCTTATTTTTAGTCTCTTCCTGATGTCTGGGAGACTGCGATCTTGTATTAAGTTCTTCGTACTGGCGTAAGTTTTAAGTATCCTGTTTGAATGCCTTACCTTAATCAACAGAGGGTGCTCCTTTTCCCAAGTTCAGTGGGCGTATTCTTAGTATTACTAAGAATACAACGCTTTCGGTACACAGTAGTCGTCCATTTATCTCATTAGGATTACTTTTCGAACTCTTATAATGATGTTGGCTTCTCAAGCTGTAATCTGACTCCAAAATGTCGCACTATGTCCCACAACTGACGCAAATATAGGGTGGTGATGTACTGTGATTGTTTATAAGGGAAACTGAATTGCCTACTTGCATGATGTGCCAAATTACGACGTTCATTCAGGAAAATCCCTGGATTTCTCGACTTGATATTTCAAGACCCACTTTTGGAACTCAGAACTCCTTTTGTTTATGAAAAATTTGTTACAAAGTATTAAGGTTCAGCAGTAATATTTACTAGATCGCTATGAACCGGCTTACGGCGTCATAGGCCATTATCAAATAACGTAATGGTACACAAAGAGCCCATACAACTTCAGCAAGAATTCATACTTGTAAAAAGATTGCTGTACAAAGATATGTGAGATTTTATGAATATAACGATAAAAACACAAGCATAATGTGATACCTTAAGAGACTCTGATGAATCGGTCTCATACTACATTTTATTCAAATATTAAAACTACGTGAATGTATAAGCCAAAAATGTTCTACAAGTGAGTAAATGGCACAAGCGAGTGTGTCATATGGACAAACTGGTAAGTGTGATGAACAGACAGAATGAAAGGAGTTGGAGAAAGTACTCTGTGGAGTGTGCATTTGAAACAGTTATAAAAAGTACATTATGTAATGGTGAGAGAAATAATAACTGGCTCACCTTATTAAAGGAGCAGCCAGTTACTTTTTCTTCCACCATTAGCTAATAATAATTTCCGGGTATGCAGCCGGATCCCGTCGACATTCTGCCACGATATTTCGGCCCAGAGACGTCCGGCCATCATCAGGTGATTACACAACTACTGAAGAGCCCAGGTGCAGTCGCGGTATTTATGCCGATTCTCGCGCACGTGTTGACATGCGCGGCATAGCCGAGTTGTACGTGCTGCCCTCGGTGGTGAAAGTAAAAGATCATCTAGTCATTGAGTATCGAATGACGCTGTCTATTCCGCTGTGAATGTATAATTTTAATAACAGGATTCCAATTTTTATCCAGTTGAAAGCCGTTGTCCCGATTTATAAGATTATCCTCAAGACGTATTTCCACTGATTCCTTGATTACGGAATCCCAAAATCCGGAAACCGGAGCTAAAATTTTTGTTCCATTGTATTCCATTGAATGTCCCAATGAGATACAGTGCTCTGCTACTGCCGATTTTGACGGTTGCCGCAGACGGGTGTATCTTTCATGTTCTGTACATCGTTCATGGACAGTTCTTTTCGTCTGGCCAATATATGCAGAGACACATTCACAGGGAATTTTGTAGACGCCTGCTTTCTTCAGTTGTAAATCGTCTTTAACGGATCCAACCAGGGCCCGGTTCTTTGCTGGTGGACGGATGATAACCTTGATTTTATTCTTCTTCAGTAATCGGCCTATTTTCGACGACACATTCCCGGCGTATGGAAGAAACGCACTTGATTTAAAGTCGTCATCAGCGTCCTCAGTGCGCTGCTTCTTGTTATGACAGCTGCGCATGGCCTTTCTTATTTGGCGTGAAGTGTAGCCATTCCCTTTAAAAACCTTCTCCAAGTGTTCTAATTCTGCGTGGAGGTTTTCATCGTCCGATATTACAATATTTACAGCGAACGCCAAGCTCCTAGAATCTGAAAGAAAGGTTTAGTTTTATAACCGGCGGCTCGTCTCTACGATGAGCTAAATGAAAGTTCTTAATTATTTCGAAGATGGCGCCTAACAATGAAGAATATCTGTTAAGGCCCATGTCTACTCTAGACAACCAAGGCTTAGGATTACCAAACGATTTCTACACGGTCACAATTTTAAGTCACAAACAACTCTACTTTCGGTTCTGTTAATAACTTACATTGGCTGATACAGCAATATGAACCTTCGTTAAATGCTTCTTACTGTTCGGGTCCAGACCATAAGCCAAGAAGAAGAATAGTAATGGCAAAAGAGGTCAGAGTTCAAACACAGAATCTCATTTCCATGGAATAGGCGTACATTATAGTATAATATATTGTTCCTTGGTAAAACACGCAAGTTACTCATACAATACTTATCGTAAAAACATGTAATCTATACATTTCACATTTATGTCCACCCAGGAGAAACAGTACACCTAGCGAAATCGCCTAATTAATTGCAAGTGCAGTTGAATTGTCTCTTCAAAATCCGTACTGCTGAAGGCTTGTCTGGTGTTGCAGACACTATCTTGTAATCTTTCGCCGAATAATATCCCACCGAGAACGTTCAGGATAAAATGCCTGTATGATTTCATCAGATCCTTTCTTTGGTGTCGGCTAGTATCTCCACATCATCATTCTTCCACTTTTCTCATTGTACGGTTCACACTCGTAGATATCTAACTGGTCGCTAAAGGCTTTTATTAATACTGTAGTAGATTGGCACGGTCACTGCCTTGACGTCTGGAACACTAAAGACTGTAAGTAAGGAAACCAGTGTTGCGGCTTTCATTGATGCGACAATAGAATGAAGCGCTCTAACAGTGCTGCATCCAGCGACAACGCATTATACAGAGTGACACCACGTCGTATTTTCACGTGAGTCTCGACGACGCCACCTACAACATCAGGATGCACGTATCCCAGTCTTCCGAAATGAAGTGCTAAGTTGTATTCGTCACCAAAATTTCAGCCCAGGACCTGGGATGATAATATGGGTTACTATTGGGCATACGATGCATTGACTGCCCAACAAAATCATATCTGGTTCTCTTAGCCGAAGACTTAGACGGCATCCACTACATTTCTGACTGTAGTCATCCTTTCCGAAGTCTCCGCGACGCCACCCTTCAACGACGTGACACAAGACCGTATGTTACCCGCCCTTTTCTGCCTGACTGCCGTACCCGAAGCTGTTTGACTGTTGCCCGGGCTAGCAGGTTCTCTACATCTCTAGAAAAAAAGAAAACATTTGGCCATCAGTTGCCGAAAGACTGACACCAAAGAACACGCCAGTCACTAAGCTTGATAAACTCTTGTATAGAAGCTGAGTGGAATGACGTATCCATGCCGACCATCTGAATCCAGTTCGACTTCATGCCAAGCTGGATTAGAAACATTAGCGGTTATCTGACGTGGCAGCTCAGTGTATTAAATTTTGCACATTATTAATTCATAAATCACCAACATCTGTAATGGTGTATTCTTTCTTATATAATGCTTAAGCACAATAAATAATATGGCGTTACTTGCTTTACTTCCTGGTGTTGCAATATGCAGAAACGGCTGCTGGATAACGAAGGACTCTCCATGAATCTGTTCGCGAGTGGACGTGTTGCGTACAGGAAAGTCACAATGCCCGAAAGTAGTAGACTGTTATGTGATACAGAGAATGGCAGCACGATCAGCATGAACAAATGAGAAGCATTATATGTTGGTAGGCCATTTCCGTCATTGGTAGTCTATTATTGGAACTAGCCACTACTGAACAGAGAGTAATGCACTAGAGGACGAGTTCAGAAGACGGGAGGTGAGGAAAATGAGAGTGGTACATCAAATAATCTCCGTTACATATGGAAAGCTGATTGATGGAAAATCCGACGTAGCAAATAACCTATTCAATAAACTAACAAACGTAATTATTATTCAGTGCATAGTAGTTCAGATGTCACGTGGCACTATTTGCTTTCTTCCGTACAGACACAACGGACACACTCACCCCAAGCATGTTTCATGCTAATAGCGCTTAACACCATCTGTAGTCTTGACGGTAGTCTCATTTCCGCCACTTTCTTCAGACATGCCATATCCATCGAGGATCCCTCGTTAATGATAAGATCCGTAGACCTACCAAAATGTGGGGATTGCTATGGTTGACCGCACACATTTTCTCTGGAATAAGGATCTGCTGATTTATTGTAGCGAGACTGTCTTATGTACCAAAAGTCGCCTGAATGTAGGACAAACCAACATAATGTGAATGCAGACCTGTTAATTCGTTTGTCGTCGTTTCAGAAACGGGTTGTTGGCAGTATACTCATCATGTAGATGTAGAAGATAGGTCAATGGTCACCGAGAATGATGAAATAAATCATGGTAACCTGAATGACGGAGCCGCAGCTGTAATACAAAAATATCCCTAAAATACGACTGCATCACTTCCACAACGTCAGACTCACCTCTACAAGAGTGTGTAGCTTAAACCCCTCATTGGGTTTCTGGAGAACTAATCACATTCGTCATTTGAAGCGAGGCAAACTAGCGACCTGACTAAAACCATTACACGCATCCTTTCCACGTACAGTTTCTGCGTTGTTTGGCCCACTGAAGACGTGCTCCCCTATTTACTGATCTGAGCAATGGCTTTCCGCGAGGTACGAGATTCCAGATGTCTACTGCACGCAGTTCTCTTCTCAGTTTTTCCCTCAGGGATTCGTTGATATGAACGTTCTTTCACAAAACGCGGACTGTCATGTTTCAAACCGTCACTGACAAAACGAGATAATCGCCTCTTTTCCTGGCGGTAAGTAGCTTTTCACGATCGCTGCTTTTGTACCAAGTTACGTGGTTGCAAACAATATGGTTCAAATAGCTCTGAGCTCTATGGAACTTGACATCTGAGGTCGTCAGTCCCCTAGACTTAGAACTACTTAAACCTAACTAACCTAAGGACATCACATACAGCCATGCCCGAGGGAGGGTTCGAAACTGCGACCCTAGCAGCAGCGCAGTTCCGTACTGAAGCGCCTACAACCGCTCGCCCACAACAGCCGGCCAAAAAGTATGTGGGCGAGCGTTATCCTGTTGCAAAACACGCCCTGGAATGTTGTTAATGAATGGCAGCATAGCAGGTCAAATACCAGACTGAGGTACAAAGCAGTCAGGGAACGTGGGTAGCCCTGAGGGTGCTCCTGCTGTCATACGAAATTGCACCCCATACCATAACTCCAAGTATACGCCTAGTGTGTTTAGCACACAGACAGGTTTGTTGATGGTCCTCAACTGGCCTCTTTCTGGAACAACACACGGCCATCACTGACACTGAGGCAGAAAACTGAATAGACCTCCACCCTAACCTTCCATGAACTCTCGCAACTGACGGTGGTTTGAGGCCAGTGGAAGGAACGCTACAGGGAGTCTGGCTCTTAGCTCTCCTTGAAGTAACCGGTTTGTAGCAGTTCGTTGTGTGACTGTCGTACTAACTGTTGCTCTGATGTCTGCTGCAGAAGCAGTACGATGCTCCAGAGCCATACACCGAACCCGATGGTCTTCCCTCTCGGTAGAGTCACTTCGCTGTCCGGACCTCTTGCGACCGTACATTCTCGTAACCGTCCTGCCTCATTCACATTCCTACCAAGTATTTCTGCAGTATCGCAGAAGTAACATGCAGCTTTCGTAGTTCCATTGTACGACGTCGAACTCTGTGACATGTTGACAATGACGTCTTCGTCATCTTAACTGACTTCAACTCACCACGTCAAATCTTAAAGGTAACTAACACTCACGACGGTTACAACATATATCTAAAGTAGTGCTGATTTGCATCCTCATAGTGCCAATACTACTGCCACTCTTACGCGACTGGTGCGAAATTTTAACAGACGTCATGTTTGAGATGTAGAAACACGTCTACCAATTTTCGTTAATGTCACACTACTCCTTTTTCATGTTTTGGTTTTTATTCCGTCAGTGTATTTCGGCAGATGAGCGTGAATTACAGAGGTAGTGAAAATTTCAAAACAATAGAAAACACAAGATGTCTCGTCTCAAGAGTAATTGTGTATGAGACATCCAAAAAGTTTCGAGACTGATTTTATTCTTGGTCTATAAGGGACGTCAGCGCAGTAACTACAGTTAAAACGTGAACTAACAACTGAAAAGAACTGATCTGCAAAGTTTCAAATAATTTCGACTGATGGCAGAGCCATAGTTGTGCGTGCTCCGGCTCGCCTTGGTGGCATTGACAGGTTGGCGTCGTGTAGTGGGGTTGTCACCTCTCGTTTTCTTAGTCTGTTCACTGGCGCCACTACGTTTGCTCGCTTTGTCTGTCCGTCAGTGGCAGCAGCTGCGCTTATCGATCTTTGGAGCGACCTGTAGTATATGCGGCTCGTCGTGTGTCAGGCAGTTCGCTTAGGGAGGAGGAGCAGCGAGTTCCGCACAGCGCCAGTACTCGCTGAAGGACCTAGCGATATATGCACTGCCCGATGGAAGGACGTGGTCGCGAGAGTGCACTACCACGTCGAGATCCAGATTCAGCGAGTTTAACTTGAACGGATCGTTATATACGAGTAGTGCAACCTTCACTTGTGTGTGTGTGTGTGTGTGTGTGTGTGTGTGTGTGTGTGTGCGTGTGTGTGCGTGAGCGGGAACGACGGTTGGTTTTGTCGTTCGGTCGCTCGTCTCATTGGGCGACGTGTATTTCGTCGTTCAACCGCTTCTGGGCCCTCTGTGTTTGTGTCGACTTGTGGTTCGTGCTTTTTGTTCCACAGTGACTGGTTTTAGGATTGTTTGAGTTGTTGGTGCAACTATTTTCGCGGGTCCGTATGTATCTAGTGTGTTTGGTTGGTTCAAATGGCTCTGAGCACTGTGGGACTCAACTGCTGTGGTCATTAGTCCCCTAGAACTTAGAACTACTTAAACCTAACTAACCTAAGGACATCACACACATCCATGCCCGAGGCAGGATTCGAACCTGCGACCGTAGCAGTCGCACGGTTCCGGACTGCGCGCCTAGAACCGCGAGACCAGCGCGGTTTGAATGAGCAGTTATTTTAACGCTGAGTATTGTATTTACGGAGTGGTTCCTTCTATCTTTCGGTGTTTTAAAAGCCAGATTCTGCACACGCAATGCTGTCTGTCACTTCGCTCTGAATTATTCCATAGTTGTACTGGTTATTAGAGGTTAGGTGGATTTGCGAAGAGGGTTGGTCTCAGCTTAAGCTGTCCCTAGTTTGAGTTGCCATCCCGGTTAAGTGAGCATAACTCTGGGCTGCCTGTCTCACAGCTTAAGCAGCTGTAGGGACTTTTCTCAGGTCGATCCTTGGAGCACTATCTGTGGATCACTCCCTTCTTTATTTGGTCTGATAGTTTCAATTATTTAAAAGTAATATTTTGTTTAAATTACTCCTATTGCTTGTGGCCTTTAACAGAAAAATTGTTTGAATTCTTTCTTAATAAGGCCTTCAGTCATCAGTGTTAGTAAATTTTTTTAATGATTGTTTTAAAAATTATTATGGTATTTTTAACGTGTAATTGTCTTCCTCATTTGTAATTCAGGGCTGCAGCCGGTAATTGTTCTGAAGTATTGCACGTGGCCTTCATTCAACAAATAATTTTGAATTCTCTCTTAATAAGGCCTAAAGTGTATCTTGTGTTGCAGGCAATTAAAAAAAAGAAAAATGATTGTTTAAAAAAATTATGTCCTTAAATAAAGTGTATGTTTTTACTGTGTAACCAACGGTAACTGATTAGACCTCATCCACACATATTCCTGCCTTCCCTAAGTCCCACGTATAGTAGTGAAGCAAGAAAATAGAGTCTGCGGAAAATACTCGTAACCATCAATTTGGTAACAGCTAGTCTCGTCACCCATCCTTCTAACGGCTTCCACAGCCGCCATTTTGATGGCTGACTACGGCTCTGCCGTCTATGGGAAACGGTCTACGATTATGTGCCAGTTGAGCGCTAAGCGCCACGTGCCGCTGGGTCAGAACGGGCTGACGTATGAGTGGAGGGAGGGGCTTGATTAGCGAGCCCGTCACGATGTGAGCGCAGCTGCGCCAGCGATTAATTAATTCCATTAACCTGGTATCGAATTGCTGCCGCTCGCTGACGTGTGGCGAGGGCACGTGTTTTGGCTTGGCTGCTCAACCGCAACGTAGACTGCCAAGCTCTTTGCACCGCCACAGATTGCTGAGTACTGAAAAAAGAGTCGGTCTTCATCTAATTTTTTATATTTAGCTCAATAAGACACGAAGACATTTGTAGAATTAGAGCAACCTTTTGACAATGTTGACTGCAATACGCTCTTTCAATTTCAGAAGGTGGCAGGAATAAAATACTGGGAGCGAAAGGCTATTTACAATTTGTACAGAAACCAGATGGCAGTTATAAGAGTCGAGGGACATGAAAGGGAAGCAATGGTTCGGAAGGGAGTGAGACAGGGTTGTAGCCTATCCCCGATGTTACTCAATCTGTATATCGAGCAAGTAGTAAAGGATACAAAAGAAAAATTCGGAGTAGGTATTAAAGTCCATGGAGAAGAAATAAAAACTCTGAGGTTCGCCGATGACATTGTAATTCTGTCAGAGACAGCAAAGGATTTGCAAGAGCAGTTGAACGGAATTTACAGTGTATTGAAAGGAGGGTATAAGATGAACATCAACAAAAGCAAAACGAGGACAATGGGATTTAGTCGAACTAACTCAGGTGATGCTGAGGGAATTATATTAGGAAATGAGACACTTAAAGTAGTAAATGAGTTTTGTTATTTGCGGAGCAAAATAACTAATGATGATCTAAGTAGAGAGTATGTAAAATGTAGACTGGCAATGGCATGAAAAGCGTTTCTGAAGAAGAGAAATTTGTTAACATCGAGTATAGATTTGAGTGTCAGGAAGTCATTTCGGATAGTATTTGTATGGAGTGTAGCAATGTATGGAAGTGAAACATGAACGATAAATAGTTTTGACAAGAAGGGAATAGAAGCTTTCGAAATATGGTGCTACAGATGAATGCTGAAGATTAGATGGGTAGATCACATAACTAATGAGGAGGTATTGAATAGAACTGAGGAGAAGAGCAGCTTGTGGCACAACGCGACTAGAAGATGGGATCGGTTGGTAGGACATGTTCTGAGTCATCAAGGGATCACGAATTTAGTATTGGAGGGCAGCGTGGATGTTAAACATTGTAGAGGGAGACCAAGAGATGGATACACTAAGCAGATTCAGAAGGATGTAGGTTGCAGTAGGTACTGGGAGATGAGGAAGCTTACACAGGATAGAGTAGCATGGAGAGCTGCATCAAACCAGTCTCTGGACTGAAGACCATAATAACAAGACACTAAGATAAAACTATTCGAACGTTTCAATTAGGACGTCACAATCATCGCCTCACATTTTACGCGAATTAAAGAGGAATTGCATATGTAAAGGAATACATAATTAAGAAAATCGCCTAAAATAAGTAACAAATGACAACCCATCATTCAGTAAAACGAAGTGAGAACGCATAAAAATCTTAATCCGTTCACTGACACATACATTAATACAGTAGAATCGCCTTGAGATGTTAACTCCAGTAGTGCTATACAAAGTTTGAAATATTTCTAAAAACACTCTTGCATATTATGCCGAGATTGGATGAATTACTTGTTGAAACCTAACGTTCTGTCTCTGTCAGTGAAGGGCATGTCAGCGGCGAGGCCGTGTGTACATGGGCCTTTAAAAAAGCTGCAATTATAATGCCAACAAGAAATCCTTACGGCCACTGCACAAAAGCCCCAAATATTGTAATAAGTTTGACATTTCTAATCGTAAACATTTACAGTTTACAATATTCAGATGGTTCAAATTTTAGCTGACATTTAGTGGGCTCAGTAGAAGCAATATCCTTAGTCTCTCAAATAAAATTATTTTCACATAGGCCACATACTCGCAGCCCTATTTTACTTCATTATTATAATATCGGTTTGCTTATTGGTTTGTATGAGAGACTGAAGACTGTACTAGTACTGCTTTCACTCTCGCAAAAGGAGATCCAAACTCCTAATAAAGAAAGTACCACGATCACAAAATGGCAAGCAGCAGGAATACATAGAGTTGAAATGAGATGTTAGGTACAGAAAAAGTAAAGAAACTTTTAAGAAAAGATTAACAGCAGTTTGTAAATGAAGAGCTCAGATGCACGCTAGTACTAAACAAAGGTGAACGTTGGAACGAATGTATTGAAGGACTGTTAAAAAAAAGTTTTATTGTGGCCACGACACGATGAGAAGAAGGACATGAAACTGCAAGACATAAGTCGAAACAGGCGAACTCGAACAAACGGCACTACATCAGAATTACTGAGATCACTGCGAGAATATTCCATTACATACCCAGCCCATCTGTTGCGCAAGGTGCATGAGACAGGCGAAATAACTTCAGATTTCAAGAGAACCCCAGTAGTTCCCATCTCATGGAAGACACATGCTGACGGATTTGAATGTAACAGAACATCAGATTCATAAGCCCGGGTATCCTCCGTCATCTCCGATCTTCGCCTTTAGCTTATGATTTGTGTGGCAGTGCGTTAGCTTCATACAAACTTAACGTATGTCATATTACTTACCTGTACAATAGGGAAGCAAGACTGCATTTATTACCTAGCAGCTGTTTGTCTAGGAATATTAGTGAACTGTGTTGTTTTTTCGGAACCCTAACTGTGTTCCTACGCTCTGACTGTTTTCACCAAATGAGAATTCATGAGTGACAGCGTGGGAACTGCGGATTATAGATATATTTTAGCGTTCCAGTGAAAGACAAGACGCAGCTTCTGCGGAACCTTACGGAAATCGACAGGGAAGGTCTGAAAATGTCGACGGAACGAATGCGGACGTGTTTGGACCGAGATTGGTCCTATTTTCATTGCGGTCACCACCGAATAAACATATTTTGAAGTGCAAAAACTTTGTAATAGATATCTTGTTTGTCTCTGTTAGCTATTTACTAGCTTTTTGCAGATGCCTTCACCCGCGTATATACGTTACGTAGACTCTAAAAAAAAGCACATCGCCATTCCGTAAAGGCCCAAGTAATACCTGTTGGCTGCCGCGCCACCCTCTATCTTTCAATCTCACGTGAATGCGTTATGCAAAGGCATGTGGTCAGCACACCGCTCTCCAAGACGTTTTGCAGCCTTCCAAACAGTAAAGCTGCGATTACTTCATGAAGTAGCTCCTCAATAGACATCACGAGGCTGAGTGAATCCCATACCAGGGCTTCTACCAAGTAAAAGTGCACTGGCATCCAATGTTAAAACAACAAACCGAAAATTTGCGGGTTGTGTTTATTTCGCCACGAAGGTGGCAGTGACGTAGAAACAATATAAAGAATACAGAACGTAAGCAACTACAACATGTGTAACGGTACACCAAAATGTTCTTCGTTTTTTTTCTAACTTAAGGGTTTTGCACACACATTGCGATAATTTGTTAATGCGCTCAGTATGGAGTGTGACCCCAGGCATTTGGGGCAATAACGCCCATTCTCCTTGCAGCGCTGCTTGTAAGTTTTGGATGGCACAAATGGTTCAAATGGCTCTGAGGACTATGGGACTTAACATCTGTGGTCATCAGCCCCTCTAGAACTTAGAACTACTCACACCTAACTACTTAAACGTAACCAGCGACCGTAGCGGTCACGCGCTTCCAAACTGAAGCACATAGAACCGCACGGCCACACCGGCCAGCGTAAGTTTTGGAGAGTGGTTGGTGGATGTTGATGTGATGCAACCAATCTCCCTAGTACATCCCAGGCACGCTCTTTGGGATTCGAACCGGGAGAGCGAGCAGGCCACGCCATGCGTGCAGTACCTTCCTTTTCCAAGAAAACATCAACGACATGTGCTCTATGAGGTCGAGCACTATCGTCCAGCAATACCAAGTCTGGACCCACAGCACATCCCAAAAACCGCACATGAGGTCCCAAGATCTCGTCACGATCTCTGAGAACAGTTAAGACTTGCCGTTTGATCAGTACAATCTCGTGAAAAGATAGTTGAGTGGTCAACATGAACCCTGCCCATAGCATTAGGGATCATCCTCACATCAGTCTTTTTCCGCAATGGTTGGGCCCCAAAATCGTGTTCCACGTTCCATCCACATGCGAATCCCCCCAGTAGCACTGTCCAGATCAAATCGGGACTCATCTCTGAAAAGATCATTGGCTAGTGTTCGACTGTTCAGGTGGCATGCTGATGGTTTCACACTAGACTTTCCCTTCTGTGAAGACGAGTCAGAGGTACACATACAGCAGGCCTCTGACAGTAACGAACACTGTGCCAAAGCCTTTTGATGACCGTCTGTCTCGTTACAACGCGTCTAGTGGATGCTGTGACGTCAGATTCCAATTGCTGTGCAATATTAAGGCTGTACCATTATGCCCTTATGGCCAAATAGCAGTCCACTCTTCCTGATGCAACACGATGTCTGCCGTAGTGTAAATTTTGGTGAGTACTAGGAATCGAACATGGGTCCCCCGCTTGACAGCCGTCCACACTGACTGCTCAACTACGGAGGCGGACTGCGTACGCACTTCCTGACAAGAAAGTGAGGCATAGACGTGGTCGGATGTCACTGTAGCGTTTTACACGCACGTGTCATCGGAGGTTATGTAAATGAAGAGTTCGAGTTCTTTGAGACAGGTACAACCATAAGCAGAGTCCATTAGCGTTTCTGGGTTTGGCGTTGTTATCAGGATCAGTAGAGGAGCAGTAAACCACAGATTCCTTAAACAGCCGAACTCCCAAGCACAAACCAGCTTCAAACTACTGTTTGCTTCACAATTGAGCTAATGTGTTACTTACTTGATGTTAAGCATGTAAGCAGGAAGAAGTTTAGAAAACGTTGGAAATAATGCTTGATGTTTATTGATAGACGCTTAGTGCTCTAATTGCGAAACACTGGACGAATATAGTCTGGCTAATTTGAGCTACATCTTAAGAAAAAGAAAACTATTCATTTATCCCGGTGCAAATGACGTCATATCTCCAGAACTATGTGTCGTAAACTGACGTAATTTTGCTTGTACATTCAGTAATAATTGCAGATGCTGTCTGCAATGTGTGTTTTGAGTACACGTATTAGCAAAGAAATAATCAATTACAATGTGATACGTGATGCTGAAGCTCGCGTGGAAAAGCAGCATAAATGTAGGGAAGCGAGAAACTTCTTTCTTTTAATCATTTTGTGGGAGGCATCAGCGAGAAGACGTTTCGGGAAGATTTAAAATTATGTTCTAAGTGTGTTGGAAGTCACTAAATGCTCTCATTCTCAAAAAATGCGTAAATGCATTCCGGCCATTTGCATATTGAAACTTAGCATTCCTCAAGACATATACAAAGATTGTAACCCTTATGTGTCACCATGTTCAATACTTGTCACAATCTACTATTAAAGAGGTATCATCTTATGATTATATCTATTGGAGAGTAGATTATGACAACGTTCTAAATTTGTAAATTCGGTCAATCAGGTCCAATCAGGAGCGAAATGGAGACCACAGTGAAAATCCTATGAATTTTTGCGTAGATGTGTTAGTGTCTCTAGTATATTTCTCGATCGGGTCACACCGCTCTTTTCAGTACTGAGCGCACAAAGAACACGTGAAGATGCCTTGAAAGTAGTGAGCCCCTCCAAGTACGAGGACCCGACGAGAAATTTCGTCTGATGTCGTGCACCCCACATAACGTAAGTGTCGCACGACTCCTTCTTCACTACAATTGTCGGCCGCACTCTGAAGGGGCTTTTAAAATGCTCCTGCACCGTTTTCGATGGGAAATCTTTGATTACCCGCAATACATCCCATAATTGTCTCCCCCTGAGTTTAATCTCTGCTCACATGAGCCACTGGCTATGAAGACAATATTTTGGTACATACAGTAAGCTGTAAAACAGCGTAGAGAATTGTTAGAAAGCACAGGCACTGCCTTCTATGACGGGCGTGTTTGAAAGTTCTTACAACGCTTCGACAAATGTCTAAGTCGGCGCATCGACTATGTAGAGAAGCATCTGCAAGGTGTAGCCAAAGATTTCAAATAAATATTTTTTGATTTTCGCAGTGGGGTTGATTTGGCGACCGATCAGACCTTACTTTCCGAATAGCCCTCGCAAGTGAAACACTGAAAATCAGATTTTTGTTGCCCCTTGAATCCGTTACGTAGGCAACCTGCAACTAGTAGTGGATTACCCTGGCCCAGGTTAGTCAATAGAGAACGTACACAGATATAATGAGTTATGAACAGCGACTGACATTAGGTGGAGGACGCTTATATGCTGCATACCCCGTGAGTCAACTTTATCAGCAACTGACAGGGTTTGAAAGTCGTATCATTAGGAGTTTCCGTTTGATTGATTGGTTGCATCATGCAATATCTAGATTGGTCGGACATTCGGTTGTATCAGTGGCCCAATGTTGGACTTCATGGTAACGTGAGGGCAGGCATATTTGTTGTCAAGAATCAGATCCATCACGTCTGACCACCACCAGGGAGGGATCGCCATATGGTGCACCAAGCACACCATAATCCGTTAATATCGGCACCAGCCATCCGAGAACAAGTAATGCACTCCTTGCAACAACGTGTGTTATGCCGCACCATTGGTCTCAAACTGTCAGTACCCAGGTTACGGAGTTACGTTCCCTGCCTACCCTAACGTGAACACAACTTCACAGATGTCTGCATTTTGAGTGATGCTATGACTGGGAAGCACGGACTGCCGGTGAGTGGTGTAGCATGGAGTTCATCGATGAATCCTGGTGCTGCACTGCAGCTGTGACCAATGCTGACGAGTACTGCGGCGATCTAAGGAGAAGTCCCATTCTTCCAATATTTCGGAGAGGCACAACGGTGTCAATCCTAGAGACATGCTGTGGGGAACCAACGGGTATGACTTCTGGTCACGGCTGATAGCGACAGAGGGAACTTTGATTGCACAATGGTACATCAAGGAAATCCTGCGTTATCATGTTGTATGTCTTATGCGACAGTACCATGATGTCACTTTTCAACAGGAGAAAGCTCGTCGACATGAGGTACTTGTCTGTACGAACTTTCTGCGTGATGTTGAGGTAGCCAAGAAGATCTCCAGATCTGTCCCCAATAGAACATTTGTAGGACCAGCTCGGACGTCAAATCCACTCCTGTGCCAGCATACAGACCACCAAGAACCAGTAACAACAGTTGTGGACCAACTTGCCTTTAGTTAGAATACAGCGGTTTTATGAAACCATGAGACTGCATTAGGGCACGCATCCAGGCCACAGAGTCAATGTATAGTAATAAGTTGGTCTATACTGCTAAATTCACTGTCAGTTTGACTCTATTTTGTAATCACTTAAACATCATCATATACCCTCTTAATAGGAGGGGGTGCTGATAAGAACTTCTCTAACTTCTCTAGTTGAGATCGATGTAGATTAATAATGATTTGGCATTAATTCCTGTTCTTACGTGATATGTGATAGTAATTGGATAGCAGTGACATCGGGTTTTATTTTTCTGTGCATGTTTGAAGTGCAAGTAACTGAGCTGTGGCGCCATTGAGTTAGTAGACTGTTCTGTCTAGCGCTACTGGCTCAGGTGTAGCATCCACTATCCCTCTTGCGGCCCCATTGCCAGTATCTATGATATAGAGTTGGTATTTGCAGGCTGTTTCCTTAGAAGGTATTTGTGACTGGGCCAATTATCTCACGAAATAAGAGTCAAACGAAAAAACTACAAAGAACCAAACTTGTCTAGCTTCAAGGGGGAACCAGATGGCCCGCTAGATGGCGCTGCCGTGCGTCAAACAGATATCAGCTGCGTTTTTTTGGTATAGGAACCCCCATTTTTACTACATATTCGTGTAGTACGTAAAGAAATATGAATGTCTTCGTTGGACCACTTTTTTCGCTTTGTGATAGATGGTGCTGTAATAGTCAAAAACATATGGCTCACAATTTTAGACGAACAGTTGGTAACAGGTAGGTTTTTTAAATTAAAATACAGAACGTAGGTACGATTGAACATTTTATTTCGGTTGTTCCAATGCGATACATGTACCTTTGTGAACTTACCATTTCTGAGCACACATGCTGTTACAAGGTGATTACCTGTAAATACCACATTAATGCATTAAATGCTCAAAATGATGGACGTCAACCCCAGTGCATTTGGCAATAAGTGTAACGACATCCCTCTCAACACCGAGTAGTTCGCCTTCCGTAATGTTCGCACATGCATTGACAATGCGCTGACGCATGTTGTCAGGCGTTGTCGCTGGATCACGATAGCAAATATCTTTCGACTTTCCCCACAGAAAGAAGTCCGGGGACGTCAGATCCGGTGAATGTGCGGACCAATCTACTTATCATGAAATATGCTATTCAATACCGCTTCAACCGCATGCGAGCTATGTGCCGGACATCCATCATGTTGGAAGTACATCGCCATTCTGTCATGCAGTGAAACATCTTGTAGTAATATCGGTAGAACTTTGTGTAGGAAATCAGCATACATTGCACCATTTAGATTGCCATCGATAGAATGCGGCCAATTATCCTTCCTCCCAAAATGCCGCACCATACATTAACCCGCCAAGGCAGCTGATGTTCCACTTGTCGCAGTTACCGTGGATATTCCGTTGCCCAATAGTGCATATTATGCCGGTTTACGTTACCGCTGTTGGTGAATGACGCTTCGTCGCTAAATAGAACGCGTGCAAAAAATTCTTTCATCGTTTCGTAATTTCTTATGTGCCCAGTGGCAGAACTGTACTAGACGTTCAAAGTCGTAACCATGCAATTCCTGATGCATGGAAATATGGTATGGGTGCAATCGATGTTGATGTAGGATTCTCAACACCGACGCTATTGAGATTCCCAATTCTCGCGCAGTTTGTCTGCTACTGATCTGCGGATTAGCCGCGACAGCACCTGAAACACCTACTTGAGCATCATCATTTGTTGCAGGTCGTGGTTGACGTTTCACATGGGGCTAAACACTTCCTGTTTCCTTAAATAACGTAACTATCTGGCGAATGGTCCGGATACTTGGATGATGTCGTCCAGGATACCGAGCAGCATACATAGCAAACGCTCGTTGGGCATTTTGACCACAATAACCATACATCAATATATCGAACGTTCCCGCAATTGGTAAACGGTCCATTTTAACACGGCTAATGTATCACGAAGCAAATACCGTCCTCACCGGTGGAATGTTGCGTGATACCACGTACTTATACGTTTGCAGCACCATCTGTCACAAAGCGAAAAAACTGGTCCAACTAAAAGATTCATATTTCTTTACGTACTACACGAATATGTAATAAAAATGGGGGTCCTATTTAAAAAAACGCAGTTGATATCCGTTTGACGTATGGCAGCGCCATCTAGCGGGCTAACCATAGCGCCATCTGGTTTCCCCATTAAAGCTAGACAATTTTCATTCTTTGTAGTTTTTTTTCGTTTGATGCTTATCGTGAGATATTTGGCCTGTTCACTATCAGTGGAGCACCCTATATATACGGGGGGGGGGGGGGGGGTTGGGGTGCTGTGGATTGGCTGTAACGCGGCGACAAGGTGTGGTCACGAGGTCCGAACGGCCTAAACCACGAGCTGCGCAAGGAGGGTCTGCGCAGTGCGAAGATACCGGAGTACTTCACCGGAGTCAGCGTCGATTGCAAGCAGCAGGCCGATATCCTGTCGGCTGGTTGGCAACATTCGTGTCGGATGACCACTCGTGGCCTGGCTGCCCTTTTCTCTTTTTCATTGGTACCACTCAGTAACCACTGCGACGCACCGTGGATCTATGGAACTGCTTGTTGATAAAGGGGAGTAACATTCATTGTGCACTTGCCCTCATTATTTTCTGGTTGGTGCGCGACCCTCAGAGTTTTACTCGGTCGGCTAGTTGGTCGTATATGTAGGCAGTAGTATTGTACTAAGAAACTAGTTATCGTTTGAAAATTTGTTCCGCCGATATATTGCCTTTACTTTTTGGTTTGTACCCGTTCATCGGTGTTCTAAATAATCAACTCTTGGTCGTAAATACAGCCGGAACAATTGTTAAACAAAAGAGGAACATTTTGGTTACATTTAGCTGTTAACCTGTTCAGTTCTTTGAGTGTAATTGAATTTCTCAGTCATTAGTTATAATCTGAACAACCTGTTATACTAAGCTGTTCATTTCTGTGTTTGAAAGACCGGTTCATTATTGGCGTATTTTATCTGGATCTTGTGGTTTCACCGAGTTCTCCTGTAACAAGTGTTCACAAGTAATGTTTTAAGACGTTCCTTCAAAGCGCTTTTGATAACTTACAATCAGTTTAACTTTGAAAATATTAACAGCCGACTGTCATTAGGCCTTTCGTAAAAAAAAGGAAAGTGTCAGAAGAGTCGGGTTGAGATCCAGTCGCACCTTGTTTGCCGACTGAAATTAAGAAGTTGGCTGCTTTGCAGTAAGCCTTATCATTGTCATATTGTTTGCTACTCTGTTTAACCATTAAGCACAGGTGCGCATCAAAACTCCGAATCTTTTGACACAAAGCTTTCGAATTAAAAGTTATCTGTTTTGAGTCACGGAGTCACTCTTGACATCATATAGTTTTATGTGTCGCCCTAACCGCCGTCTGTTTCACGTCTGCTGTGCAGCGAGCTACCTTAATTTAAGTATTAACTACATTTTTCTTACTTGTCACTTCTTCTTCGGTGTGTTTTTGTTTTTAGGAAGCTTTAATTGTCGAGTGCTAGTAATAGTGTTCCATAGATTTTGTGTTTGTTTTGAACGCAGCTAGCCATAGTGCTAGTAGTGCTAGTGTTTGTTTTCAATACAGTCCAGAGACAGGTAGTGATATTTTCATTGTTTTCTACAAGAAGTGGTTAGCAATCACAGTTTAGTCAATAATCAGCCGCCTTTAGTCAATTAGCTGTCTAGTTAAAAGTTGATAGGTCTCTTCTGTAAATTGATTCCTTAGGATGGATAGGATGTGTGACTACTGTGTACGGTCGCAGGAGGAGCTAGCCACTCTTCGCGAACAGCTGAGAGTGTTGATAGCCGCGGTCAGCTGTCTTCAGGCTGCTGCCTCGGCGTGTAGCGGCAATGGGGAGTCTGGTGCGTCGCAGGGTACACCCCAGGTGTTACATGCTTCACCCACTGTTCCTGCTGTCGAGATATCTTCGCGGGTACCAGGCGCGGTTGGGCCACCCTCTCCCCAAGGGGAGTGGCGGGTTCAGCGGCGTTCGCGGTGCACGAGGCGGAGGGTCAATGTGGAGGCTGGCCGTGTGGCATCGCCCGGTCTGCCTGTGAGTGGACATGTGGCTGCTCCTTCAGCAAGGTCCGAGCAGGCACACGGGGGGAGGGATTTATTAGTTATTGGGAGCTCCAAAGTTAGGCGGGTGATGGAGCCCCTTAGGGAAATAGCGGAAAGGTCGGGGAAGAAGGCCATTGTTCACTCTGTCTGCTTGCCGGGGTGTCTCATCCGAGATGTGGAGGAGGTCCTACCGGCGGCGATAGAGAGCACTGGATGCACCCGACTGCAAATTGTTGCTCATGTCGGCACCAATGACTCCTGCCGTCTGGGTTCAGAGGTCATCCTCAGTTCGTACAGGCGGTTGGCGGAGTTGGTGAAGGCGGAAAGCCTCGCTCGCGGGGTGGAATCAGAGCTAACTATTTGTAGTATCGTTCCCAGAACCGATCGCGGTCCTCTGGTTTGGAGCCGAGTGGAAGGCTTAAACCAGAGGCTCAGACGATTCTGTGGAAAGCTGGGGTGCAAATTTCTCGACCTCCGCTATCGGGTGGAGAAATGTAGGGTCCCCCTGAATAGGTCAGGCGTGCACTACACTCCGGAAGCGGCTACGAGGGTAGTGGAGTACGTGTGAAGTGCAAATGGATTTTTTTTTTAGGTTAGAGAATTCCCTCCCTAGGCCCGACAAGACGCCTTCTGAGACGCGGCAAGGCAGGAGTAGGTAAAATGCAACAGGGAATAACAATAATAATGTGCTAATAGTAAACTGCAGGAGCGTCTATAGAAAGGTCCCAGAACTGCTTTCATTAATAAACGGTCACAACGCCCATATAGTACTAGGGACAGAAAGTTGGCTGAAACCACAAGTAAACAGTAATGAAATCCTAAACTCAGATTGGAATGTATACCGCAGAGACAGGCTGGACAGTGAAGGGGGAGGCGTGTTTATAGCGATAAGAAGTGCAATAGTATCGAAGGAAATTGACGGAGATTCGAATTGTGAAATGATTTGGGTTAAGGTCGCTGTTAAAGCAGGCTCAGACATGGTAATTGGATGTCTCTATAGGCCCCCGGGCTCAGCAGCTGTTGTGGCTCAGCACCTGAAGAATAATTTGGAAAATATTTCGAGTAGATTTCCCCACCATGTTATAGTTCTGGATGGAGATTTTAATTTGCCGGATATAGACTGGGAGACTAAAACTTTCATAACGGGTGTCAGGGACAAAGAATCCAGTGAAATATTTTTAAGTGCTTTATCTGAAAACTACCTTGAGCAGTTAAACAGAGAACCGACTCGTGGCGATAACATATTAGACCTTCTGGTGACAAACAGACCCGAACTATTTGAATCAGTTAATGCAGAACAGGGAATCAGCGATCATAAAGCATTTACTGCATCGATGATTTCAGCCGTAAATAGAAATATTAAAAAAGGTAGGAAGATTTTTCTGTTTAGCAAAAGTGACAAAAAGCAGATTGCTGAGTACCTGATAGCTCAACACAAAAGGTTTGTCTCAAGTACTGATAGTGTTGAGGATCAGTGGACAAAGTTCAAAACCATCGTACAATATGCGTTAGATGAGTATGTGCCAAGCAATATCGTAAGAGCTGGGAAAGAGCCACCGTGGTACAGCAACCGAGTTAGAAAACTGCTGCGGAAGCAAAGGGAACTTCACAGCAAACATAAACATAGCCAAAGCCTTGCAGACAAACAAAAATCACGCGAAGCGAAATGTAGTGTGAGGAGGGCTATGCGAGAGGCTTTCATTGAATTCGAAAGTAAAGTTCTATGTACTGACTTGGCAGAAAATCCTAAGAAATTTTGGTCCTATGTCAAAGCGGTAGGTGGATCAGAACAAAATGTCCAGACACTCTGAGACCAAAATGGTACTGAAACAGAGGATGACAGACTAAAGGCCGAAATACTAAATGTCTTCTTCCAAAGCTGTTTCACAGAGGAAGACTGCACTGTGCTTCCTTCTCTAGATTGTCGGACAGTTGACAAAATGGTAGATATCGAAATAGACGACAGAGGGATAGAGAAACAATTAAAATCTCTCAAAAGAGGAAAGGCCGCTGGTCTTGATGGGATACCAGTTCGATTTTACACAGAGTACCCGAAGGAACTTGTCCCCCTTCTTGCAGCGGTGTACCGTAGGTCTCTGGAAGAGCGAAGCGTTCCAAAGGATTGGAAAAGGGCACAGGTCATCCTCGTTTTCAAGAAGGGACGTCGAACAGATGTGCAGAACTATAGACCTATATCTCTAACGTCGATCAGTTGTAGAATTTTGGAACACGTATTATGTTCGAGTATAATGTCTTTTCTGGAGACTAGAAATCTACTCTGTAGGAATCAGCATGGGTTTCGAAAAAGACGGTCGTGGGAAACCCAGCTCGCGCTATTCGTCCACGAGACTCAGAGGGCCTTAGACACGGGTTCACAGGTAGATGCCGTGTTTCTTGACTTCCGCAAGGCGTTTGACACAGTTCCCCACAGTCGTTTAATGAACAAAGTAAGAGCATACGGACTATCAGATCAATTGTGTGATTGGATTGAGGAGTTCCTAGATAACAGAACGCAGCATGTCATTCTCAATGGAGAGAAGTCTTCCGAAGTAAGAGTGATTTCAGGTGTGCCGCAGGAGAGTGTCATAGGACCGTTGCTATTCACAATATACATAAATGACCTGTTGGATGACATCGGAAGTTCACTGAGGCTTTTTGCAGATGATGCTGTGGTGTATCGAGAGGTTCCAACAATGGAAAATTGTACTGAAATGCAGGAGGATCTGCAGCGAATTGACGCATGGTGCACGGAATGGCAATTGAATCTCAATGTAGACAAGTGTAATGTGATGCGAATACATAGAAAGATAGGTCCCTTATCATTTAGCTACAGCTGGAAGCAGTTAATTCCATAAATTATCTGGGAGTACGCATTAGGAGTGATTTAAAATGGAATGATCATATAAAGTTGATCGTCGGTAAAGCCGATGCTAGACTGAGATTCATTGGAAGAATCCTAAGAAAATGCAATACGACAACAAAGGAGGTAGGTTACAGTACGCTTGTTCGCCCACTGCTTGAATACTGCTCAGTAGTGTGGGATCCGCACCAGATAGGGTTGATAGATAAGATAGAGAAGATCCAACGGAGACCAGCGCGCTTCGTTACAGGATCATTTAGTAATCGCGAAAGCGTTACGGAGATGGTAGATAAACTCCAGTGGAAGACTCTGCAGGAGAGACGCTCAGTAGCCCGGTACGGGATTTTGTTAAAGTTCCGAGAACATACCTTCACCGAAGAGTCAAGCAGTATATTGCTTCCTCCTACGTATATCTCGCGAAGAGACCATGAGGATAAAATCAGAGAGATTAGAGCCAACACAGAAGCATACCTACAATCCTTCTTTCCACGTACAATACGAGACTGGAATAGAAGGGAGAACCGATAGAGGTACTCAGGGTACCATCCGCCACACACCGTCAGGTGGCTTGCGGAGGATGGATGTAGATGTAGATGTAGATGTTATGTGTTGCAGAAGGGCATTTGATAAGACAGACTGTGTCCAGCGCGATAGTAAACACCGCTGTTCCCCTGATAACGGGCGGGCTGCAGGTCCGGCCGTCTTGTAATCATTGTCATATTGTTTGCTGTTTTGTAAAACAAAACTTCAGATTTCTTTTGCTAAGTTTAAAAGCTTATTCAAGTTAAGATTTAATTCAAAAGAAATTTGCCAATTATTTTGTTAAAGAAAATTTTGTGGTTAAATGCTTCGATTATCTGTAAAACACAGTTTATATATTGTTAAATAAACAGGATGTGTGTACAGAAAGTTATACTGCTGGGTTCTCCCTTCCACTTTTTCCTTAATTCCGGTAAGTGCAACGCATCAGTAGATAAAGAAAACAGCAAATTTACTATAAAATACACTACTGACCATTAAAATTGAACACCATGAAGATGACGTGCTACAGACGCGATATTTAACCGACAGGAAGAAGATGCTGTGGTATGCAAATGATTAGCTTTTCAGAGCATGCACGCAAGGCTGGCGCCGGTGGCGAAACCTACAACGAGCTGACATGAGGAAAGTTTCCAACCGATTTCTCATTCACAAACAGCAGTTGACCGGCGTTGCCCTGGTGAAACGTTGTTGTGATGCCTCGTGTAAGAAGGAGAAATGCGTACCATCACGTGTCCGACTTTGATAAAGGTCGGATTGTAGCCTATCGCGATTGAGGTTCATGGTATCGTGACATTTCTGCTCGCGTTGGTCGAGATCCAGTGACTGTTAGCAGAATATGGAATCGGTAGGTTCACGAGGGTAATACGGAACGCCGTGCTGGATCCCAACGGCCTCGTATCAATAGCAGTCGAGGTGACAGGCATCTTATACGTATGGCTGTAACGGATCGTGCAGTCACGTCTCGATCCCTGAGTAAACAGACAGGGACGTTTGCAAGACAACAACCATCTGCACGAACAGTTTGACGACGTTTGCAGCAGCATGGACTATGAGCTCGGAGACCATGGCTGCGGTTACCTTTGACGCTGCATCACAGACAGGAGCGCTTGCGATGGTGTACTCAACGACGAACCAGGGTGCACGAATGGCAAAACGTCATTTTTTCGGATGAATCCAGGTGCTGTACACAGCATCATGATGAGCGCATACGTGTTTGGCGACATCGTGGTGAACACACATTGGAAGCGTGTATTCGCCATCGCAAAACTGGTGTATCACCCGGCGTCATGAAATAGCGTGCCATTGGTTACACGTCTCGGTCACCTCTTTTTCGCATTGACGGCACTTTTTACAGTGGACTTTACATTTCAGATGTGTTACGACCCGTGGCTCCACCCTTCATTCGATCCCTGCGAAACCCTACATTTCAGCAGGATAATGCACGACCGCGTGTTGCAGGTCGTGTGTGGGCCTTTCGGGATATAGAAAATGTTCGACTGCTGCCCTGGTGAGCCCATTTTCCAGATCTCTCACCAACTGAAAAGTGTGGTCAATGGTGGTAGAGCAACTGGCTCGTCACAATACGCCAGTCACTACTCTTGATGAGCTGTGGTATCGTGTTGAAGCTGCATGGGCAGCTGTACCTGTACACGCTATCCAAGCTCTGTTTGACTCAATGCCCAGGCGTATCAAGGCCGTAATTACGGCCAGAGGTGGTTGTTTTGGGTACTGATTTCTCAGAATCTATGCACCCAAACTGCGTGACAATGTAATCACATGTCAGTTCTAGTATAAAATATTTGTCCAATGAATACCCGTTTATCATCTGCATTACTTCTTGGTGTAGCAATTTTAATGGCCAGTATTGTAGCTCTCAATGCAGTCCGAAACCACAAGTGAATCGATTATTCAAATCCACTTTGTTACACTTTCCCCGGGATGGTGAGATTTTTAGATCGTCTTATCACCATGGGTGAATAATGGAAAAACACATATGATCCAGAGACAGAAGAACAGTCCAATGAATGGAGTCACAATGCTTGTCTACTCAAAAGAAGATCAAAACAGAAATGTCATTTAAGAGGTAGGTCGCATCCGCCTTTAATGATAGTGATGGAATCGTACTTATTCATTACTGACGACATGGTATAACGATCACAATAAAGTACTGTGTTGAACTTGTCGAAACAGTAAGCAACAGCCAGTCTCTAAATGTTGAGGGAAGTTCAGAAAAGGAATCTTGTTTCTGCTAGACAATGACCCCCTCGGTAGGCGGCCATCACACTGCAGAAATTGCTAGACTTTCACTCTGTGATCTTGAAACAGCTAGCCTATCCACTTGACTTGGTACCCCCAAACTATTATCTGTTCTCAGTCTTCATGAAACATTTCAAGGGAAGATGATTTCTGAACAATGAAGGAGTCAGAAAGACTACGGACGACTGGTACGCAGCACAATCGACTTTTATATAAGGAACTGGAATAGACATAACACAAACGTTTTGAGCTCTAGGGGAACTATATTTAGTAAAAACTTTTCTTAAAACCCACAACAGCATTTTCTCTCTACAAAGCCACCCCGTCGTGAGAGAAAAATTTTCGTTCATACTTTTAAAGTATTCTAAGTCAACTAAATGTAGTGAAGAATTACCAACAGGCCGTCTCCGAATACTGCTACTTGTCACGCATACTCATCCCCACCCTCGTCCTTAGGGTTACCGTAGTAGGGGCAGCTTATTGCCACAGTACTTGATACAAATAATGAGACTGGTTGAAGTAGCTCTAGAAATTCCAGAGTCAGAGTGAGAGGGAGTTGCTATTAGTCCCACAGTGGTTCTTGTCTGATAGTAAGTGATAGGGGTACTAAGACGTATTGACGTAGGCAGGGAGGAGATGTGGAACGCACTTACATAAATACAATTACTTTTATAAATATGTAGGTAGATTCCCCTTGCCGCAATACGTTACATTTCATAAGTGAAAATTGCCTATGGTAATCAACTAGCCAGGGTTGACTAGGAAATCCGAGGCAAGTTAGTAAGTAAAGACAATTTTTTTCTTCTCCTTATTTTGACTGCACTGACTCAAGAATGACATGCCTTAAACTCACTGTTGTTTTCGTTAGCTGTGTCAGTTCAGTGAATAGCTATGTTCACAGTTTTTCAAGGCCTTTTGTTATGAGTGCCCGTTGTCTGTCTGCACCAATCAAGAAGTCTTACTAGTACATAAACCACTTCAAAAGTAGAAGTTTCTTTTCTGGGGTAAAGAGCATTCTCGTGGGTTATCATCTTCGAAAGCAGTAACATCGAAACAGCTGGACGAAATATTTGTAGTGATTGTCGCGCAGGACTTGTTAGCATCGCGCATGCTTTGGCCAATAGCAACAGTTCAGCGTTTGCAATTGTCCGTAAATCTATAAACTACAGGAAAGTTTGTCCTCGATTATAGCAGGTCAACTGACAGAAATATACATAAACGTTTCGAAATTTCGATGTCGTATTTAAGGCCTTTTGACAAGAAAGGAGAAGACTTCCACAGTCACTTAGCAATCGTTGACGAGACGTAGTTCCGTCGCTACGAATCGAACTGTAAGCGGCATAGCTTAATATGGAAACATATAACTTCAACTACAGCAAAAAAGTTCAAAAGTAAAACTTCTGCAGACAACTGATAATAACCGTGTTTTGGATACGAAACACCTATTGATGGTTCATTACACTCCTAACGATCAAACGGCGAATAGTGAGAGCTACTGCGAGATCTAAAACACAAAATCGAAAAGAAGAAGAGGGGGAAACTTTCAGAGCGTGATTATTCTCCAGGTAAATGCACGTCGTCTTATAGGAGGGAAAACAATCCATTGCACTCAAATTCTTGGTCCAGCTACTGAAACACACGCCATACACTCCTGATGTACTCAAAAGTGTTTTTTTTTCTTTTTCGATTGACGAAGAAGCACCTGCTTGAATCTCAGTCCTCGTTAGATGATGACGCTTTAGACAACGAGATGTGCTGCAAAAGATATCGCAGGGCGGGGTTAGGGAGCTTGTCAAGAGATGAACAAAGTACGTTGAGGTCGATGTTCAGAAGTTACATGCAATGTTGTTTTCCCAATAAAATGTTTCTTTTAAAAGAAATTGTCATTAGTTTTCGACTGCTCAAAGAAATTGTGCCTTTGGCGCTTAAATGGATACTAAAAACCACCTGAGTAACCACATAGTTACTTGTCAATTCGAAAACCTCTCTTCCTTTGCAATTCAAGATGAAGCACCAGAGATGGAAAATGGGGTGGGGTCAAAGTGAAATACAATACTTTAGAAATTAAGATATTATTTACAACGAGGTAAAGGGACGATGTAATTGCGCGATATTTATGTGTACTAATTACCTGCGCGGAATGTATTTGGTAACTCGACCGTTGAAATAATGTAATAGAGACAACTGTGTCAGTCCGTAAAGGACATACTACGTCCAAGTGAGATGAAGTTTTGGTCTTTTCGAAAACGTGAAGAGCGAGCGGAACAAAGGAGCCCAGTATTACGGGCTGTAGCGAGGACTCACTCGTGGCGCTGAATTATTCACCACGTGGGAGAGCGTCGCCGCTCAGCCACTATACTATACCGCTTTGTTTCTTTGTTGCCAGGAGCGATACAGCAACGAGCTGCTACCACACAGTTCTCTTGGCCAGTTTCATTACGCTACGCCGACATAAACCACTGCCTCATTTCTACAGGGCAGGAATTGTGTCAAACGAACAGGACACATCGTCTGTATCAGAGATTCGTTGTCCTTACAAAAGGACGGCGAGAACCATCTCCCACTGTATCTACATTTACGCCCACCGAATCAATGTCATGTGGGCGGCACGGTACCCTAATTCTCCTGCACTTCATTGTCGCTTCCCGTTCGTTTGCGCTGCAGTTAAGTGAATATTCGTGAGGAGCAGGGTACTATTACCTCGTCTAGCTACTTACTAGGTCTACAACTTTGCTTCCACTGTTTTCAAGTAGGTAGTACCAACAGTAAGTGATGGTGCAGGTTCTGGATAGTAAGTGTCATACAATAACTTGAGGAATTTATAACAGAAAGCCATTAAAATATTAATCGATATCTGATTGCATCATTAAGTTATTTTCAATTGAATATGACAACTTAGGAGACCAGGTCTAGTCATTTGCCGTAAGTTTTAATTTTCTGTTGAATATCAATAAATCTGCAACTGAAGCTCATAAAATGTTCAGTAGGACCTAGGTGAGGCACCTGTTAGTGAAAAAACGGGCAGAAAATGGATTCAAAGTTTCTAGAATGATGAATTTTGTGGTCGAAGACCGGAATGCCGTTGGGACAGAGAAAGTTTTCAAAGCTACTGAAACGAATGGAAAGAATCAGAGGTGAATGGCTGGCTCTGAGCACTATGGGACTTACTTCTGAGGTCATCAGTCACCTATAACTTAGAACTAATGAAACCTAACTAAGCTAAGGACAACACACACATCCATGCCCCAGGGAGGATTCGAACCTGCGACAGTAGTGGTCGCTCGGCTCCAGACTGTAGCGCCTAGAACCGTGCGGGCACTCCAGCCGGCAATCAGAGGTGATCGTTATAGCGAGTGTGAAAGACAGACGGCCACAATACAGCGATAGGTATGAAAATGTGATTTTGCAGCATGACAGTGCTCCATC
The DNA here is from genome assembly GCF_023897955.1 of Schistocerca gregaria. Lineage (NCBI taxonomy): Eukaryota > Metazoa > Arthropoda > Insecta > Orthoptera > Acrididae > Schistocerca > Schistocerca gregaria. The sequence continues at coordinate 603,294,077 of NC_064923.1, read as the reverse complement.
CCATGTCGCAGAACCCGTCATAACATAATTGGAAAAGTTAAAATGGAAAGTCATACCCCATCCGCCGTATTCTCCACACATTGGTCCCTCTTACTCCACTTTTTTTCTACCTATGGCACATGGTGTGGCTGAACAAATGTAAATCAAGAGTAAAACATAAGTGTAAAATTGGCTCGATTCATGAATCTCCTTAAAAGACTACAAGTTCTACCACAGAGGGATACTGCACAAGAGATATGAGAAAGAAGTGGCAGCGATGGCCAATAGTTCGACTAGTTATTTTTCTGTAAGTTTTCACAGTAAACCTTCTAACCTCGAAAAGAAAGAAAAGTTGTCGACCTAATTGATCTAGGCTATATGGTAATGGACTAAGGGGAATGTTGTAGGTGGAGTTATTATTTGGTGCAACTTTCAGTCCTCAGAATGAACTTACGCACGTGACTCTCGAGGCGAAAAGCTACGTTACTTTGCAGCACGAGTGCTTGTTAAAAGATCTTTCGTGCTACTAATACTCCTCCGACAGACCACCTCTACCAATTTAGAAGAAAAGTTTCATATCATGTGTTGACTATTTTAACGACTTCTAGGCCATCGAAATTTAGGTTTCTCCGATTTTTCCAAAATCGCAAAAGGCAAATACGGGGATGGCACCACCGAAATGGATCCAACCGATGCCTTTCTCTGTTCTTTTCCATGCCGAGATGCTATTTGGTCTCTAGTGAAGTCGTTCGTCACCAACTGGACGTTCAACTCTACCCTTTCTTCGTTTCTTCATGTGGGTTACAGCAATGTCAGAAACTGCTCTTGCTGTTCTTGATTAGTTTTGTCTACAGTTTACCATAACTGGATTGCCAATGGATCTTTAGAGGCATGGGGGAAAGCGATCTAAACAGTGATTGATGGCAGACCAGTGCTTCCGAGTTGTCGGGATGGCGTTCAGCTCTCCCATCTTGAGAGTGGAAGGGGGGCGGGAGTTGACAGGTTGACATGGTACTACTCAAGGTGGCTGCCGCAAGACAGACGGTGTTCCAGAAAATTCTTCATTGTTCCAACAAGCTAAATCTGTGTCGAGTCGACCCTCAATTATATGTACTGTTGCAGCAATGGGGTTACATACGCTACTGGTAAGCAGTGTACTGAAAAGGCACCATTGGCCATCTCACGATAGTGTAGTTTCCTTTGGGCCAGGAAATTCGAGTTCTGGGACATTTTTGGTATCAAATTGGAATGCAAATCAGTTAAACCATCCTTCTCCCCCATCACCCCTTAACCTGCTGTTCTACTATGTGGCTTATGTCACCCTGGGAGCTACTTTCTGGCCCCCTGTGGGTTGGTTTATGACCCTCTGGAGATAATCCATCCTTCTGAGAAACCCCCACCCCTCACCCTGCCTCCCTTCTTCTTCCCCACCTTTCTGCGAAGAGGAAGGCTTGCTTTGTCACCCCTCCACAGTTCAGTTCTGAGCCACTTTCCCCCTCACTCTTGGGAAATCCTCCCGCCCTGCCCTCCCTGCCCTCAATTCCCTCCCATCACCCACTTTCCCCCTCCCCTCCCCATCTGGATACTGGCAGGAAAAGACTCAATCTGTGAATTGCTGCCAGTCAGGAAGGTTATAAGGTAGTTTCTTTATTTACTTTTTCATTAATGTTTGACGGTGTCAGATTGTCCTCCAAACTATCCTTCAGCCACCCCTCATCTCCACACACCACGTCCCATCATCCCACTTTCCACTGTCCTCGCCTCCACTTTTTCCTATAACGTCTGTATATGGTCATCTTTCTGTATGCCCTAGGTGACAATAACACTTTGAATTGGGAGAAGATTGCTGAAACGGCAACGGAAACAATCTTACTATCAACTGGTCTGCGCATCAAAAACTTTGCACAAACTATGTAGTGCTAAAAATTATCACTACAGAGAAGGCTAAAATCAGACTACACACACCTACTGGTAATAACACTGTTCTACAAAATTAGTATTCTTACACTGCACTGTGCTAGAAACGACTGCTTATCACTAACTATTGATAGACACACTTCGTCTGTGAATTACAGCTATACAGGATGTTACAAAATGGTATGGCCAAACTTTCAGGAAACATTCCTCACCCACAAAGAAAGAAAATATGTTATGGGACATGTGTCCAGAAACGCTTACTTTCCATGTTAGAGCTCATTTTATTAGTTCTCTTCAAATCACATTAATCATGGGATGGAAACACACACCAATAGAAAGTACCAACGTGACTTCAAACACTTTGTTACATGACATGTTCAAAATGTCCGCCGTTAGCGAGGATACATGCATCCACCCTCCGTCGCACGGAATCCCTGATGCGCTGATGCAGCCCTGGAGAATGGCGTATTGTATCACAGCCATCCACAATACGAGCACGAAGATTCTCTACATTTGGTACCGGGGTTGGCGTAGACACGAGCTTTCAAATGCCTCCATAAATGAAAGTCAAGAGGGTTGAGATCAGGAGAGCGTGGAGGCTATGGAATTGGTCCGCCTCTACCAATCCATCGGTCACCGAATCTGTTGTTGAGAAGCGTACGAACACTTCGACTGAAATGTGCAAGAGCTCCCATCGCGCATGAACCACATGTTTTGTCGTGCTTGTAAAGGCACATGTTCTAGCAGCACAGGTAGAGTATCCCCTATGAAATCATGATAATGTGCTCCATTGAGCGTAGTTGGACGAAACTAAAATGGGCTATAACATGGAAATTAAGCGATTCCGGACACATGTCCACATAACATCTTTTCTTTATTTATGTGTGAGGAATGTTTCCTGAAAGTTTGGCCGTACCTTTTCGTAACACCCTGCAAACACAGAAAAAAGTTTCCCAAGCAGCTTAACAAATATATAATAACTTTCTAAATTACTAGCTGCTACTGTAGTGGAGGCTGAAAATTCTGCTGCTAATGCAATACACAGAACCACCCATAAAGGTGTTCATGTATAGACAACAATACCCAGCCTCCAGTCTGCTGGTTGCTGGGCTATGTAGCGTGTGAATACTATAACACCTGGAGACCAATCTGCTGGCTACTGGCAGTGTGGCAAATGAAAACATGCAGGTGGCTCCACGATCTGCTTCTTTCGGACATGTGGCGAGTGGTATGAGGTTTTGTATGTGTAGTCCGATTTAAGCCACCACTACAGTTCTCAATGTAATGCCCATTACGTTTTTGATGTGTATATCAATTTATAGGATTGTTTCAGTGTTTATTTTAGCAATGTTCTGACAACTTCGAGTGGTATTGTGGACTGGGGCACACGGCAAGGTGAACATATACAGCCGTGATTGGAAGTAGAAGTGGAGGTCTGCAGAAAGTGTGGTCCAACGGGGGATGGGATGGAGGGAGGGGGAGTGTGGGAGTGAGGGAATCGAAGTTGGGTATAGGATAGGTTCGAGCAGCCTCTGACAGCGGTATATTGGGTTAGGGCAGTCAGTTTTCAAACATAACGATGAACATACACAAACGCAATCAGAAAAGGTGGGTGAGACGTCGCAGAAAGTGGGGGTGAGGGGTTCACAGAAGTGGGTGCAAGGGGTGGCAGAGTATGGAGGACAATCCAACACACTCAAAATAAATAAATAAAGACACTACGTTACGACTTTCTGCTCTAGCAACTCAGCTCAGACTGAGTCATTTTTTCTCACCAATTTCCGGATGAGGTTGGAAGGGATGAAGTGGGGGATGAGAGAAGAGGGTTGGAGATTTCTCGGGAGGTTAAAGAGTGGGTCAGAACTGAACTTGGGAGGGGCTGATAAAGAAAAAGCCCTTTCCCAATTGGGAATGAGGGGAGAGGGAAGAGAGTAGGTTTCTCAGAAGTGCTTATTATCCCAGGGGTCATCAGTCAATCCACAGGCGTCGTAAATCAACCCCCCAGGGGGTCATAAACCACTTTTCGGAACGATAGGTTAAAGAATCGGGAAGTGGTTGTTTAACTGATCAGTTTAATTAATTAACAAATCAGTTTGATATCAAAAGTGTCCCAGGACCATTTTTTTTCTTACTGCTACATTTCATCATACTTGGTACAGTCGCCTTTGAGTAGGCGACGACTGAGACATGGTGGCGAGGCGATACAGCATTATCGTCAGTAACATTCCTTCAGGACATTAACTGAAACATCATTAGCCAAATACCCTTAGGTCCACTGTACCTAGTATGCATCACAACAGTTTTTAAAAGAGACAGGCCATGGTGGCTTCATTCCCTCGTCCTTTTAAACATGAGAGATTATTGCATCTATGATTATATCATAATCGACGACACTTTGAACTGTAACATTGAAAGTTGTTTGTTGTATTTGTCAACTTCCTTAAAATATATTTGTTCTAGTCGTGAGCAATCTTTGTCATCACATCGACACCCATTCCTGTATACTCAGCGTTGTGTCTAGTACGTCAGCTTAAGACGTATGGTGTGCTAATGCATGTCGCTGCCTTCAAGTATACTGAGAAAGAGAGACAGCTTTGTATGAAAGTAACCATGGGTTTATAATCAGAATTACTTTGTGATGACAAAAAGTCATGGGATAACGATGTATACAAAGACAGGGGGTAGTCTGGCGTGAACAAATTATAAAAGGGCAGTGGGTGGGGGAACTGTCACTTGTACACAGGTGGTTCATGTGAACAGGTTCCTGATGCGGTTACGGCCGCACGATGGGAATTAACAGATTCTGAACGCGGAATAGTTGTTGGAGGTAGACGAACTGGACACTCTATTTCGGAAATCATTACGGAATTCAATATTCCCAGAAGAGTGTGCCGAGAACACCAAATTTCAGGCATTACCTCTCACCGCCTACGCTTTTCACTTAATTACTGACTGCAGCGACATTTGCGTAGAGTTGTCATTGCTAACAGACGAGCAACACAGAGTGAAATAGCAGCAGAAATCAATGTGGGACGTACAATGAATGTATATGTTAGGATAGTGAGGTATAACCTGGCGTTAATGGGATATGGCAGCAGGTGACCTTCGCGAGTACCTTTTGCTATCAGCACGACATGGCCTGCAGCGCCTCTCTTGGGCTCGTGACCATGGCGGTTGGACCCTAGTTGACTGGGAAACCGTGGCCTGGTCAGATGCTTCCCGATTTCAGCTGGTAAGAGCAAGCACGGTTCGAGTGTGGAGGCAGACCCCACGAAGCTATAGACCAAGCTGTCAATAACGCACTGTGCAAGCTGGTGGTGGCTCCATGGTGGTGTGGGCTGTGTTTGCATTTGATGTACTGAGTCCTCTTTCAAACTGAATTGATCACTGACTGGAAATGGTTATGTTCGGCTACTTGGAAACCACTTGCAGCCATTCATGGGCTTTATGTTTCCAAGCAACGCTGGAACTTTTATGAATGAGTGCGGCATGTCAACGGGCAACCACTGCTCGCCATTGTTTTGAAGCACACTATGAACGATTCGAGCGAATCTTTTGGCCACCCAGATTGCCTAATACGAATAGCGTCAAACACTTATGGGACGGGGGCAGAGATTTTCTCTGCCTCGTCATGGCTGGGTATTGTGTGATGTCCTTAGGTTAGTTAGGTTTAAGTAGTTCTAAGTTCTAGGGGACTGATGACGATAGATGTTAAGTCCCACAGTGCTCAGAGCCATTTGAACCATTTTGAACGTATGGGACGTAACGGAAAGTTCAGTTGGCGCAAAACATCCTGAACCGGCACCACTTCCACAGCTATGGCTCGTTATTTCCGCAGGGGCTTCCAGCGACTTGTTGAGGCTATGTACGTCGAGTTGCTACAGCACGCCGGGCTAAAGCAGGTCAAAAATGATACTGGGAGGTGTATCATCACCTTTAACACCTTAGTGCATATACAGCTGTTTTTCGTGTGTCTATGTGTCTACTCTATATTTCGCTACAGCTATAAGCTTGACGAGCAATACTGGGGTAGTGAAATTTCTTAGGTAAGCCGGAAAAGCTTTTCGCACTTTTTGTTGAGTCATCAGTCTTCTTACTGCTTTGATGCGACGCACTACGCATTTCTCTCCCGTGACCACCTTTTCATCTCAGCGCAGCGATTGTAACCTACCTGCTCAATTATTTTCTGAATGTATTCCATCTCTGACATCCACTACACTCCCCCCCCCCCCCCCCCTAAAGCTCTCTTTACCACTGTGGATGTTAATCACTGACGTCCAGAATGAGATACTTACTCTGCAGCGGAGTGTGCGCTGATATGAAACTTCCTGGCAGATTAAAGCTGTGTGCCCGACCGAGATTCGAACTCGGGACTTTTGCCTTTCGCGGGCAAGTGCTCTACCAACTGAGCTACCGAAGCACGACTCACTCACAGTTTTACTTTTGCCAGTATCTCGTCTCCTACCTTCCAAACTTTACAGAAGCTCTCCTGCGAACCTTGCAGAACTAGCACTTCTGAAAGAAAGGATACTGCGGACTAATGCCTAGGGTATCACGAACATCCTGAAAATTACTCTTACTATTTTATGTAAAACCTTTCTAATCTTGGGATCCAGTAATAATTGCCAGGGAAAGAAAATCTCAATTCATTATTTACGTTTCTTTCCATCATCGATTTAATTAAATATTTATGTGATGGTGGCACTGAGCAGCCATGAGGCCTTTCACCAATGCCTCATGCTGAAGTAATGAAAGAAATGATCTCGCACCTTTCGTGCAATCCACCATTCAATCACATTTGCTCTCATAGAAATTATTGAGGTAGCAAAGAATTCTTTCGATTTAGTAAACTATCTTCAGATCATGAAAGATAAGTTTGCTACTAGGATTTCAGGACAGTAATTACTTCGCCATCCTCATAATACACACATCAAAAAATGTTTTGCATCACCTGGGTTCCGAGAGTTTCGGAACCTGCACAGAAAATTGGAATAGGATCAACATAAACATCATTTATGCCCTTTTCATTGCTCATGAAAACCATATATTGCATGTTGTATCACCAAACGCGAGACCTTAGAGGGTGGTGGTTCAGATTACTATACACACTGGTACTTCTAATACCCAGTAGCACGTCCTCTTGCATTCATGGATGCTTGTATTCGTAATGGCATACTATCCACTAGTTCATCAAGGCACTGTTGGTCCAGACGGTCCGACTACTCAAAGGCGATTCGACGTAGATCCCTCAGAGTGGCTGACAGCTCACGTCGTTCATAAACAGCCCTTTTTAATCTCCCGGGTATGTTCAGTAGGGTTCGTGTCTGGAGAACCTGCTGGCCATTCTAGTCGAGCAATGCCTTTATCCTGAAGGAAGTCATTCCCAAGATGTGCACGTTGGGGGCCCGAACCTTTATCCTTGAAGAAGAATGGCTTGCCAATATGCTGCCGATATGGTTGCACTGTCGATCGGTGGATGGCATTTACGTATCGTACAGCTGTTACAGCGCAGTGCATGACCACCTGCGGCGTAAATCGGCCCCAAATAATGCCACCTCGTAGCAGCACGGAACCTCCACCTCGCTGCACTCGCTGGACAGTGTCTGTAAGGCGTTCAGCCTGACTGGATTGCATCCAAACTCCGACGATTGTCAGGTTGAAGGCATATGCGACACTCATTAGCGAAGAAAACGTGATACCAATCCCGAGCGGACCTTTCGGCAAGTTGTTGGGCCCATCTATACCGCGGTGCATGGTGTCGTGGTTGCAAAGATGAAGCTCGCCGTTGACGTCGTGAGTGAAGTTGCAAATCAGTCAGCCTAATTCACACAGTTTGAGTCGTAACACGATGTCCTATGGCTGCACGAAAAACATCATTCAACATGGTGGCGTTGCTGTCAGGGTTCTTTGGAGCCACAATCCATAGGTAGCGGTCATCCACTGCAGTAGTAGCCCTTGGGCGGCCTGAGTGAGGCATATCGTCTACAGTTCCTGTCTCTCTGTATCTCCTCCATGTCCGATCAACATCGCTTTGGTTCACTCCGAGACTCCTGGACACTTCTCTTGTTGAGAGCCCTTCCTGGCACAAAGTAACGATGCGGACACGATCGAATCAAGGTACTGACCCTTTGGATATACTTGAACTACAGACAACACGTGCCGTGTACCTCCTTCCTGGTGGAATGACGGGAACTGATCTGCTGTCGGACCCCGTCCGGCTAATAGGAGCTGTTCATGCATGATTGTTTACATCTTTGCGCGAGTTTAGTGACATCTGTGAACAGTCAAAGGGACTGTGTCTGTGGTACAATATCCACAGTCCTCTTCTATCTCCAGGAGTTCTGGGAACTGGGGTGGTGCAAAACATATTTTGATGTATCTATGATCTTTGATAACTTCATATTACAGTTCATGACAACCAAGTGTTATATACATCCTAGTTGACAAACCAAGCATTCCCAGGATATTCATTTTCCAATGTTCTATAAATATGAAACCTTATGTCTACTCCTGTAGAAGACTCGGAGTAATATGATCCCGGATAGTATCTGCACGCCGGGCACAGCCGCTTCGCGTGTCTACAACGTGACGCGGTAAACGGGTTTTTGTAACTCTGTGGACGGCTATTGGTTTCACCTATAGCCATTTGTACTTCACTGCTGAAAGTTGTCAAATACGGTACCTGCCTCGCGGAGTAGCCTCGAGATTAGAGGCGCCATGTCACGGATTTCGCGGCCGCTCCCACCGGAGGTCGAAGTTCTCCGTCGGAGATGGGTGTGTGTGTTGTTGTTAGCATACGTTAAAGTACTGTGTAAGTCTAGGGACCGATGACCTCAGCAGTTTGATCCCTTAGAAATTCACACACACACACACACACACACACACGCACACACACAGGCACATATATACCTGGCGAATCACCTAAGGATTGCACCGCAAATATTTCGGACGTGAAAAGAACTTGTGATGTGCGGTTTCCACTGAATGGATTGATAACCAGGGGCTCGTACTGTTAACCAATAGCTGGCTAGTGTGAAGGAGCGGTTCTAGGCGCTTCAGTCTGGAACTGCGCGAGGGCTACGGTCGCGGGTTCGAGTCCTGCCTGGGGCATGGATTTGTGTGATGTCCTTAGGTTAGTTAGGTTTAAGTAGTTCTAAGTTCTATGGGACTGATGACATCAGATGTTAAGTCCCATAGTGTTCAGAGCCATTTGCACCATTTTAGTGTGAGTAATCTAAACTGAAGGTAGTGAGTGGACAATGGGACTTAGCAATGCAGAGAAAGCCGACATGCTCATGGTATATGGAAGTGTAGAAAGTCTGCAGTATATTCTTGAACGGTGTATGTGGCAAGATGTCCCAAACTACGTCAACCTTTTTCACATTTATTTATCAGTCTCTTCAGCTAGTCACGCGAAAGTAGTTGTGAAACATCTAGACAGCGTAACAGAACGAATCAAGTGACGACAGAAGAGGGAGAAAGTAATATTCTTTCTGCTGTTGCAGTAGAGCAGCACATTAGTTCCTACACTGTCGCACGAGAAAGTGGCATGAATCAGACAAGTGTCCTATGCATTCTCCACAAACATAAGTTCCATCCTTATCACATCTCTCTCCATTAACATCTGCCTGGAAACGATTTCAAGAATCGTGTAAACTTCTGAACATGGGCATTAAGACAGGATACTTCAGATGTATGAGGTACCTTGTTTAGCGATGAAATCACATGTATACCGCCGAAACATAGCCCATTGGCTTCGTCAGGTCGAAGGTCAATGGCATGGAGTGTAAACGTGTGGCTTGGGATGGTGAACCATCAGCTCATAGGCCTGCTTTTCACAGATGGAACACTAAACGCTCGTAAGTATCGCAGCCTCCTAACAGACCGTCTTCCAGGGATGATAGAAGGCGTTCCTCTGCTGACTAAGTGGAACATGTAACGCTAATGTGACAGCTGTCTATCCCATACTGTACTATATGCTGTAGCATGTCTTCACGAATTATTTCCAAATCGTTGGACTGGATGCAGGGGACCTGTACCTGAACTGGCTGGCTCCCCAGATTTGCCGCCTGTAGACTTTTCCTGTGCGGAAAACTGAAACACACTGTCTACAAGGATGCTGAAATGCTAGCAACTGTGCAGCAACCGTTCCACGCCAGACTGGAAGCTTGCATTGCCGCTGTTGGTGGTCATATTGAACACAACTTGTGATGGTCTGTTGTGTCTTTACTGGTCACAATCCACATAACTAGTGTATGCACTGGAGTTGTTCTTTAGTGTATGGTACCACAGGTGTTGTACAAATATCGCTGTGGGAACTTTTCAAGATACCGTATCTCGTAAACAACTCGCACTAGAATTGTACACCTAACAACACTGACATTCTAATTTAACCTACGTATAGTATGTTAACGTCAATAGGCAATGTTCCATTTAAAAAAGTGTGTGTTTGCACAAAAAATTTCTAAGTATTATTACGATCTATTGATTGGCTAACAATACGACCCTCAGATGTCCAATCCGTTCTGTGAAAACCGCACATGAATATCGCTTTCCATTTCCTCTACATTAGCTGTGTAAGTCTTGGGGAATTCATCGTGTATACATCCATATTTATAACATATAAGAATGACTTTGAATTCTTGATTTTGGCATATATATCCTGTTGCTTAACTAAAATTTAAATGCTGCGTATGGGATCCAAACTTAGGTCCAGTGATGAGAAAGTTAATCAGTAATCAGACGTCAAAGAATGTGTTTTTGTGACGAATCATACCTGAGGGCAATCTGCAAACCCATCCGGAAGATACAAAATTGCCTAAAATCGGCCAAGGTTGCTGGCCAATCGCTGTAAAAAGTAAGAGTTCATACTATTCCGAGTAGTCTTGGGGAGTTGTACATGGGTGGTACGAAAAAAACGGTCAAAAAATGACTTGTAGCGTACAAGGGTAATTGTCGAAGAGGGTAGATTTATCAGCTACTGCGGACCATGCTTTGCAGCCGGGAGAACTCCACGTTCATTTTTTTTTCAATATTTGTGAAATATTGCGGGACTTAATTTCTAAGATCATCAGTCAGTAAGATTACACACTACTTAGCCTAAATTATCCTAAGGACAAACACACACACACCCATGCCCGAGGGAGGACTCGAACCGCCATGACTGCAGCGCCTCAGATCTCTCGGCTAATCCTGCGCGGCTTTTATTAGGAGTCAGGTGCTGATAGCCATAAGCGGATACCATGAAAGGTTATACAGAGAGGCAATAGAGATTGTGAAACATCGCAGGAATTTCAATAGGAAGGAGAGAGGTTTGAAATGGACCATGGGGTGACAGCAACAGCGGATGACGGCTGTCGACAACGGCCAATTGAGTTCGCGCATCAAATCATTTGACGTCACGCCACTGCGCGCAAGCACGCGGAAGCGAAGTTTTCTGTAGTCAGGACCGAACCAGGGTGTGAATCGGACATTCAAAGAAGCTACGATCCCCCTTAAAAACGTCTTTCGGAGATGGGGACGAAACATTGGGTTCTAAGGTGAAATCCACTCGACAACGGCACAATAGCCAGGAACATTTTATTAATTGTAAAATCTTATTTGTGTGCCACATCTAAGAAATAATAAAAATGATAGTAGGTTATGGCAACAGTAGTAAGTTAAGAATTTAAAAATATAAACATTCACAGTTTATAATAAAGTCAGAATGTATCTTATCTGCTACCTGGGTCTACATAATGTGCCTTTATCCCTTTGGAGACATTGGGCATGAAAAACTTAACACGAAAAATAGAGTTCTCCAACAGCAGTTTTCACCATTTAGCACCGACTATTCGCAATTCTCAAATAATGGTAAGATCCTTTATTACAAATGATTTTTGAGCGGAGGTTCTAAAATTAAAATCTGGCGATATTTTTTAGTATTAAATATCTCATTTACATCCCAAAAAAACTTGCGATCCGTGGACTGGCTAACTTTTTATTTATTTACCTAGTGGATTTGATGTTTTGATTTTACATATATTGAAAAGTATGATTTAAAAGTTTTGAGACTCAGAATATTTGAAACTTTGTTCGATGTATACGTTTTCTTACTGGAAATAAAAGTAATAAAAAACGAAAATCCGTTGTTTTGAGAAACCGGTTATATTCAGCGGTTTTAAGTGGTCTAGTTAAACGAAAAATGCGTTATAAACAAAAATACGTTATAAACAAAAACAGATTGTATCAGCTATAAACGCAATTCCCACTTTGCTGGAACGATTTGGAAAACGTTTCACACATTTTACATGCTCTAGCTAGCACAGCTCCTGCGTTTCGGAATGCGTATGCGCGATTTCACGTGCCTAAGCGGCGACGTCGGCACAGCTGTAGTCGGTGGGGCGTCCCTGGGTGTGAACGACTCCTGGCCGCCGACACAGCAGCCGCTACGACTGTGATTGCGAGCTGCGGTCGCCCACAGCTCCGTGGGCTGCGTGATTCTCCTTGCTGTCGGTCGTTGCCCGAGAGCAATCAAGCGTCGGCGACAGCGAACAGTATCAGCTGCAGCAGTGCAGAGGGATTCCTTAGGTTACAACTATAGCCTGCACGGCTCCATGGAATTATTTAAGTGAGCCCTTATGATCGCACATTGAGCAAAGGCTGCGTCGTAAAAACATTGCCTCACACCATACTAGCTGCGTTACAAGACGTGGATTTTATTTTTATAATGCTTACAGAGACACATAATACGTTAGCGAACTCTGTTGTTTACTGAATCATTTTAATAACCTGGCAATCGGATTTTTGAATACGAACTGGGACACAAAAAAAGAAATAAAATTTTCTAGGTTCCGAACAACTTTTATAGTAAAATTTGATTTCTTCGTCGACTACATTGTGGATGTCTCTGACAGATTATTTTCTTACGTAGGGCCATAACTCTTCAACCGATCACAAGATGATAGCACACATAAGATAGCAAAAATGAGAAAGTTCGTCTACACACTTTCAACAAAACTTTCACTTAATTAGTGACAAACATTAATACCCTTTGTTAATGTCACTGTGGTGCAATAATTCACAGATAAAATATAATTCGGGAATTTAACAGTTCATAGATATAGTAAACTAATTATTGCTGTACAGCGGAGTTACTTAATTTTTATGTGGATAGAATGTATTTCTCCAAAAATGAATTATCTGAACAGTTAGCTATAATTTGCACGAATCACAGGTAGATTTGAAAAAGGACAACTTATCGTATACTGTGAGCTGAGTAGCATTTCAGATACATTTGTTCACTCGACTGGTATTTGGGCATAGCAGCTTTTCTTTTTTTTATTGATTTTCAGTTCCCCCGAAGGGGGGGGGGGCGGCCTGGCAGCAGCTTAGTACGCTGCTCTACAGCCTAAAGACTTTTTTGTAAGAAAAGGAAGAAGAAAGAAACAAGGAAAAACAGGCGATAAAAGGATGACTTAAAGTGTAAAACGGCGTAAAAATGCGGAAAATTAAAACAGAAAGCAAAATGGGTTGGCAATGTCGATAAAATACACAGGAATTGGACAAGTAACATAGTAGACACACAATTAAAAAAAAAAAAAAACACGGGACAGTCTGGTTCTGTTCGCAAGAGATAAAAAATCACACCCAGCAACAGTATGATGGCTGTTTGCTGCACGTCCCTAAAGACACACCACGGAACACTCACTGGAAAACACACACTGTAAAACACTGCACGAAAATGGTGGCACAAAAATGACACTCCAGAGCCAAAGGCAGATGGGTGGGGGGGGGGGGGGACCTGGAGGAGAGGGAAAAAACAAGGAGGGAGGAGAGGAGAAAACGAAAGGGGGGAACCAAGGAGAGAGAGGACTCATAAGGGGGGAGCGGGGCAGGGCAGACACTAGAGGGAATAAGAAGAGTCAGAGGAGGGAAATGCAAAAGGAATCAGGGGAGAGAAGGGGCAGTGAGAGGGGAGGTGGGGAAAAAAGAGGAAGGAAGGGGGAGAGGGAGCCCAGGAAAAGGACAGAGGAAAGGAGGGGAGTGAGGATCAGAGTTGATAGGAGGGATAAATAGAGGAAGAGAGGGCATCATCCGGGAGGGGGAGTTGATGAAAGCCACCATGGGAAAGGAGATGTAGGGTATAGATATGGAGAGTAGGGGGGATACAACACTGAAGACGTGGTAGGGGGCGGGGATGGGAGAGGAGAGGAGCAACAAGGGGGTGAGGGGTTTCAAGGCGGCGGGAGGTGTAGAGGATGCGGATATGTTCAAGGAATAGGAGCAGATGGGGGAAAGCGATGAGATCATAGAGGATCCACATGGGGGCCGGGAGGCGTATACGGAAGGCGAGGCGGAGTGCATGACGCTCAAGGATCTGGAGGGACTTATAGAATTTGGGGGGGGGGGGGCAGATATCCATGCAGGACTCGCATAGCGGAGGATGGGACGGATTAAGGATTTGTAGGTGCGGAGGATGGTAGAGGGGTGCAACCCCCATATCCGGCCAGAGAGGAGTTTGAGGAGTCGGAGGCGGTGGTGGGCTTCGGATTGGATGGAGCGGAGATGAGGGATCCAGGTGAGGTGACGGTCAATGGTGAGGCCAAGGTAAAGTGAGCGGGGGGAGGGGGGGGGGTGAGGCGGACAGGACGGGCGCAGACAGTAAGGGAGAAATCCAGGAGCCGGAAGGAGCGAGTGGTACAACCTACGATGATTGCCTGGGTCTTGGAAGGATTGATTTTCAGGAGACACTGGTTACACCATGCAGCAAAAAGGTCAAGGTGATTCTGGGGCATAGCAGCCGTCATCACTGCCATATATACTACACGTCCACGCAAACTGCATGCCTGACATGTTTAAACCATAAATTGATTATTAATTACGTGTCTAGAAACTCATAAACCCGTTACTAATTTACAAATACGAGTGTTTCCCACTACCTAATCTACCGCATTTTTTTTTCTCAGCCGAAGACAACCCTCGTATGCGAGGCGGTACATATGTATTATTTGAAGTCTCCTCAATGAGCGCGACAGGTTTCGGTCACTTCAGACAGATAGCGTAGCTGCAGGACGGTTTCAAAATGGTATCTGTAGGTCATGTACGGTATAAGCATCGTGCCATCATAGAATTTCTCACTGCAGAGAAACAAACTGTGTGGAATATTGAAAAATGCTTGTGCAAAGTCTATGGATCATCAGCTGTCTACAAAAGTACTGTTAGTCGCTGGGCACGGAGGATGATGTCATCAGAAGGCGGGTCGTCGGAGTTCCAAGATTTGCAGCAGTCGCAGAGACCATCCACGGTTGTCACACCTGACACACCTCACCTAGCCCCCTCTGAGTTCCACTTGTTTCCGCCTGTAAAAGATGCCATTTGTGGAAGACATTTTGAGAACGATGAGTAGGTGATTCACACAGAGAAGCACTGGCTCCGCTAGCAGGACCGGAATTGATACCGAGAGGGTACACACGCCCTTGTTTCGCGCTGGAAGAAGGCCATAAAACGGGATGGACATAACGTAGAAAAATAGGGTGTGTAGATAAAACAACATTCTTTCGTGTTTGTAATTCTCATTACGTTCAATAGAGAATTCTTGAAGGAAAAAAATGCGGTTCATTACTTCCTGAACAACCCACGTACAATGATAGTGTTGTACAAAGTCATACATACATGAAGACGGTAGGGCCCATTATCTACTGACAAAGACAAGTGTCCCTTAACCGCATTATTTACGTAAAAAATTCTCTAAAGTTCTCAAATCACAAAGATTTGTCTCTCAAAATGTGTAAATATCGATATACGGAGTAACTGTAACAAAGTGCAGAAGTGAAACATATGAACATAAATCACTGCCAGTTTGTTGTGGAAAAAAAACAAATTACAGGGCAGCGTTAAGCAAAACGGGTGTAGTCTGTTGAACCTGGTGCAGAGCTCAGCTTTGTATGGAGTGTTCCACACACAGCCTCAGCATTACTGTACGTTTCAATCGAATGGCTCACATTATCTGGTGCTCCACTTCATGACACCGTAATCGGTTCGTTCGTAGTGTCGGTTATAATCTTATGTCCGGAAAGGACTTAAAAGCAAAGTAGTAATAGATAAAACAAACCCAGTATAAGAGTTCATGTTTCAACGACCTGATTCAACTTCACTTCGACGGGATAAAACTGACGTTTCATCGAATCAGAAAAATATCCATTTTATGACTCTTTTAGTGTATCAGAATGCGCAATCTAATACGTAAAAAGATTTCATTTTCATTCAGATGCAAGTATAGCTCTGACAGAAATATGGATGTGACGGGGCTGTGGGCGTAACAGAAATTTGGATGCAACAAAATATGTTGTGGTGCAACATTTAAATATGTTCAGCTTGCTACTGAAGCAAAGTTTTCAGACTTCTTGTGTCATTATATTCATCTGCTTCTTCCTCGTTAATTCGTTATCATTCCTGTGCGGGTGTCGTGTCACACCACTGACAAGAATTGCACTCAGTTTTTTTAGTTCCCAACAGGCTGAAATATCGTGCTGACCAAAATCTTGATGCTAGCGATCTTTTCTATTGCCCGTTCCCCTTTCCTTCGAAACGAATTAGCTACATTTAGGATAAAATATTAAGATTTGATTTATTCAATCTAATTTCATCGAAATGTCCAATGTCTACTATCAACGTCACCGCACGGTGCTGGCGCTGAATACTTGTATAATTATAACCGTTTCGTCCCTTTACTGCCCTTTTCGTGAACAGAGGTTGGGAAGCAATACTTGCAACACTACTCGCTGTATCTGACCGACCTGTTTTGATATTTAATTGTAATTTTACTTATGACAAGAAGTAATCAAGGCTATAGCTAGGCATAAAAGTCGGTAGCAGTAGTCCGGCATAAGCAACACACCAGGTTTGGAATGTTCTTGCACTAAATTTAAATTAATAGTTGTCTTACTTTCTTGCTTTCCGTTGAACTGTTAGAGTAAGCAAGGCCTCGCTATATACTGCCTTCACTGACTGAAGTGTCGTGTGAAATAGTTAAAGGAATACGGTTAATAAAAGTCCGCAACGAAAGTACATCTCATGATCTCAAGACAACGGTACAGAGAATGGATTATACCAGGCTTTCAATGATCATTTCTCAAATAGGGATTTTCTGTTATAAGCGCTCTAACAGCGTATTTAGGAAGATAGCCGTGGGTGCACTTAAAGAGAAAAGAACAGCGAGTTACGTTGCATGAAATAATTTTTTTTTTTTCTAGCTTATAGGGTCCCTTCTCTTAACTTGCTCATCACATACCAAAAGCAGAACGAACTTATTGATATGGTTCCTTAAAGTGGGATGGTTTTTCAGGATACTTAGACCAATAAGCAACACCATCACAGGTGAATCAATGAAGGGCCAGAAAGTCCCCCATGCTGCGAAAATTCGAGTAATTCAGATCAATGGCAACTATCAGTATCTTCCTTGGCTTGCAAGCATTCGTAACGATCAATAAACTAAGCATGTAGAATACGACGGTATGTTGCTGTTGTGGATGGCCCATCACCTTAAGTTCCTTCAGCCAAAAACGTAGAGAAATGGTAAAAATCGTCACACGCACATTAGGATATCGATCCCGGTATTCGATCTACTTAGCAGCGAACACTCTCATAATTGTTAGGATGATAGTTTGATCCATGAGATCACACTCGTACTTATAAAACAAAAAATAGC